>NC_138978.1:138948480-139416226 GCF_964341445.2 Mesoplodon mirus
CACCTCAGGTCCCTCAGGGTCTCAGTTTTGACAAGGAGGAATTACCAGTCCTGAAGTGGTCATCGATGTTGCCGACAAATACAGCTTCATAATCCTCAGGCCTCTTCAGGTTGGGTGGTCTCTCCTTGGGATCTGAGCCATACTCTCCATTAAACCTCTTTTTGTTGCTTACAATTATTTTCTTCTTGCTGTCGCCCTCAAGAAGACAGATGAAGAGCTGTACCACCCGCAAAGCAGCTTCCCGGAATGGCACCACTATCGGCACCTGTGGAGGGAGTGATGGGCAGCCTTGGAGGGGCAAGGGGAAGGAAGGAGAGCTCGAGGTGAGCCTGCTGGGGACCTAAGGAGCCCTCCGTTCCACAGCCCCTGGCCAAGGACCACATCCGTGTCACCCCCTTTACATAGGACCTGGCTCAGTACTGAAGGCTGAGCATCTTTCCGAACCACAGCACCATGTCCTATGGACTTCAATCTCATGGCTCCTTGGGGTGGGGGTGGGGTTAATTCTTAAGCAGAATGTAGAAATTTTATTTATTTATTTTTTTTTTTGCGGTACGCGGGCCTCTCACTGTTGTGGCCTCTCCCGCTGCGGAGCACAGGCTCCGGACGCGCAGGCTCAGCGGCCATGGCTCACGGGCCCAGCCGCTCCGCGGCATGTGGGATCTTCCTGGACTGGGGCACGAACCCGTGTCCCCTGCATCGGCAGGCGGACTCTCAACCACTGCGCCACCAGGGAAGCCCAGAAATACTCTTTGAGGTAAGTCAATGCCGTTAACAGAGGTGTCCATTAGCAAAAACCCAAGGGCATAAACACACAAAGCTCTTTGAGGACAAGAAATGTTACTCATTTCTGTCTCCCACAGAACTTAGTTCAGTATTTTGATCCGTAAGACCCAAGGAATATGCTGAACAAATGAATTAGATGTATTAAGTAGAGAATAAAGTTAGTAAGGAAAGGACTAAAGCATCATTACTTTTCTAGTACATTTCCTAGTACATTTTTCAGAAATGATGATAAAGGATTTCTGAAATAAGATGATATTTCAATGGGAAATATAGGATTCAGTTTTCCAAACATTTCCAAAAGTGCTCAATTTTAACTGTTGAGGAAAAAAAAACAGAAGATGCTTAACAAATGATTACCTTCTAACTACCCTTGTGTAAACAATACAATCAATGGATATAACCCCAGTCAGATCAGACAATTCACCAAATTCTGAATGTGACTCATGGGTAATCTACCTCATATTCTATTTTGCAATTCTAAATGGAAACAGATAATCTTATTATCCTGATGTTCAAGATTCTGAGATAGTTTCTCAGAAAGGCAACCAGCACAGCCAGAGGGGTGTAGTGATTCAGTTTGGTACAGTGCAGGGATGATGGATCAGTTTTGAAGAGGGCCAAGTTACTGTCCCGGCTGTCACACTAAGTAAGTGTCTAGGCTTTGGTTTCCCCAACTATCAAACAAGAGGGTTGGACTAAGAAATCTCTAAGAGCCATATCAGTATCAAAATCCTAAAATCCTATTAAGCCCAATGAGAAGAATCTAAGAAGATGAGGCTTCTTCAATATAGACACAGAGGCTAAAGGGTAAGGGGGTATGGGTGGCACAGTATCTAGCTCCAGCACATCATGAAAAACGTAGACAGAATTCAACGACGTAAGCTCCCAATCCACTGGAGCTTAGGCTTATGAGCCACATAAATGTAATCATCACTTTAAGCAGTAATAAGGATACAATGCAAAAACAGGGATTTTGTTTTCCAAGGTCTACATATTTATGTGGCTTAGTGAAGGGAATCCTTGGTTCTAGTCCTGTCTCTGCTACTTTTTCTCTGGTTCTCTTTAGCAAGGTCCTCTACGAATCTGGGTCTCTGTCCACAGGTGTAATATGTAGGGATTGAATAAAAGGCTCCTTAAGGTCCCATCCAGCTCTGACAATCACAAAGAAGAGATTTATAGTGGAGTGTTACTTATGTAGGATCAGGGTTTATCTTTAAGGAGAGAATTATCATGGAGGTACCTCCTACTCCACTTTCCAGTTAGATCTGCTGTTAGAGACAGTCCACTGAGCTGTCTGCAGCACTGCCGTGACATTACCTGGCCCATCTAATATGCTCATTCTTGGACTCATTCATTATTCCAATCATTAAACCATCTGAGAACCTGCTAAGTGCCAGGACCCATATGTTAGAGCCTTACAGCCTCCTTGAGGGCAAAGTTCTGCTGCTGCCACTCACCTTGGGCCTCGTTAGCCCTTGGTCCCTGAAGTCATCATCATCACCCAACCCAAGTTTCTGGCTTCGGCATCTGCTGTTGTTGGCAAGCACCTGGGCATTGGCTTTGAGAACGTGATTTATCACATGCAGGCAGTACACGTGGCGGATCTCTTCCCCTTTCTTCAGGGCAGTCCTTTCTGGGTAGAACAGGTCCCGGTAAGAATTCATAATTAAGAAGAGCTCTTTCTGGAGGGGTGTGAAGGGGCTACTTGAATTTGGGGGACAAGAGGGGAACTGGCTGTTGGTCTTGATCCAGGTGGATTCCAGAGGCTTCTGGAGATGAAGTGACTTTAAGTCAATGTCCTTTGGGGGTTTAAAGGTTTCCAACTGTTGAAACCTGGATGAAAAGACAAGCTGGCCCAGGATGGGCCACTGTGGGAGAAATGATCAAGAACTAAGTTAGAAATGAATTATAGTACCTTACATTCATATAATGCTTTATAATTTACCAAGGCCTTTCACAACTTACAGATCCTCTCACTTTATCCTCACAACAACCTTACAAGCTAAACACTATAATGCTCTTCTTGCAGTTTAGGAAATGCTGAGGTTCAGAGGTTATAGGATTCAGACAAACAGAGGAGAACAGAGCTAAGGGTTAGAGCCCAAGGTTTCTGACTTTAGAAACCTTGTGAGCTCTTCACTAGATCAGTGGGTCACAAACTGTCCTGTGGACCACACTGTAGGAAGTCAAAATTTACTCTAGACAAAAGAAAAGGGGGCCCAACGGTCAAATAACTTCGGTAACCACCACAAAACCTAATCCCCCTCAGGGAGAGTCACAAGCAGATCGGACACTAAAGGTTCTGCTGAGTCCTGTAACAAGGACTCCGTTCCACTTCGTTTGACCCAGAGTTTTCCAAATTTACTTGGACGTGGAACAAGGTTTTTGTTGTTGTTTTGGATTTTTTTTTTTTTTTGGAGACATATATTAGAATTGAAAAGAATAGTATTTTGTGGAATACCAGTTTGGGAATTTTTGCACTGTAACAAAACTGCTGATCTTAGCAATAAAGAAAGGATGACCTCTGCAATAAAAAAGAATTAACTATTGATATATGCCAACAACTGGGATGAACCTCCAAGGAATTATGCTGCGTGAGAAAAAGCCAACCTGTATGATTTTATTTATATAACGCTTTTGAAATAACAAAATTATAGAAATGGAGAACAGATTAGCGGTTACCAAGGGTTAGGAATGGGGGAAGGGAGGTGGGTGTGGTTATAAAATGGCACCAGGGAAGAGGAGGGATCTTGATGGTGCTGGAAATGCTCTGTATGTTGACTGTGGTGGTGGCCAGGGCAACCTACACGTGATAAAACAGTATAGAACTAAATAACACAAAGGAGCAGGAGCAAAAGTGAGGAAATCTGAATAAGACAGGTAGGTTGTATCAGTGGAAATTTCCTACTTGTGATATTGTACTACAGTTTTGTAAGATGCTACCATTGGGGGAAACCGGGCAAAGGGCACATGGGATACCCTTGTATGATTTCTTACAACTGCATCTATAATTATTACCTCAATAAAAATTTCAATGAAACAAGGATGACCAATTCTTATGAATAGCATCAGTGGTGAAAAAAAAAATCACCGAAAAAAGAAGCAAAAACTGCTCCATACTGAATAATTTAGGTGTGAACTTATCTCAGATATTTCAAACAAATGAACAGCAGTAGCTACTGTCTGACTGAACACTTTGTACATGTCTTCCAGTAAACTAAATTACTTTATTTTGATGCAGGCATTACTGTCCCCCTCTAACAGATGAGAACAGTGAAGATTAAAAAGGTAGATTAACTTGCCTTAGGTCATGAGATAGCCCCTTGCAGACGTTGGTCTAAACCCTGGTGTACCTGTCTCCAAAGCATTCTTATCTTATTGGTCCCCACCTTCCAGCTTCCCAGTGCCTTTTCTAGCTATGCCTGTGCCTTACTGGGCTCTTCCAGTCTTCCTCTATCTTGCTCCCTCTCAAGCCATCTGCCACGGGTGTGTATCATACATTCAGGGAGACCACTAAAACCCAAGACCACTGCTTGCTTTTAGCTGGTGGGTAGTTTTGGGATTTGTGGCAACAGCCTGGATTTCTTTTTCTTTCAGTTCTTTGTTTACATGTTGTGCAAATGGATCTAATTCAGAAATAAAGAATATTAGAACACTTAGGGCAAATGACAGGGATTTTCCAATCTTCCCCTGTGAATGACATCCTGTTTTCATGATGTTAACTCATCTTTTTCCCCATCAACTTTCCCCATCATTTATCCCAGTCCAGAGCTTAAAAGTTTCTGACAGGTTCATCTCCCTAAAGCATTTCTTTAATCACATTATTCCCCACCTCAAAAACCTTTGAAGAAACTTCTTGGACTGAAATTCAACATACACCTCTAACCTACCTCTCTAATGTAATTTTTGAATTACATGGCTCTCAAATTCTTCTGCCACTGTGGCTTTCCTTCCTTTAACTGAAAATTCTATCCTCTTGTTCACCGCATTTCTATATATCCAAATAGTATCCGTTGAATGTTACCCCCTGACTCACAATAAATAACTATTTCCCAAGAGCCTACTGTGTCAGGCACAGTTCTGGCTCCAAAGAAGCCATCTCTGGTCCCCTATAGACAGTCATCACTTTCTCTCAAGCGCCCCACCCTGCCCTCAGTTATCCACACCAACACATATATGTGCATGTCCTACCTCACCTAACTAGACTGCAAGATCCCTGAGGGCAGGTACCACGTCTGATTTAACCTGCACTGGAAGACAAATGTAAATGCTCAACACTCAACTGAGGTGAACAAATGATCAAAATGGCAGGGTCAGTGCTCTGCACTGGCCACCCAACCTTCTCTTCCAGCCCCACTCACGTAAGAAGCAAAGTTAAATGACCCATTCAGGGACCCAGGTAGTAAAACTTCAAATGCAGTGCACCTTATATTAAGACCTAAGATAAAGGTGAACAATAGGAAATAAGAATTCTAGGTGATAATATATCAGTACAGACCAAACAACCAGAGAAACTTTAGGATAGTCAAGCCTCCTAATGTTTCCTCCAGGGTTTTTTTTGTTTTTTTTTTAACTTTTTTTGAGTTCAGAACGCGGTTTTTGCCCAAATTCTACCTGCTACTTCTTCCTCTTGTCTAGAATAGCTAACAGAACCAAATGAGGATTAAAATTTCAACTTCAGTGGCACCGCTGGTTGAAGAATGGCACTGGGACCAAAAAAGGCAGTCAGGACGCAGAATGAGACCAACCTGACGTGCCCACCCAGGCACAGGCTAAGACACAGGACCTGAGAGACAGCAGAGCCCTGCCTCAGCCTACCACAGGCTTGTCTAAGTAACAGTCATGGGGACAGAGGCATGGCCCATTGTTCTGTATCTTGACTTTGGCGATGACAATATAAATATACACATTTGTCAAAACTTATCGAATTGTATACTTAAAATGGGTACACCTTGTTGAATGTAATTCATACCTCAATAAAGTTGATTTTAAAGTTAAATTAAACAGTCGCCTATGGGGACTTCCCCAGTGGCACAGTGGTTCAGAATCCGCCTGCCGGGCTTCCCTGGTGGCGCAGTGGTTACGAGTCCACCTGCCAGTGCAGGGGACATGGGTTCGAGCCCTAGTACGGGAAGATCCCACATGCCACGGAACAATTAAGCCCGTGCGCCACAACTGCTAAGCCTGCACTCTAGAGCCCACACACCACAACTACTGAAGTCCATGCACCTAGAGCCCGTGCTCCGCAACAAGAGAAGCCCCCACAATGAGAAGCCCATGCACTGCAATGAAGAGTAGCCACTGCTGGACGCAAATGGAGGATGCCCGCATACAGCAACGAACACTCAACGCAGCTATAAATAAATGAGTGAATGAATTAAATAAATAAATAAATAAATAAAAGGAAAGCAGTGCACTGAGCCGTGACTGTGCCTTCAAATACAAGATTCTGGAAAGAGTCCAGAAATTGGTAAATTACTCTTAGAACTGTAGAGAGGAACAACAGCTTTCCCCTGTGAATTGTAATAGTTGGCAAAACATGCTAGTGTTTCCTTCTTTCCTTATCCTTTCTGAATAAATTGAAAGTGTATGAATATATGAATAAAATGTGACACAGTTCATGGGCATCATTCAAATCATTCCCTGCCAATTATGGGAGTCTGTTGAACACTGAACAACAAATGTTTCTTGACTGACTAAACTATTGTCTGATTTGATGAAGGAAGAGAGGAAGAAAGAAGGAAAGGAAGGAAGGATTGATTTTATGGCAACTGAGTAGATCTTAGCAGAAATCCTGACTCTGATTTTAGAAGCCTCAAACACTGATATTCTATTTCCCCAAATCCCCCTTCACTGGCTCTATTGTTTTCCCACCTCCTTTCCTTTCTTTCTTGTTTTTAAATTAATTTTTATTGGAGTAGAGTTGCTTCACAATGTTGTGTTAGTTTCTGCTGTACAGCCCCCCTCCTTTCATTTCTATGTATGCAGCAGCCATGAGCAGCTCTGCTAATAATGTTTGTAAAAGAGTGAACTAGATCAGAAAAAGCCTGGTAGCTACCTGGTACCCCTAGGGATTTAGTCATCCAGGATCCTGGACAGCAAGATCTGGTGGGTCTTTGTTTGATTTTGAAAGACCCAGAAGAAACTGCTACTGCTAGCAACTCAACGTTTTACAGATGTCACTGTGCTGGGGAGGGACAGGTGGTGAGTGGGCTGCCTCATCTCTGATTCCTAGGTCTGAATGAGATAAGAGAGGGAAAACAGTCCCAGAGAACGGCATCAGAAGTTTCCCAGGGGGGTTAAAATCAAGTGGAGCCACACACAGGCCATCTGAGCCGTCCCCACATCCTGGATAGGGGATGGGGGTGGTGTAAGGGGCTGACGAAGAGCTGTTTCTACTCTTCTACTCTTAGTCTACCTTAATCCATCTTTCTTGCAAGACATTTTGTCTATTTCCAAGTTCAGAGATTTGAACTTGAACCTGAGTGTGGCCACTTCCCGTGTCATCTATTGTCCTCCATGAGCCTCAAGCGTACAATACGAATACTAATAACTAACACATACATATACATTTAGCAAACATGTATGAACACCTACTGTGTGCCAGGCTCTGTGGCAAGCACTGAGAACACAGTGGAAATAAGACAAAGTCCCTGTCCTCCTGGAGCTTACTTATACTCCAGGCAGAAGCCCCCAGAGGGCAGCTCCTATGGGGGGTTTTATATACAATTAAAATTTTATACGTAATCAAAAATTTTTAAAAACTTGTTGCAAACATATAAAAATTGGAAGATTTTATATAAAAATCCAGATTTCCCAGTGGCAAAACTGGGCTTGTCTTTCTGTACAGCAACCATCAGCCAGAACTCTGGCTGCTTCCTTTACAAGGAATGCATGCTTTCCAAGTAGACACAGTCCTCAGCATTCCCGGACACTCTTACCTTGTTAAAGCTTAAACAATATTTTTGTTTACTTGTTTGTTTACCTAAAACCCTTCAATGTTCCCTCACTGTAAATAGGAGAAAGTCTAGCTCTTTGATATGACATTCCATTCAAGGCCTTCCAGATCTGTTTCCTGCCTAATGCATCCCTATAAATGCTACACACCAGTAAACTGCAGTTTCTTGACCCTCCCATGTGGTACCTCTGAACGTGTGCAGTGCTATTTTCTTTGCCTAAAATGTCCTTTGTTTCTGTTTTTCTATCCAGATAATTAATATTGACATTTAAGGGTCATCCTAAACACCTCCCTCTCCCTTTGTGCAGGCTTCCTGTGAGGAAATGCCCAGAGGGTCACGTGGTCTGGAGACCCATAAAGATGCAAATGGTCCACTTGAGACCAAAAGGGAATCAAGTGTTCTTTATCTTATGGTTGGGCCCAGGGACCTTCCAATTGGTGGCAACTTGTAAAAAGCCTCAGCTTTCCCAATAAGTGGGGACAAAATATAAACATTAAATGAAATAATGTCTGTAAGTGAAATTAGACAATACTTTTTAAAAAATTGAATGGAATTATTGATGCTGGATAAGTAGCAGCTATTATTCCAGTTGTTATTATTATTCGAAGTGGAGGCCACTTCATCAAGGATGATAGGTCAGCCGCTGCCAAGTGTGTTCGGGGAAGAAGAGTCTGTTAGGGCTACAGGGTAGCAGAATAGTAAGAGATGTGATTGGACAAACAGAAGAGGGCCAGCAAGGGGCCTTCCAACTCATCTCCCTGCTTGGCCATTTTCTCCTTTCTCTTTATTTTAAACACAGCAGCCAGAGTGATCCTGCAAGACAAGTCACCCCACATCACTTTTCTGCTCAAAACCCCTAGTGGCCCCCTATCTCTATCAGAGTAAAAGCTGCAGCTATTAGATCTCAGATCTCACATCCCAACCGTCTCCCCTCTCTCCTCACTCTGCCAGACACTGGGCCTCATTCTGACCTCCCTGCTCATCCTTTAAAGTGTGCTCTTACCTCAGGGCCTTTGCACTTGCCAGCCTCTCCTTCTGGACCCATATTCCCTCTGCTATCCCCAGGGTTCCCTCCTTCATTTTCTTAGATCTTTACTTGGATGTCTTCTTCTTGCTGGTTAGTCTATCTAAAATTTTACTTCTCCCTCGCCCCCTCCACTTCCTGACCTGTTGCCTTATTGCTCTTAGAACTTATCACCAACTAACATGCTTTACTTATCATACTTGTTTATCTTGGTTATTGTCTATCTCCCCCACTAGAATATAAGCACTATAAGAGCAGAAGTTTTTATCTGTTGCTCACCGCTGTATCCCCAGCACCTACAACAGAGCCTGACCCATCGTAGACATGCAATAAACATTTGTTGGATGAGTGAATCAAGTTTCTTGATTCAATAAACATTGGGAAACCACAGAATGTTTTTGACCAGAAGAGTAAACCGATCAGAGCTCACAAAGGGGCTTAGGATAGATTAGGGTAGGGGATAGGATGGGGCCACAATAGTAGAAGGATACACATGGGAAGGTTTAAACAGAGGGCTTCAGTAGGAATGAAAGAAAACAGTAGGAGGCAGTAAGTTTCATGAGGGCAGGGATTTTGTCTGGCATATAAGAGGCGCTGAATAAATATTTACTGAAGGATGAATGAAGGAATGATGCTTGTGTCTCATGTGGGATGGGCCCAGGGCTCTGGTTTGGGTCTGTCTGAGAAAAGATATAAATCCTTTCTGATCTTGACCCGGATGCGCTCGTGGTCAGGGGTTACACGAGATCAACACTGAACTCTTATATCTGTATGTACATCTTCCCTTTCTTCCTGGATTGGGCTAACCCTCCACGGCATTTAGTCACCTTGTAGGCCTCAGTTCAACTCAGACAAATTGGGATTCAGACTTTGGGAATTGAGGAGGGGGGTCGAGCTGTAGGTGTCTAGGAGCAGCATCCAGATCGAATGACCTGTTTGAATGCTATGCAACCAAAGTTTTAAGTGATGTGGAGAAATTAGTGTGGAAGGCAGCCCATAGTGTGGAAAATCAGTGTGCCAGTCCAGAGCCACTCAAGAGAGAGGAAATCCCTGTGGACACCATCTTTACCTTTTCTGCAGAACGACAGGTAATGGAATAGGAGGCTAATCTAGGTTGAGGTTGTGTATGTCGACACTGTTAAGAGAAAGTCCCCACAGTGGAGGGGTGGAGGGATGGAAGGTAGTTGGTCAAAGAACCTCTCATTCATGCCCTCCCTTGTCTACCCTTTAGTTAGCTACCTCTCCTCAAAGGAATTACTCACTAGGCTCTGATACCCACACTTGGACCTTGCCCCTAATACAATCAACAGAAATGAGGTGCTTCACATTCTCCCTACCCCAAGAATAAATAATACAGTAACTCATTTCTGAACTCTTCAGGTTTTAATTAAACCAATGCCTGGTGACCAGAACTGTGCCAGATCCTTGCCTAAATATGGGAGGTGCAGCAGTTGAGAAAACATACATTTGCTGCTTTACTTATTTGTTGCTTTACTTATTTCATTTAATCCTTCTGTCAGTCCTGAGAAATAGGCAGTATCCTCATGCATGAGTTGAGTAAACTGAGGCCCAGCCAGCTCACACAGCTAGGAATTGAAAGGGGAAATCTGAGACAACTTTTGACTAATTCCAAAGCACAGGTGGTTTTTCTGAGGACGTCAGTGCTGCCTCTATAAGTTACTTGTAGAACTAGGAATTGTTAGAACTAGAAGGTGATTGTGGGATTTGTTCAGCTCCTTCAGATAAAGGGGCTCAGGCTCAGACAGAGACGGTGACAAGCTCTGCTGTCACCAAGTACCAAAGAAAGATCTGACACCCAGGTCTCTCCTGAGTCCCAGGTGCTCTTGCTTCTTTCTTTAAAAAAAATACTTATAATAATATTTTTCTTAAATTTTATATATATCTGCTTTAAAAATTAAATAGTACTGAAAGCTTTCTAATCAAAATATCAGCCCTCCCCACTCCTTATTTTTGTTAACATAATACTTCACCTCCTAATATTTCCTGTTGAAATCTTTCATCCATCTTATCTCCCCGCCTGTGCTTTTGTCCTCTCTTACCCTTGTGGGTTAAAATCTTTTTTTTTTATTCCTTCATTGTCATTTTACTGGAATGGCCTGGGGAGGGAGACACGATAAAACACATTTGGTCAATCAGTCTTACTGAACAGAAGTCCAGTTTTTTGTCTCACTGACACCCAATGATCCTGTATCCCCAGATAACTCATTTTTCTGAAGTCAACACATTCTCCATTGCTCGTGGAGATCACCCTGCCCCTAGCCCTGTGCCAGGAGCTCCTGACTTACAGGAGTTCCTGTCTGGCCTGCGCCTTGCTGCCCTCAAGGACTTGACTGAGGCCTGGAGAGAATGATTTACAGGAGGAAACAAAAAGCCGATAATAGCAGTGAGAAGCCCTCCCATCCACACAGCACTTGTCCAATTTCAGAGAGCTTTCATATCCACGATCTCATATCATAGCCATAGATAATCAAAGGATAGGTAGTTTGGTGCTGACCAAAGTCAAAATCAGGACACTGCTCTGTCCCAACAGGGAAACATATTTGAAATCAGGACTATGAACCTTCACGCTCATGGTACTTGTAACTTCTTGTTTGGCTCTTTTATCTGCAGGTCCAGTGACAACTTTCTTTGCCAGGGGAGATGGAAGTGGGCTGTTAGATTGGTGCTGAAGGGAAGAAGTTTGGAGGGAGGGCCCCAGGTGGGCAGCGTACTTCCAAGGGAGTTACTGAGCCTTCTTTTTCCTCCTCCTCCTCTTATACAGGTCCAAGTTTGGAATAAAGAAAGCTGCTTCTCTGAGAACACTTACCAGTGCTCAGCTTGGTCCAAGGATAAGAAGAGAGTCAGAAACAAGTAATTCTGAACACGTTAGTGGAGAATTCTCCTAAAGTCCCAAGCCAAAGTCTGTTTCATTGTCTGGGTTGGAAAGTGAGATAGATTCATTTATGGATTTCTGCCAGCACTCTCAGGAAGAGGCTGGATGGCTTTGGGGTGTATACAGACATGTATGCATACATGTGGTGGAGGAGACTGTCTGATTTGAGGCATCTAGGAGGAGACAGATGTGTGGGTGCACACACACCTTCCCCAGAATCTTCCCAAATCAGTAGCTGAGGTGTCGGAGCTTTCATAATTAGAGAGTCATACCTTTGGATTATTTATGGCTCCCTGTCAACATATCTTGAATACATGTGCCCTTGTTACCACTTATATTATCACATAAATTTCAAAGCTCAAACTTCCCCAGCATCTGATCTGTATCCTCAAATTGTGCTCCTTCCCCACCTTCCCATTCCTGCTCTGTTGAGAATCTCAGATAGACGACTGTTTACTTTCTGTGGTTTGTATTAGGACATAGTTTGTCTTTTCAAATACATCACTATATGTCAAATAAGCTCTTTCCAATCATGTACACCATAATATTTGCAAGGGATTAAAACACATCAATTTGTGTAATTCCATGAGTTCATAATGATACTAAAAATTTTAAAAAAGTTGATTGGTCAACATTAGAAGATCCAGTGAATTGACTCCTTGTGTTGAAAATTAGTAAATGAAGGGAGAGAATCAAGCATTTCTTCTGCTTTTCCTATACAAACAGTACCACTGGGTAAGCAAAATTTAGGGGAAGGAAAAGCTTGCTTTCATAGAAATAGTCCAGCAAGTAAGTGAAGAAGAAATGATAGAATTAGAATATCACCTCATGATAGAATTAGAATGTGACCTCTAATGAATTAACGAATTTAGACATTGACTACCAATGACTGGTAACATCACAAAATGAAAGGCAACCAGACGGTATACGCCTCCTGATGGAAGTATAAAATATCAGCTATCATGAAATCTGATCAAAGTTCTAAATCCCACAATGTATTCGCGAGAAACACAGAGAATAGCAGAACACGTTCAACTAACAGTGTAAAAAAAAAAAGACATTTATGAGACAATCAGAAATCTGAATACTGACTGGTTACATGATGATATTAAATAATTGTTATCATCTTTTTTTTAGGTGAAATAGTGCCATTGTAGCTATGGTAAAGAAAGAACCCTTATCTTTTAGATATTTAGAAATAAATATTTACAGATAAAATAATACAATGTCTGGGATTTGCTTCAAAAATAATACAGGGGCGGGAGTTAGGGGTAGTGGGTGGGCATATAAATGAAACAAGATGGCCTTGCATTGAAGCCAAGGGATGGGAACATGGGAGTGCATTATACTCTTTTGTCTACTTTTGTATATACTTGAAATTTTCCAAAGAAAAAGTTTTTAATAAAGAAAAACTAACACTTTTCTGAATATTCTGACCATCTTGTCTTAAGGGACAGCCACCGCCCTCCCACCCCTTGAGATCGTTATCCTAGGGAGTCTCCCCGAATTGAAATACCCAAGTAACATTAATTCATCAGCCTCTCTTTACAAACTAGTATAAAAGATTATTTCCTGGATTGTTTTTACCCCTGAAAATACTGAGTCCCTGAGGGCAAAGGGCAAAGAAAACCCTGCAGGATGGAAAAGGAAGGGCTGAGCATGGGAAGAAGAAAGGGAAGAACAAATTTTGCCTTTATTACAATTTTCCCAGGGCCTTCACTAGTTGGCACACGCATCTTCTTTGTGTGGGTTTTACTAAGAGAACTTTCACTGGAGGCATGAAAAATATGTTTAAATTGCGAAGTCTCAGGTTAAAATTTCACAAAGCATCCCCTTTTATGTTGTCAAAGGCTAATATAAATATTTTCAGAAGCGGGCTCAGTGAGCCAATGATGAGACCACTTGGGTGGAGCTAGGGCACAGTTGTGTCTGAACCTGGGAACAGTCTAGACCTGTCCATAGGACTACAATGACATGGAAAGCAGGAGAGAGTAAAGAGTCACATCAAGTGCTCATGAGTATAGCTTTTTATAGCAGATCTCTGGAAGAACACCAAGAAACTGGTTGCCTCTGGGGAGGGAAGCTGGGGCACTTGGAATAGGGTGGGAGGAGAAAAAACATTGTATGACTTTATTGTCATAGCCAGGTTATACTGTGGTTAGTGCCTTAGTATGTATGATGAGATTTGCAAGCAGCCTTTTGTTTACGTAAGTGACTGTACTTTTTATGTTGAAATGAGACAGAAGACAGATGTGTGTTTGTTTCTGGGTTCCTTGGCTGGGCCATCAGCTGGCACTACCTGCTGTTTGCGTATTTTCTTGATCCTCCCTCCCCCTTGCCTCCCTCCCCTACCCTAAGCTCCCAGAATCTAATTAGGAGTAGATGGTCCCCAGAAGGAGAAAACTAGGATTTGAATAGTTGTAGTGTGACTTGTATAGGTGTGACATGGTATTGGACAAAGGTCCAATTCTCTCACAGACGCTCGTCTAATAGCAGAGGCAGTGAACACTATCTTTGATGGCTCCTATTTTACCTTAAATATTCAGGTGAATTCTGTGGTTTATGATTGACATTGTAAGTTACTATTAGAAACAAAGTGTCTCTGTGTTTATGCTGTGGTTTTTGTTTTGTTTTGTTTTTTCGGTACGCGGGCCTCTCACTGTTGTGGCCTCTCCCGTTGCGGAGCCTTGCGGAGCCTTGCGGAGCCCAGGCTCCGGATGCACAGGCTCAGCGGCCATGGCTCACGGGCTTAGCCGCTCCGCGGCATGTGGGATCTTCCCAGACCTGGGGCACGAACCCGTGTCCCCTGCATCGGCAGGCGGACTCTCAACCACTGCGCCACCAGGGAAGCCCTATCCTGTGGTTTTTAAGTATCCCTGCACACTCTGCCTGTCTCTAGAGTATTAAGTCCAGTTGCGCTGTTTTTTCCCTCTTTGTTTATTGAGGTTATTATTTACTTGCATTAAAATGTACCAATTTTAAAGGTACAGTTTGATTAATTTCGGTAATTGTATACAAGGTGTAACCACCACCACGACCCAGATATAGAAAAGTTACTTACCCTTTAAAAGTTTTCCATCCCAATTTGCCCCAATTCAGTTTTGAGACACTTTATTGAGTTTTACTGCTTTCTCTAACATCGACTCTCCGGGTGATTTAGGAAAGTCACTTTACCTCTCTGGATGTGTTTTTGCTTTTCTAACATGAAAAATGCCAGAACAGATTTGTTACCAAGGGCCCTTGCAATCCTTTCAGAAAATGAGGGGGTAGGGTAAAGGGCGGGAATCTCAGCCTTGCGTCCTCATTCTTCACATGGCACACGCATGTGGCAGATCCTAGTGGGAAAAGCCTGTGGTCGCATCAGAGAGAATTAGGTTTCCATCTCCTCTCTTGCTAGTGTGTATGTAACCTTTTGTAAGCATCAGCTTTCTCATCTCCAATATCAGGCTTATTAACAAGGCCTATTTGTTTACTGTTGTTGTGAGGATGAACTGAGATGCACCGGCAGCCTTAAATGTTAGTTGGTATTTGTATTATGGCATAATATAAAGGCACTGCATTCAACCATCTCAGTCACTACACGTTTATGCAGGCTGATTCTCACAGCCAAAACAGACGCACAAAGTACACCCACCCATTTACCCACCTGGGGAAGCCCGAAGCCTCCCTGCCTGCCTGTCTTCCTTACGGGGCTCAGAGAAAAGCTGCGCATGCGTGCACGTGCTTCCAAAGAGCCTCGCTAGGGGGCGGAATGGGAAACAGGAAGTTCTAATGCCTGTCGTACAAGCGCGACGTAAAGCGGGTCTGCTTTATGGCACCCTGCTTCCGCCGTAAAGCGCCGTTGGCAAGCCCGCGTGAGTGGGTTGACGAGACTACTTCCAGGTGCAAGACGCGTTTCTTGGAGGTTGGCTGACTTGCCGTCTTCCCCATGGGCAAACGCGGGAGCGGGAGCCGGAGCCGGAGCCGGAGCCGGAGCCGGAGCCGGAGCCAGCTGCTCAGCTCCCTAACTAAAAAGCAGAAGCATCTAAGGGATTTCGGCGAGGAGCATCCCTTCTGTGACACGTATGGAGAGGCAAGGCTGGGACCGGCGCTGCCGGCGTCCTTTCCCGGTGGGAGCCCGCGTGTCCCCGCGTTTGGTCCGCCGGTGCCCCGGGGGTAGTGACAGGGCAGCTCCCGCCGCGTCCCACGCTGCCCCGGCGCCGGCCTAGCTCGCCCGGGGATCCTGACGGCTTCCCGCCTGAGATGGGGTTCTTCACCGGTCTTCCTACCCTTTGTTGAGCCTGTAGTTTTATGCTAGACGGCACGCCTCCCGTGTGGCGATTGGGCGGAGATTTTATAAGCTTGTTTTCGTTTTATATGTTTTTAAAGAATTGCTTGGGGGCTTCCCTGGTGGCGCAGTGGTTAAGAATCCGCCTGGCAACGGAGGGGACAGGGGTTCGAGCCCTGGTCCAGGAAGATCCCACATGCCGCGGTGCAAGTAAGCCCGTGCGCCACAACTATTGAGCCTGCACTCTAGAGCCCGCGAGCCACAGCAGCTGAGCCAGGGTGGTGCAACTACTGATGCCCGCGAGCCTAGAGCCCCTGCTTTGCAACAAGAGAAGCCACCGCTCGCCGCAACTAGAGAAAGCCCGGGCGCAGCAACGAAGAGCCATAGCAGGCAAAAATAAATAAATTAAATAAGTTAAAAAAAAATAGAATTGCTTGGGACCCTCGACATCACCTATGTATTCAATGACCATGAGGAAACTAATGTTTGGGTAGTTGTGGGTTCCTCTATAAGTGTCCAGACTCTCAGTTATGATCTTAGTGCTCATCCCACCCCTTTGGGCTGCTTTATCAACAGTTAGAGGGATAATCTACTTAAGAAATTTGCTAGAAAAGGTGAACCCCGAGGGCTTGTATTTGCCAAAATTTCCCATCTTTTGGATGAGAGCCTGTTACTGTGTGACTGTAGTATTTGTCATGTGGTCTTGTTAGACCTTTTCATTCGTCTATTATTATCTATTTGGCATATCCTTACAAAACCTGTCCAAATGCATATGGAGTTTTTAACTTGACAATAGATATAATGTATTTATAACGGTATAGTCTGCCATGTTCATTTAAAGTTGTATCATTAGGCTTTTCCTAATTGCTACATACTAGTAGTTAAAGTTTAACATTGCCTGTTTCTTCTCAGGGTTTCCAGAAAGGAAGCAAAACCACAGACTTGTCAACTGGTAATGCTTTATACCTTCTTTATGATAGTAGATTCTGGACGGTTACTTTTAAGATTATATATGGTAATAATGTTTGGCTACAGTTCCACTCTTTCTGATTTTAGATGTAAGCTATATTTTAGTAATATTGCTTAGTTTTAAGTGCAGATGTCTGTTAAGATGCCATTGTGATAACTAATATAGTATAGAGTATGAAACTGTCCTGAGAGAGTAGCCTGTTAGAACCTGTTAAGGAGGCTTACCAGAGGGCTCTTGGTGAATCCTAAGAGGGAATGTCATGTTTGCTTAACATAAAATAGAGTGCAAAATCATCAAAGGTCTTATTTCATTACCACGGACTCAGAAATAAAGTACACTTTTTTGTTGTAAGTTTTCCTGTTGCTCCTTTAAAGGTGCCAAGTGGCTGACACATAGGTTAGATCGCCTTATAACCTAAAGCTCCATGTGTTTAGTTTGCTGTCTTCCCACGTGGAACATTAGCAGTTCAAAGAAGAGGAAGAGCTTCTAGAATCATAGCTAGATTAGCTGTTTTAAACAAATTTGGTGCTAGGTTTGGTTGAATAGATAGGATTGCATATTTGCAGAAAAGCTAGTTTTTATTTAGAAAAGTCTGAACTTGGTTCCACTGTGGGCCTGATGATAGTCGTGGGGTAGCAACAAGAACAATATAATTTTTGTTTTTAAAATCCCCATTTTCCTTTTAGTCAGAGGGTTTAGATACTTCCAAGTTCTGAAAGTGAAGCATAGAGTGAACCAGAACAAGTTTCTGGTTACAACAGACTACTTGCCACGTTAAAGGATGTTTCCAAGGAAGATGAGGAGGAGGAAGAGGAAGAAGACAGTGTTACAGATGAGACAGAAATGAATCTTGAAGACGGCGATAGTGACATCGTTGTGGAGGAAGAGACGGCAGTAGAGTCTACTGACACGCGGAAGAGTAAGTGTCTTTGATGTGGGTTTATCATCTTTGCAGGGACCACAGACAGATTGCCCCAGGGGCAGGGTGCCTTGTACCATAGAGCTGGGTGAAAGCACATGGATTCAAAGCAGAGATTCTTAACATTGTTGGGCTCTGTGATATCTTCAAGAATCTGATGAAAACACAGGACCCTCTGGCCATAAAAATGCAGAAATGACGTTTTTGCTTATGATTTCCAGGATTTCATCAATCCTACTTCAAATTCCCCTGATTGAGAGGAAAGGGAACATAATTCTGTTTTTGTAATGGTCTCAATTTATGAAAGAGATGATTGTTCCTGCCTTAGAGGAACCAAGTTTAGTGGAAGATAGACATAAAATATACAAAACTTTTCAAGCATCAAATCTGAATGGAACCGATAAATATAAGGTGTTAAAGAGGTGCAAAGTGGTCACATGCTGCCAGGGTACATGAGGGGAGGCTTCAGAGAAGAGCTGGGATTGAAAGCTGAAAGGAACTCTGTCTCACTCGGACATCTAGGTGACTATTCTTTTAAAAATTATTATTAATTTATTTATTTTTGGCTGCATTGTGTCTTTGTTGCGGTGCGCCAGCTTCTCACTGTGGTGGCTTCTCTTGTTGTGGCGCACGAGCTTAGTTGCTCTGCGGCATGTGGGATCTTCCCAGACTAGGGCTTGAAACCACGTCCCCTGCATTAGCAGGCGAATTCTTAACCACTGTGCCACCAGGGAAGTCCCCATAGGTGACTTTTTAATTTAACTTTAAAATCAACTTTATTGAAGTATGAATTACATTCAACAAGGTGTACCCATTTTAAGTATGTAATTTGATGAGTTTTGACAGATGTGTCTGTCTATATTGTCATCGCCAAAGTCAAGATACAGAACACTTCCAATACCTGCAAAAAGTTCCTTCTTGTCCTTTTACAGTCAGTTTCCCAGGCCTGGCATCAGGCAACCACTGACATGCTTTCTTTCACTATGTATTAGTGTTTTCTCTTCTAGAAATTCATATGAATGGAAGCACACAATAAGTACCCTTTTGCATGTGGCTTCTTTGGCTCCTCATGTTGTTGTGACTCATCCGTGTAGTTCATATTAGTAATTCATTTCTTTTTATTACTGGAATAGTAGTCCATTGTCTGAATATATCTGGGGAACTTTTTATATTCTGTTATCTTAATGCCTATTTGCCTTACTGTATTTTTGTCTCTAAGGTGTCACACACCATTCTTAGTATTTTCATTCATCACTTGTACTCGGATAAAAAAATCGTTGCCTCAGACTTAGGGACTTTTTAAATTTTGTTGGTTTTCCATTTTTCTTTCATGTTTTAGGTTTTTAAAAATGAAAAGTTTGGTTTTTTAAATTATAAAAGTAATATATATTTACTGTAAAAATTTAAGAGGGTAATATAGTTAACGTATATCTCCTCCACCCTGGGATGAACACCTTTAACATTTTATAGAACCTTCCAGGCTACTTTTTTATGGATATATGAGTGAATATATATTTGTGTGTATGTGCATAATGGCCTCATACATTTCTGTAAGTTACTTTTTTCTTTAATGATATAACGTGTGTAACTGTGGGTTCACATTAGCTTAATCACATAGTATTCCATTGTAAATAATATGTGGTAATTTAATTAGTACCCCTTCGATAGAAATGACGAAATCATTTTTTCTAGTTATTTGTTATATCAACGCTGATTTGAACATCTTTACATGTACTAGGTCAGCAGTCAAGCTCAGTTTTGAAACTTATGTCTTCTACCTGAATTTGCTTAAAAGTAAATGATAGCCTAAGGAATTAGATTTCATTTGTCAACAGAAGTGTAATTATGAGTAGTAAATAATTTCACAAAATGTTTTATCAAAACTGCAGATGCGGCCTTACCTGCTGACCCTAAGGGAAAAGATGGGCACGGGCCACCTGGCACAGCAGAGGAATCCCCAAAGGAGTTTACAGATGCAAAACATGAGTCACTCTTCAGCCTAGAAACCAACTTTCTCGAAGAGGAAAGAGGAGGCAACTGTTCTCTGAAAGCATCACAAGGTCAGAGCACAGCTCATGTTGTTTGAATTCAGCTGGTGCTTAGTATGGGTGGTTGTGGTCTAATACCTGTTAAATCTCTTGTTATTGGAATGAGCAGTAATAGAAACAGATAGTTTAGCAGCTAGATGTAGAGCTGGAAAGAAATGCTTCTCCGAGATCTTTTGTGTTTTTCAGGGTTAGGCAGTGTTGCGAGTGGGCGCGGCTGTTCATGAGGACAAACAGTTGAACAATGATAGCACGGAAGGCCAGTTCCTCAAAGCTCACGATCCACAGCTGGGGTCAGGGGAAGACTTCTGATTTTTTTCCCCAAGCAGGGAAGGGAGAGAAAGAGGAGAAAAGTACTTTGCATTTTTCTCTCTATCCTTCACTTGCTCTTCCTTACTGGAGCAGTAATTTTACAGATTTGTGAGACCCGGCAGTGGCTAATCTGATTGGTCCTTATTACCAGGAAGCACCGCAGAAGCCAGAAAGCTCCACCCTGTCTCCCCAGTCTCTCTCTTTATTTTTGGCTGCATTGGGTCTTTGTGGCAGTGCGTGGGCTTCTCACGGTGGTGGCTTCTCTTGTTGTGGAGAGCAGGCTCTAGGCACGCGGGCTTCAGCAGTTGTGACATGCAGGCTCAGCAGTTGTGACACATGGGCTCAGTAGTTGTGGCTCGCTGGCTCTAGAGCTCAGGCTCTGTAGTTGTGGCGCATGGGCTTAGTTGCTCCGCGGCATTGGCAGGCGGATTCTTTTTTTTTTTTTTTTTTGCGGTACGCGGGCCTCCCACTGTTGTGGCCTCTCCCGTTGCAGAGCACAGGCTCTGGACACGCAGGCTCAGTGGCCATGGCTCACAGGCCCAGCCGCTCTGCGGCATGTGGGATCTTCCTGGACTGGGGCATGAACCCATGTCCCCTGCATCGGCAGGCGGACTCTCAACCACTGCGCCACCAGGGAAGCCCGGCAGGCGGATTCTGAACCACTGTGCCACTGGGGAAGTCCCCATAGGCGACTGTTTAATTTAACTTTAAAATCAACTTTATTGAGGTATGAATTACATTCAACAAGGTGTACCCATTTTAAGTATACAATTCGATAAGTTTTGACAAATGTGTATATTTATATTGTCATCGCCAAAGTCAAGATACAGAACACTGGGCCATGCCTCTGTCCCCATGACTGTTACTTAGACAAGCCTGTGGTAGGCTGAGGCAGGGCTCTGCTGTCTCTCAGGTCCTGTGTCTTAGCCTGTGCCTGGGTGGGCACGTCAGGTTGGTCTCATTCTGCGTCCTGACTGCCTTTTTTGGTCCCAGTGCCATTCTTCAACCAGCGGTGCCACTGAAGTTGAAATTTTAATCCTCATTTGGTTCTGTTAGCTATTCTAGACAAGAGGAAGAAGTAGCAGGTAGAATTTGGGCAAAAACCGCGTTCTGAACTCAAAAAAAGTTAAAAAAAAAACAAAAAAAACCCTGGAGGAAACATTAGGAGGCTTGACTATCCTAAAGTTTCTCTGGTTGTTTGGTCTGTACTGATATATTATCACCTAGAATTCTTATTTCCTATTGTTCACCTTTATCTTAGGTCTTAATATAAGGTGCACTGCATTTGAAGTTTTACTACCTGGGTCCCTGAATGGGTCATTTAACTTTGCTTCTTACATGAGTGGGGCTGGAAGAGAAGGTTGGGTGGCCAGTGCAGAGCACTGACCCTGCCATTTTGATCATTTGTTCACCTCAGTTGAGTGTTGAGCATTTACATTTGTCTTCCAGTGCAGGTTAAATCAGACGTGGTACCTGCCCTCAGGGATCTTGCAGTCTAGTTAGGTGAGGTAGGACATGCACATATATGTGTTGGTGTGGATAACTGAGGGCAGGGTGGGGCGCTTGAGAGAAAGTGATGACTGTCTATAGGGGACCAGAGATGGCTTCTTTGGAGCCAGAACTGTGCCTGACACAGTAGGCTCTTGGGAAATAGTTATTTATTGTGAGTCAGGGGGTAACATTCAACGGATACTATTTGGATATATAGAAATGCGGTGAACAAGAGGATAGAATTTTCAGTTAAAGGAAGGAAAGCCACAGTGGCAGAAGAATTTGAGAGCCATGTAATTCAAAAATTACATTAGAGAGGTAGGTTAGAGGTGTATGTTGAATTTCAGTCCAAGAAGTTTCTTCAAAGGTTTTTGAGGTGGGGAATAATGTGATTAAAGAAATGCTTTAGGGAGATGAACCTGTCAGAAACTTTTAAGCTCTGGACTGGGATAAATGATGGGGAAAGTTGATGGGGAAAAAGATGAGTTAACATCATGAAAACAGGATGTCATTCACAGGGGAAGACTGGAAAATCCCTGTCATTTGCCCTAAGTGTTCTAATATTCTTTATTTCTGAATTAGATCCATTTGCACAACATGTAAACAAAGAACTGAAAGAAAAAGAAATCCAGGCTGTTGCCACAAATCCCAAAACTACCCACCAGCTAAAAGCAAGCAGTGGTCTTGGGTTTTAGTGGTCTCCCTGAATGTATGATACACACCCGTGGCAGATGGCTTGAGAGGGAGCAAGATAGAGGAAGACTGGAAGAGCCCAGTAAGGCACAGGCATAGCTAGAAAAGGCACTGGGAAGCTGGAAGGTGGGGACCAATAAGATAAGAATGCTTTGGAGACAGGTACACCAGGGTTTAGACCAACGTCTGCAAGGGGCTATCTCATGACCTAAGGCAAGTTAATCTACCTTTTTAATCTTCACTGTTCTCATCTGTTAGAGGGGGACAGTAATGCCTGCATCAAAATAAAGTAATTTAGTTTACTGGAAGACATGTACAAAGTGTTCAGTCAGACAGTAGCTACTGCTGTTCATTTGTTTGAAATATCTGAGATAAGTTCACACCTAAATTATTCAGTATGGAGCAGTTTTTGCTTCTTTTTTCGGTGATTTTTTTTTTCACCACTGATGCTATTCATAAGAATTGGTCATCCTTGTTTCATTGAAATTTTTATTGAGGTAATAATTATAGATGCAGTTGTAAGAAATCATACAAGGGTATCCCATGTGCCCTTTGCCCGGTTTCCCCCAATGGTAGCATCTTACAAAACTGTAGTACAATATCACAAGTAGGAAATTTCCACTGATACAACCTACCTGTCTTATTCAGATTTCCTCACTTTTGCTCCTGCTCCTTTGTGTTATTTAGTTCTATACTGTTTTATCACGTGTAGGTTGCCCTGGCCACCACCACAGTCAACATACAGAGCATTTCCAGCACCATCAAGATCCCTCCTCTTCCCTGGTGCCATTTTATAACCACACCCACCTCCCTTCCCCCATTCCTAACCCTTGGTAACCGCTAATCTGTTCTCCATTTCTATAATTTTGTTATTTCAAAAGCGTTATATAAATAAAATCATACAGGTTGGCTTTTTCTCACGCAGCATAATTCCTTGGAGGTTCATCCCAGTTGTTGGCATATATCAATAGTTAATTCTTTTTTATTGCAGAGGTCATCCTTTCTTTATTGCTAAGATCAGCAGTTTTGTTACAGTGCAAAAATTCCCAAACTGGTATTCCACAAAATACTATTCTTTTCAATTCTAATATATGTCTCCAAAAAAAAAAAAAAATCCAAAACAACAACAAAAACCTTGTTCCACGTCCAAGTAAATTTGGAAAACTCTGGGTCAAACGAAGTGGAACGGAGTCCTTGTTACAGGACTCAGCAGAACCTTTAGTGTCCGATCTGCTTGTGACTCTCCCTGAGGGGGATTAGGTTTTGTGGTGGTTACCGAAGTTATTTGACCGTTGGGCCCCCTTTTCTTTTGTCTAGAGTAAATTTTGACTTCCTACAGTGTGGTCCACAGGACAGTTTGTGACCCACTGATCTAGTGAAGAGCTCACAAGGTTTCTAAAGTCAGAAACCTTGGGCTCTAACCCTTAGCTCTGTTCTCCTCTGTTTGTCTGAATCCTATAACCTCTGAACCTCAGCATTTCCTAAACTGCAAGAAGAGCATTATAGTGTTTAGCTTGTAAGGTTGTTGTGAGGATAAAGTGAGAGGATCTGTAAGTTGTGAAAGGCCTTGGTAAATTATAAAGCATTATATGAATGTAAGGTACTATAATTCATTTCTAACTTAGTTCTTGATCATTTCTCCCACAGTGGCCCATCCTGGGCCAGCTTGTCTTTTCATCCAGGTTTCAACAGTTGGAAACCTTTAAACCCCCAAAGGACATTGACTTAAAGTCACTTCATCTCCAGAAGCCTCTGGAATCCACCTGGATCAAGACCAACAGCCAGTTCCCCTCTTGTCCCCCAAATTCAAGTAGCCCCTTCACACCCCTCCAGAAAGAGCTCTTCTTAATTATGAATTCTTACCGGGACCTGTTCTACCCAGAAAGGACTGCCCTGAAGAAAGGGGAAGAGATCCGCCACGTGTACTGCCTGCATGTGATAAATCACGTTCTCAAAGCCAATGCCCAGGTGCTTGCCAACAACAGCAGATGCCGAAGCCAGAAACTTGGGTTGGGTGATGATGATGACTTCAGGGACCAAGGGCTAACGAGGCCCAAGGTGAGTGGCAGCAGCAGAACTTTGCCCTCAAGGAGGCTGTAAGGCTCTAACATATGGGTCCTGGCACTTAGCAGGTTCTCAGATGGTTTAATGATTGGAATAATGAATGAGTCCAAGAATGAGCATATTAGATGGGCCAGGTAATGTCACGGCAGTGCTGCAGACAGCTCAGTGGACTGTCTCTAACAGCAGATCTAACTGGAAAGTGGAGTAGGAGGTACCTCCATGATAATTCTCTCCTTAAAGATAAACCCTGATCCTACATAAGTAACACTCCACTATAAATCTCTTCTTTGTGATTGTCAGAGCTGGATGGGACCTTAAGGAGCCTTTTATTCAATCCCTACATATTACACCTGTGGACAGAGACCCAGATTCGTAGAGGACCTTGCTAAAGAGAACCAGAGAAAAAGTAGCAGAGACAGGACTAGAACCAAGGATTCCCTTCACTAAGCCACATAAATATGTAGACCTTGGAAAACAAAATCCCTGTTTTTGCATTGTATCCTTATTACTGCTTAAAGTGATGATTACATTTATGTGGCTCATAAGCCTAAGCTCCAGTGGATTGGGAGCTTACGTCGTTGAATTCTGTCTACGTTTTTCATGATGTGCTGGAGCTAGATACTGTGCCACCCATACCCCCTTACCCTTTAGCCTCTGTGTCTATATTGAAGAAGCCTCATCTTCTTAGATTCTTCTCATTGGGCTTAATAGGATTTTAGGATTTTGATACTGATATGGCTCTTAGAGATTTCTTAGTCCAACCCTCTTGTTTGATAGTTGGGGAAACCAAAGCCTAGACACTTACTTAGTGTGACAGCCGGGACAGTAACTTGGCCCTCTTCAAAACTGATCCATCATCCCTGCACTGTACCAAACTGAATCACTACACCCCTCTGGCTGTGCTGGTTGCCTTTCTGAGAAACTATCTCAGAATCTTGAACATCAGGATAATAAGATTATCTGTTTCCATTTAGAATTGCAAAATAGAATATGAGGTAGATTACCCATGAGTCACATTCAGAATTTGGTGAATTGTCTGATCTGACTGGGGTTATATCCATTGATTGTATTGTTTACACAAGGGTAGTTAGAAGGTAATCATTTGTTAAGCATCTTCTGTTTTTTTTTCCTCAACAGTTAAAATTGAGCACTTTTGGAAATGTTTGGAAAACTGAATCCTATATTTCCCATTGAAATATCATCTTATTTCAGAAATCCTTTATCATCATTTCTGAAAAATGTACTAGGAAATGTACTAGAAAAGTAATGATGCTTTAGTCCTTTCCTTACTAACTTTATTCTCTACTTAATACATCTAATTCATTTGTTCAGCATATTCCTTGGGTCTTACGGATCAAAATACTGAACTAAGTTCTGTGGGAGACAGAAATGAGTAACATTTCTTGTCCTCAAAGAGCTTTGTGTGTTTATGCCCTTGGGTTTTTGCTAATGGACACCTCTGTTAACGGCATTGACTTACCTCAAAGAGTATTTCTGGGCTTCCCTGGTGGCGCAGTGGTTGAGAGTCCGCCTGCCGATGCAGGGGACACGGGTTCGTGCCCCAGTCCAGGAAGATCCCACATGCCGCGGAGCGGCTGGGCCCGTGAGCCATGGCCGCTGAGCCTGCGCGTCCGGAGCCTGTGCTCCGCAGCGGGAGAGGCCACAACAGTGAGAGGCCCGCGTACCGCAAAAAAAAAAATAAATAAATAAAATTTCTACATTCTGCTTAAGAATTAACCCCACCCCCACCCCAAGGAGCCATGAGATTGAAGTCCATAGGACATGGTGCTGTGGTTCGGAAAGATGCTCAGCCTTCAGTACTGAGCCAGGTCCTATGTAAAGGGGGTGACACGGATGTGGTCCTTGGCCAGGGGCTGTGGAACGGAGGGCTCCTTAGGTCCCCAGCAGGCTCACCTCGAGCTCTCCTTCCTTCCCCTTGCCCCTCCAAGGCTGCCCATCACTCCCTCCACAGGTGCCGATAGTGGTGCCATTCCGGGAAGCTGCTTTGCGGGTGGTACAGCTCTTCATCTGTCTTCTTGAGGGCGACAGCAAGAAGAAAATAATTGTAAGCAACAAAAAGAGGTTTAATGGAGAGTATGGCTCAGATCCCAAGGAGAGACCACCCAACCTGAAGAGGCCTGAGGATTATGAAGCTGTATTTGTCGGCAACATCGATGACCACTTCAGGACTGGTAATTCCTCCTTGTCAAAACTGAGACCCTGAGGGACCTGAGGTGTGAGGTGCACATAGCTGGAAGCTAGAAGCCTGGAATTAGGCATTCTTTCAGAGGGTCACTGTCTCAGCCTCCTAGCAGAACCAGGACACATTTGAGACCACTCGTCTGCCAGGGGAGAGTCTTGCCTTGGCTAATGGGGTACATACTTGGCTAATGGGATGGAGTGTCTGTGAAGGCATGTATGAAAGGCACCTGCATGTTTATAACAAATGTCTCAGCATGCCTATAGCTGGTAGCTCACAGTCAATGCTACAGGGCTTCTTGGGGGAGTTGGAGCTGATGGGGCTGGGTGGGTCAGTCTGGGGAAGATGAATAAACTAGAGCATCTGTACGTAATGGACTTCCCTCCTGCCTGCCATGTGGAGTGCCCACACCTGAATTATCTCCACTCTGGACTTACTGACTCCCACCCAGCTTTGCACATTTTTGCTTGTTTGTCATTCAGCTCCCATGTACTTGGTTGCTTGTTCATTGAAAAAGTTCCTGGAAAATATTTATTAGTCACGTATGCCCATTTACCACTTATTAAGCATCTACTATGTGCCAGGCACTGTTAAGCTGGAGATATGGAATTAAAAGTTACTGTTAAGCAAGTCCAGCCTTAAGACAAATCAGACAGTATGGGATGAGATGTGTTACGGTTAGAGGATAGTGGGTGTTCTAGTTAAAGTATTTAAAGCAAATATCCTTACTCAAAATGGGCTCAGGACTGTTAGGGAAGGCCTTCTGTTGGAGGTACCATCCATACTATGTTGAAACCTGAGTCAGATTTAGCCAGGTACAAAGTAGAGCGATGAGAGTGGAAGAAAAAGTTTCAGACAGGAAATGGCAAGTGTGGAGGCATCAGGGTGAATAAACCGGCAAGACTTAGGATTCAGAGGCTTTAGCATGGCCGGAGTGTGCAGTGCAAGGGGATTAGAGCTTACAGTTAGTTTTAAACATATGCAGGCGGCCAACAAGGAGCTGATAAATCAGTCTTTTGTTTAATTGATATATAATTGACATATTAGTTTCAGGTGTACAACATAGTGATTCAATGTCTATATACCTTACAAACTTATCACAACAATAAGTAAAGTTACCGTTTGTCACCATACAAAGTTAATGCAATATTATTGACTATATTCCCCATGGCATACATTGGATCCCTGTGACCTGTTCACTTTATAACTGGAAGTTTTATACCTCCTGATCTCCCCCATCCATTTTGCCCACCCTCCAACCCCGCCCTCCCTGCTGGCAACCACCAGTCTGTTCTCTGTATCTATCTGTCTGGTTTTTTGTTTTTGAGATTCCACATATAAGTGAAGTCACATGCTGTTGATATTTGTCTTTGTCTGACTTATTTCACTTACTGTGATACCCTCAAGGTCTATCCTTGTTGTCGCAGATGGCAAGATTTCATTCATCTATGGCTGAGTAATATTCCATTGTGTGTGTGTGTGTGTGTGTGTGTGTGTGTGTGTGTGTGTGTGTACACACCGCATCTTTATCCATTTGTCATCTGTGGACACTTAGGCTGCTTCCATATTCCATATTTTGGCTATTATAAATGTTGCATTGAACGTAGGAGTGCATATATCTTTTTGAATTAGTGGGTTTTTTTCTTTGGATAAACACCCAGAAGTTGAGTTGCTCAATTGTATGGTGATTCTATTTTTAATTTTTGAAGAACATCCATACTGTTTTCCATAGTGGCCACACCAATTTACATTTCCACTAACAATGCACAAGGGTTCCCTTTTCTCCACATCTTTGCCAGCATTTGTTATTTCTTGTCTTTTGGATAAGACCTATTCTGACAGGTTTGAGGTGATATCTCATTGTGGTTTTTTTTCTCTCTGTGCTTTGGTTAATAGCAACTTATAATACATGGTGGCTGTAAGAATTTATAACTCCAAAATCACAGCCTATCATTTTATATTATTTCATTTTGATCACAGCACTTACTAGCCACCTGATACATTCTTCTTTTTTTTTTTTTAATTGGAGTAGGTATAGTTGATTTACAATGTTGTGCTCATTTCTGCTGTACGGCAGTGACTCAGTTATACACATATATACATCCTTTTTTATATTCTTTTGCATTATGGCATATCCCAGGAGATTGGATATAGTTCCCTGTGCTATACAGTAGGACCTTGTTGTTTACCCATTCTAAAGGTAATAGTTTGCATCAACTAACCCCAGACTCTCAGTCCATCCCTTTCCCCACCCCTGACCTTGGCAACCACAGGTCTGTGAGTCTGTTTCTGTTTTGTAGATAGGTTCATTTGTGCCATATTTTAGATTTCATATATACGTGATATCATATGGTATTTGTCTTTCTCTTTGACAGACTCCTCTTAGTATGATAATCTGTAGTTGCATCCATGTTGCTGCCAAATGGCATTATTTTGTTCATGTTTATGACTGAGTAGTATTCCATTGTATATATGTATCACATCTTTATCCATTCATCTGTCAATGGACATTTAGGTTGTTTCCATGTCTTGGCTATTGTGAATAGTGCTGCTGTGAACATAGGGGTGCATGTATCTTTTTGAATTATAGTTTTGTCCAGATATATGCCCAGGAGTGGGATTGCTGGATCATATGGTAATTATATTTTTAGTTTTCCAAGGAAACTCCATACTGTTTTCCATAGTGACTGCACCAACTTACATTCCCACCAACAGCGTAGGAGGGTTCCCTTCTCTCCACACCCTCTCCAGCATTTGTTATTTGTAGACATTTTAATGATGGCCATTCTGACCAGTGTGAGATGGTACCTCATTGTAGTTTTGATTTCTCATTGTGATTTTGATTTGCATTTTCCTGATGAGTGATGTTGAGCATCTCTACATTTGACTGTTGGCTATCAGTACGACTTCTTTGGAAAAATGTTTATTCAGGTCCTCTGCTTTTTTTTTTTTTTTTTTTTTTTTTTTTTGCTGTACGTGGGCCTCTCACTGTTGTGGCCTCTCCCGTTGCGGAGCACAGGCTCCGGACGCGCAGGCTCAGCGGCCATGGCTCATGTGCCCAGCCACTCCACGGCATGTGGGATCCCCCCGGACCGGGGCACGACCCCGTGTCTCCTGCATCGGCAGGTGGATTCTCAACCACTGCGCCACCAGGGAAGCCCCCTCTGCTATTTTTTAATTGGATTGTTTGGGGGGTTTTTTTTGCGTTTTTTTTTTTTTTTTTTGCAGTACGCGGGCCTCTCACTGTTTTGGCCTCTCCCATTGCGGAGCGCAGGCTCCGGACGCGCAGGCTCAGCGGCCATGGCTCACGGGCCTAGCCGCTCCGTGGCACGTGGGATCTTTCCGGACCAGGGCACGAACCCATATCCCCTGCATCGGCAGGCGGACTCTCAACCACTGTGCCACCAGGGAAGCCCCGTTTGGGGTTTTTTGATAATGAGTTACATGAGTTCTTTATATATCTTGGATCTTAACCCCTTACTAGATTTGCAAATATCCTCTCCCATTCAGTAGATTGCCTTTTTGTTTCATTGATGGTTTCCATCGCTGTGCACAAGCTTTTTAGTTTGATGTAGTCCCATTTGTTTATTTTTGGTTTCATTGCCCTTGCCTGTGGAGTCAGATCCAAAAAAATATTGCTAAGACTGTTGTCAGGGAAGTTACTGCCTATGTTTTCTTCTGGGAGTTCTGTGGTTTTCAGGTCTTATGTTCAAGTCTTTAATCCATTTTGAGTTGATTTTTGTAGATGGTGTAAGCTAGTGGTCCAGTTTCATTCTTTTGCATGTAGCTGTCTAGTTTTCCCATCACCATTTGTTGATGAGACTGTCTTTTCTGCATTGTATATTCTTGTCTCCTTTGTCATAGATTGTGACCATATAAATATGGATTTATTTCTGGGCTCTCTGTTCTGTTGATCTGTGTCTGTTTTTGTGCTATTACCGTACAATTTTGATTACTGTAGACTTGTAGTGTAGTTTAAAATCAGGGAGTGTTATACCTTCAGCTTTGTTCTTCTTTCTCATAATCAGTTTGGCTATTCAGGATCCTTTGCAACTCTGTACAAATTTTAGGATTACTCTAGTTTTATGAAAAATGTCATGGGTACTTTGATAAGGATTGCATTAAATCTGTAGATTTCTTTGGGTAGTATGGACTTTGTTTTTGAATTTTATTTATTTCTTTATACAGCAGGTTCTTATTAGTTATCCATTTAATACATATTAGTATATACATGTCAGTCCCAATCTCCCAATTCATCACACCCCCACCCCCACCCCCACTTTCCCCCCTTGGTGTCCAGTATGGACATTTTAACAGTACTAAGTCTTCCCATCTATGAGCATGGTGTAGTTTTTCATGTTTCTGTCATCTTTAATTTCTTTCATCAATACCTTGTAGTTTTCCAAGTACAAGTTTTTTACCTTCTTGGTTAGATTTTTTTCTAGGTAGTTTATTCTTTTTGATGCTATTGTAAATGGATTGTTTTCTTAATTTCTCTTTCTAATAGTTCATTATTAATGTATATAAACACAACAGATTTTTGTTAATTTTGTATCCTGCAACATTACTAAATTTATTTATTAGTTCTGACAGTTTTTTGGTGGAGTCTTTAGGGTGTTCTCCATAAAGTATCATGTCATCTGCAAATAGTCAGTTTTACTTCCTCCTTTCCAATTTGGGTATCTTTTATTTCTTTTTCTTGCCTAGTTGCTGTGGCTAGGATTTCCAATACTATGTTGAATAAAAGTGGCAGAAGTGTGCATCCTTGTCTTGTTCCTGATTTTAGAGGAAATGCTTTCAGCTTTTCACCACTGAATATGATGTTAGCTGTGGGTTTATCGTATATGCCTTTGTTATGTTGAGATACGTTCCCTCTATACCCACTTTGTCAACCCATCCTTGCATCCCTGGAATAAATTCTACTTGATTATAGTGTATGGTCCTTTTAATGTATTGTTGGATTCAGTTTGCTAATAATTTGTCAAGGATTTTTGCATCTGTGTTTATCAGGCATAGTAGCCTGTACATTTCTTTTTTTGTGGTGTTTCAGTATCAGGGTTATGCTGGCCTCATAAAATGAGTTTGGAAGTGTTTCCGCCTCTTCAGTTTTTTGAAATATGTTTGAGAAGGATAGGTATTAAATCTTCTTTAAGTATTTCATAGAATTTACCATGAAGCTCTCTGGTCCTGGTCTTTTGTTTTTGGGGAGCTTTTTGATTACTGATTCAATCACATTACTAGTAATTGATCTATTCACATTTTTTCTTCATGATTCAGTTTTAGAAGATTGTGTGTTTCTAGGAATTTATGTATTTCTTCTAGGTTATCTGACTTGTTGGTGTATAATTGTTCGTAGTAGTCTCTTACGATACTTTGTATTTCTGTAGTGTCAGTTATAGCTTCTCTTTCATTTCTGATTTGGGCCCCTTCTCTTTTTTTCTTATTGAGTCTGACTAAAGGTTTGTTAATTTTGTTTATCTTTTCACAGAACCAGCTCTTAGTTTCATTGATCTTTTTTTTTTTTGTCTCCATTTCATTTATTCAGTATTTCTCATCTGACTTCTATTATTTCCTTCCTTCTTTGTTGGAAGTTTTTTCCTTTCAGCATATTTGAACATATCATGCCATCTCCTTCTGGACCACAAAGTTTCTGATGAAAAATCAGCTGATATTCTTATGGGGATTCCCTTGTCTGTAATTAGTTGTTTTTCTCTTGCTGCTTAAGATTCCCTCTTTACCTTTGACTTTTAACATATTAATTATAATGTGTCTTGGTATGAATCTCCTTGGGCTCATTTTGTTTGGGACTCTTGGTTCTTGCTGGACCTGAATGTCTGTTTCCTTCACCAGGTTAGGGACATTTTTAGCCATTATTTCTTCAGATAAGTTTTCTGCCCCTTTCTTTCTCTGTCCTCCTTCTGGGACCCCTATAATGTGGGTGTTAGTGCCCCTTTCTCTCTCTTCTTCTGCGACCCCTTAACACCGATGATAGTACACTTGATGTTGTCCCACAGTTCCCTTAAACTGTCCTCATATTTTAAAAATATTTTTTCTCTTTGCTGTTCTGTTGGGGTGATTTCTGCTACCTTGTCTGCCAGGTCACTGATCTGTTCTTTTCTACCATCTAGTCTGCTGTTGATTCCCTCTAGTGTATTTTTCAGTTCAATTATTATAATCTTCAGCTGTGTGAGCTCTGTTTAGAACTTTCTTATATTCTGTCTCTTTCTTGAGTTTCTCACTGTGTTCGTTCATTCATCTCCCAAGTTTGGTGAGCATCTTTAGGACTATGACTTTGAATTCTTTATTGGATAAATCACTTGCATCTGTTTCATTAAATATTTTTTCTGGGGTTTTATCTTGTTCCTTCATTTGGAACATGTTCCTCTGCTTCCTCATTTTGCTTGACTCTCCGTCTTTGTTTCTGTGTATTATGCAAAACAGTTACTGCCCCGTCTTGAAGGAGTGGCCCTGTGTGGGAGATGAACTGTATTTTTAACTTTTTCCTAGTTCTTGGTCATCTTATAAACTCTCTCTGTTTGTTTCACTCCCATGGAGTCTAGAAATGCAGTCCCACCCCCATCTGCCTGAGCCTGGTGCTCAAGGAGTGTCCCCTGTGTGGGCTACATGTGATTGTTGCCTCAGGTCGTGTCCCGCGAGTGGCATGAGATGGGGTAGGCGTGGCTGCTCGTTGTCCATGTTTGTCAGTGCTGCACACAGGCAGTGCAGGGCCGTGGGGTAGGGGGTACTCACCCACCACCACTGTTAGCAACTTAAGAGTGAGAGTGCAAAAAAGTGGCACCCACCAGTGCCATCAAGGTAGAGGGAATTTGTAAAAATGGCATCTGCCAGCATTCTGTCCCCAGAGAGAGTCCCAGCCAACTTCTGCCCCTCTGGTAGATGCTTTAAGATTAGCAAGTGAATCTCCTTCACATATGATCTGGGCTCTTTAAAGACTGCTACTTGTTGCTTAGGAAAGAGATGTGGGCAGGATATATAAATTTTTGTGATGATAATGTTAAAGCCATAATTAGTGAATATATTTATCCAAAGCTTTATGTAGAGTGAAAGAGAACTTGTGGGTGAATCCAGGGATTTGTTGAAGAGCTCTTTGAATATGGAAAAATAGATAAGGACCAGGTCAGTAATAGAAGTAAGTGTTAAAGTGACAGAAACCACCAGTAAGGAAAAGAACATTTCAAGGAGGGTGTGCTTATGCATTCGTGACAAGAAACACTAAAGTGCCATTGAATTGGTAACTGAGAGCTGTTGGTGACCTTGGCAAGAGTCATTTCAGTGGTGTCCTGAGACTCAGAGGCAGATTGCAGTACATTAAGGAGTGAGTGGGAGATTTTAAAGTAGAGATAATTTTTTGGAAGGTTTGCCAGTGAAGGAAAAGAAGAGGGTGGGAGCTAGAAGGGACCGTAGATGCAAAGGAGGGATGACGATGATGATTTTAATAATTAAAGCAGTTGGAGCACAATTACATGCAAAGGGGAAGATGTGGAAGGTACAAGGGGAGGCTGCAGTTGGAGAGGGTGGAAGCTAATGGCTTGGTGGTGACTCATGAACTGATGTGTGCTTGGCTGTTTTGTGTATAGGGGTGGCAATACTGCAGAGAAGCATCCGACTTTATGCCCCCTTCTATTCGTCAGACATCCTCATTGCCTCCCCTCTGGGCTTGAGGACCATCATTGGTGGAGAAGGAGAGAAGAAGAGAGATTTTGACTTTCTGTCTTGTATTAAGCTTCTCATCATTGATCAAGCTGACATTTACCTGATGCAGAACTGGGAGCATGTCTTGGTAATGCTGGTCATTAACATTTAGAGACAAGAAGCTCAGTGGTTTGAGTCTGAAATGGTTATTAAAGTCCAGATTAAAACTCAGCTTGGAAATGGAAATATTCCACATTTTCCAATTTGAAAACGGGAAATGTTGTCCCCTCTTCTACCCACAAGTTGGTCAGTAAAGTATCCAGAAAGATAAAAATTCTTGTCAACATTTTCAAATCTCCAGAAAAGATTTCTTCCCCTTAAAAGTTGCTTCTAGTAATAGACCAGTTTAGTGTGGTTGGTTGGTTGGTTGGTTGGTTGGTTGGTTGGTTGGTTGATTGATTGAAATCCCTCCTCACCAGGAATGTTTTTATCTAAAATAGTTCCTCCTATTTATGCTCGTTCTCTTTTGTTTGGTCTTCAGTGGAGATGGGAAAACATTGCTCATGATTTCTTAATTTGTGATGTTTTACAGAGAAACGTAAGATGTTTTTGTCCCCCTACTGTAATTTGTACTATAATTTTTTTTCTCCCTCTCAACATACTCTGCAATGTTTTGGGGTTTAGGATTGTGCTTTGGAACAATCCTCATCACAGAACTATAGGTTTATTTTTATAAGGCATGTGAGAATTTACCTTTTCTACAACCCCAGGACTTGGAGTAAGTTTGGGACAGATAAAGGGGAGTACTTATTTATAAAGTAGGGAATAAACTTATAGTACTTGTGACCCTTCAATATACATTACAAGGTAAAAATATGATTAAAATAGAACAGGCATGTCGATGGTTGAGTCATCTTTATTTTGAGCAAAAGGCACATGTAGTCACTCCGGGAATTTTCTAACGTTTTGGGAGCCAAGTCATGGAAGGACAGCAGCTCTGTTTTCCGTGTCATTTCCCTTCTTGTCCAAGTCTGGAACTGAGTTGCTTATAGAGTGACCAGAGTGGCATTTCAGAATTTCCTTTAAAAGAAATATTCTGTATAGGTAGCATCTTGATCCTTTTTGAGAGATCCACAAGGTGGCCAGTTTGAGCTTTTCTTCTTGTTCGCTTGACTATGGGCAAGTCACTCACCCATCTGAGCCTGTTTTCTTGTTGTAATTTGGGAGATGATAGTATCTACTTCATGGGGTTAAATAAGATGATGGGCTTATAGAAAGGTTAGCAACGCCCAACAGGTAAGTGTTCAATAAGTATTAATGGAGTATTACTTCTGCTCAAAGCATTTGATGAACCACATGAACCTACTGCCCTTGGACTCACATGGGGTGGACTTTTCTCGAGTGCGCATGTGGAACCTCAATAATTGGTCCAAGTACTATCGTCAGACGCTGCTGTTTGGGGCCCTGCAGGATGCCCAGATCAACTCTGTGTTCAACAAGTACTGCGTCAATGTGCAAGGCCAGGTGGGTTCTCTCCTTCTTTCTCTGAATTTTCATGAAGTATTGTGTATTGTTTGGGTCATGAGGCAGAAGGAGAGGACAGCATTTGGTCAACAATGGGGATAGCTCACTTCCTAATGTTCTCACTGACTCCTGGCAGGTGGCTGTGAGGAACGTCCCGATGACAGGCTGCATCAGTCATGTCCTGGTGCAGCTCCCACATGTCTTCCAGAGGATGGAACCTGAAAACCTAGCTTCAGTGATTGATGCCAGGTACCCTCCCCTGTCCCATTGGATCCCTGGGGGTCACAGAGAGGGATTTTACTTGGGCATTCAAATTTAGAATTGTATTCCACGTTGGCTTTCTTAGTTACCATTTACGAAATGAAATGAGATAATTGAATCCAATCATGCCATTGACAGAGGAGGACACTGAAGGCCAGAGAAATGGTGTGTTGTCCTAGTTCCAATAGTGTCAGGGTTAGTAAATCAAGGGTACTTTCCCCTAGACTGTGGCATTTTTAAATTACATTAATTTTTTAATGCCTCATGTCAACAACTTAATTCTAAGCCCTTCAGGGCAAGAACTGTTTTTCTAATTCTCTATGTAATTTCCCCGTCTTCTCATTGTGTTTAGTCAGGGGACCCATGGTAGCAGAATGGTGCTTAACACATGGTAGGTGTTCAGTAATTATTTGTTGACTGACTGATTGACAACTGAATGAATGAATGAATGATACAGTTACGTACTTCCTAGAATAATTCTCTGGGATATACCAGCATCACATCTATCCTTTATGATGAATAGTGTTGGCACTTACTTTTTGATGCGCTTAACAAGTTTTATCCCTATATAATCTCTTTGCAATGAGGTAGGCCAAATTGGCCTCTTAGGGGAGGTAGAAGGAGATTGTGACTTGCCCAGGGTCATGCAGTTGGCAGTGACACTATGGCTCACCTCTAGACCACTGACTCTCTGCCCTTTGCCTTTCCAAATCAGGTTTAACTTTTTCGTCAACAAGATTTTGCCTCAGTATCGTGATGCAGTCACGTCTCACACGCTTATCTATGTCCCCTCCTACTTTGACTTTGTGCGTCTCCGAAATTACTTCAAGGAGGAGGAACTGAACTTCACTCATATCTGCGAGTACACCCAGAAGTCTGGTGTCTCCAGGGCCAGACACTTCTTCCTTCAAGGAGAGAAGCAGTTCCTGCTCCTCACAGAGCACTTCCATTTCTACAAAAGGTAAAGTAGGGCCAGGTTTCAAGTGTCCTCTCTGGAGGGTCTGCTTCCAAGTGCATGGTGGGCTTTGCTGTGTTATAAGGTCCTCCCTTGCTTCACCTCCTGCAGACAAGCCAGAGTCTGGGGGGCTGGACAGACTTTTCTTGATTGGTTGGTTGGTTTTCTTTCAAAATGGGCATTGTTGGAAAAGGTGGTAGAAACGAATGAGTGACTACAGCATAACCTGTATACAGATCTGGAGTGGGTCCATACTTAGGGTACCTCCTGTAGCTGTGGGTATACCCCTCAAGAAGGATATTACAGAGTTGAGCAGCTCTCAACTGAATACAGGAAAGGGAGGAACCTGTCGTAGAAGCACAGATGAAACACCTGGGGACTGTGTGGTCTGTGGAGATGGAAGTTGAGTACAGGGTCAGTGTTCAGAAAGCTCTCATTTGTCCTGAGGCAGTGCACACACACTTCTGCACCAAGGAGAACCAGGACTAAGGGGCTCCTTGAAGTTTAGGAGAAGCAAAAGGTGAGGGGCTTAGAGGTGACTATTTAAGGGCTTCAGGGTTTGCTTCTTGCTGGCATCATTATTTGCTTTGTTCCAGTGAGTTGTTGTTTTCATTCATGTTGGAAATGGTATTTTGGGGGAGTTTGCACTCAGCAGGTCTAAAGAGCCCTTAGTTTTCCAAAAGCTTGATACATCAAAGCAAGTCCTTTAAATGAAGTGGATGGATTGGAAAACTTCCCAGCGTGATTGTCTGTAGCAAGAGTGAGCTAAGCTGGGATGAGGACTGCTCTCAAGTAGCAGCTTTTCAAGGAGAGGGCATGATGTCAAAGGAGCCCTTTCTCTTAAGTAGGCAGGACAGTCTTCTGTCTTACACTGTTCATTTATTGACCAAACTGTTTTGTCCCCAAAGTCACTATAAAGACAAACCGAACACGGGCCATTAGCTTTGTACCCTGGACCAGGTTAGTGGGTGTTTAAGTTGAATGGAGATAACCTGCAACTGCCAATTATCTCAAGGTTCCCAGCTATAGATTTTTTTGCTTGAGAGGTCACCAAGGTGATGATGGGTATTTTGATCTGCAGTGTCTTTGTGATTTGATTTTTTCATTTGACCTTGGGAAAAGTACATGTATTTTACACTTTAGTATCCAGCTTTAAAATTCTGTATTTATATTCTCTATGGAAGTAGGCCGTGTTAGACATATTGCAGTTCATTTGTGAGCTAGCAAAAAACTTTCATCCTGAGGATTTGTTTTCTTTGGGGAGATGAAACCAGTAGAATCTTAGGATGGGATGGGCATTTGGTCATGATGGCCCTCCTGAGGGGAGGACAGTTCACAGTTCTTTCTCTGAGCATTATCAGTGGGTTAGCACAGGAAGGATTCTTAAGCAGGGGGCAATCAGAAACTCTGGAGGTAGGATTTCTGGAGGTGGGAAACGCTAGTGGGGTGTTTCTGAGTGCTCCCTGCCCCAGGGAGAACCCCAGTTATAGAAGTAACAGACCTCGTCTTTATAGACTGTATGCAGGAGCCAGCCTTGCAAGTCAGTTGTGGTTGCCTCATTTATCTTTAACAGTTGTCAGGTAACATAGACATCGGGAATGTCCTTAGTTTTGGGTCCTGTCACAGTGTTACGCCATATTTGTAGGGGTCACCGAAGACCCAAAGCACATACAGGAGAGGAGGAAGGCAGGGGAAGAGGTGCAGAAGACCATGGGAATTGTTACTAACTGCCCCTCTGAAGAGGTTCTGGTCACGTGCTCTTATTTCCAGGAGATGCCTAGTCTCTACTGTGCACGAATTGGTCCTAAGAGAGATTTTCTTGGGTTTTAAATATAATACCTATTGGAATTGGTTTTGTTGTTTTATTTTGCTTTAAAAATACTCTCATTATAAGAGTATTACACAATTATTGTAGAGAACCTAGAAAATCTAGGTTAAAAAAATGGGATCACCTATCATCTTACTGATATAAATACCCATTTTGGTGTATTTCTTTCCTGTCTCTTTGATGTAAAAAACATGTGCACGTGCACACACACACAGACACAGGCATTTTAAAAAGGACACCAACATTGGGATCACAGTGTACACATTTGGATTTTTCTTTCTTTTATCTTGAATGTTTTATGTGCTTATTGAAAAAAAGCTTAAATAAGTTAGCATTTTGGTATATACTTGTATGTTATGGATGTATTTTTAAGTTAATATATATATAGTTCTACTATATCCTGCCCCCGCTCCAACTTTTTATTTGGGAAGATTTCATTTCAAAAGACATTGTAAGACTATCCCAGTGAACATCTCTAACTCCTTCCACTTAGGCTTCACCAGCTGTTAGCATTTTGCCACATTCTCATGCACCCACATTCTCTGTCTCTCCTTCTCTCTTTCCACTCACATCTCTTATTTTTTCTTCCTGAACCATTTGAGAGTAAATTATGGGAGGCTTCGTGACACTTAACTCCTCAACCTTTCAGCCTGTAGAGCTTAAAAACAACATTCTTTTATCTAACCACAACACCATTAACATACCACTTGACATTACTGCAGTAATACCATCTAATATTTAGTCTGTATGCAAATTTTCCTAGTTGTTCCCAAAATGACTATTACAGCTGCTTCTCACCACCCACCCCCCGCTCCAATCCAGGATTTAGTTAAGAATCCTACGTTGCATTTGCGTGACATGTTTCTTTAGTCTATTTTAGCAGTTCTCAAGCAGGAGCAGTTTTGCTCCCCAAGGGACATTTGGAAATATCTGGAGACATTTTTGGTTGGTACAGTTGGAGGGTTACTCTAGTGGTCTAGTGGTTCAAGCGGGTCAAGGCCTGGGTGCTGCTAGACGTCCTACAGTGCACAGGACAGCCCTTACACCAAAGAATTACCTGGCTTAAAATGGCAGTAGTGCCAGGGTTAAGAAACCCTGATCTAGAATAATTCTCTGCCTTTGTTTCTTGCTGTGATACTGATATGTTTTGAAGAGTCCAGTCCAGTTTCCTGTAGAATGTCTCACATCTGGATTTGGCTGTTTTCTTATTATTTAGATCAGTGTTCCCAAACTTTGCTACATATTAGAATCCCCTTGGGGAGCTTTTAAAAATCTGAATGCCCTGGTCATACCCCAGTATCAATTAAATCATGGTGTTTGGGGATGGGGACCAATTACAGGTATTTTTAAAAAACAAATAGGTGATTCAGTGAGCATTAGAGTTCGGGGACCAAAGATTTAAACATTATTTTAGTAAGAATTCTACATAGAGGCTATTGTGTACTTCCCCCTGCATCTCCTCAAGAGGCCCAGGGTGTCAGTTTGTCCCATTTTTGGTGATACTAAATGTAATCACTTGGTCAAGGTAGGTCTGCTAAATCTTTACATTGTAAAAATACCTTTTCTGTGTAATTATAAGTAATCTTTAAGGTGTGTATAGCATCCTTTTTAATGGTTGCATAGTGTTACATTGTATGGGTATATAATTAACCCAGTTTCCTTTTAATGGGCATACTGATTTGTTGTTTTCTGTTATTATATACAATAATGCCAAGAGCATCCATATGCGTAGTTGATGGCATAGTTGCCTAGGCATTTCCTTAGGATAAATTTGGAAAGGAAAACTTATTTGTTCAAAAGCTGTACCCAGTTTAAAATTTGCTGTGTGTTGCCACTCCCATCTTCTCCCCTCCCCGGTGAAATACACACTCACAATAATTTATACTCCATTAGCCTATTTCTGTAAATTCTGTAAATATTTCTGTAAATTCTCCTTTTTTCCAGTGACTTGATAGTCAAAATGATACCTCATGGTTTTAATGTCTTTTTCTTGCTTTTCTGTGTTTTTTGTAATTGTCAGTTGAACGTAGTGCCTGAGTAAGTAGCTGGCCTGGACGCCTCTTCTGTCAGGCCACTAGCGTGGCAGTTGTGAATCTAGTTAGGATTTGGTTGTTACCGTCGTTGCCTTCTATTTACCACAAACTGCCAGTTCCTCCAGCAGACAGTGGCCCACTGTGGGGCCCAGTGCTGGAGGGCCTTGTCTCAGTGTCCTGCTCCCCTCTCAGCTTTCACCATGCCCTGCACCCCTGTGCCGAGGGAGAGCCTCTCCCACGCTCCGGCCCCTCCCCCAGCAGCAGGCTGCTCCTGCTCGCTCCTCCCCTAAGGCTTGAAGTGGGGCAGTTGTTCTCCTCCTGGTCCAGCTCAGATGCAGGCAGGTTCTGTCCATCCTGGGCTTTGGAGCTGGCGCTTTCTCAGGGCTCCTGCACCACCCTCCATGGTGGCCAGCCTCTGCCTTGTTCTACGAGGGGTCTTGGTGGGGAAGAGTTCCCTGCATCTCTGCAGTGGTGGCAAACATCTGCTTACATCAGTGCAGGATCTTGGGCTGAACAGGCTTCATGCCCTTTCCCCAGTCTTCATGCCCTTTCCCCTTTCCCCAGACTGCTCTTTTGACTGGATGTAAGTCCTGTGGTGGGGAGGGATGGGGTGAGGGGTTAATGCTCCTCCCTTAGGGCACACAGTTTTGCTGCTTCTGACTCCACCCTGGCAGTTGACCTTTGCCCCCTCACTGGCTTCAGGCTTTAGCTTCATATACAACATGGCTCTGGGAAGAGAGTGAGTTTTCATGTCTGCACCACCATCGGGGTCTCTCAGGTCTTCTGCCTTGCGTCCAGCCTTTCCAGGGCTCCCAGTGGAGACCTTTGGAAAAGCCATCATGACTGTGAAGTAAAGGAGTGTCCGGGAATCCCAGGGATTCTGAACTGTCATGCAAGCCCATAATTGCCCTTTAAGAACTTGTTAAAAGTGTAGCTTTTTTCTTCCTACCCACTTTCTTAGCAGCTGCCCTCTTCCCCACTGTGCTCTGCCAAAGGTGAAGTGGTTCATATGTCCTGTCTTTCTTCAGACCATCTTGTCACTCTTTGGAATTCAGTCAGTGATGGGCTGAAGCTGGCTCATACCAGCTCTTAAGGTATGGTTGCACATCTCTTCCCAGTTCCAAGTTCAGCAACATGACACTGGTAGCTTGAAATGGAGTATTTACACCACAGAAATTGGCAAATGCTTCAAATCAGCACCTATCCTCCCCCACTGAGAATCAGTTGTTACACACACACCAGGGCACCGTTGAATCCGTTCACTTGGTTGCCCTGTGACATCAGCTGTCTAGGCTCAGGAAAAGGAACACTGTTGTAGATTATCTTTTTCTTGTTAGCACGGGAGCAGTATTCTCTTGAGTTTTCTACATACTAAGCAGAAATGGAACTCTGTGTTTGTTTTGATAACTACTGAGGCAGAACTGTGTTTTTTCAACATCATTAGCCATTAAAATTCCTTTATGGAAAGAGGATGTGGAAAGCTGATCCAAGTAATGGGCTGCAGTTATATTTTGGGAGAGGAGGGTCTCCAGAGAGATCAGGATGAGCCAAGGGATAAAAAGACAAGGAAAACTTACCGTCCATGAATAAAATAAAATTCCCGAGGGAGTCTGACATCAGCCCTGTATGAGAGTCTTAACAGGAAAAATCAGAAACTTGTCAACGTATAAAATCTTTGGTCATGGAGCCCAAGAGGGAATGATTGATCTCAACCCGAACCGTAAGGCGCGTCCCTAGGGTCTGCACCCCCCCCACACCATGCAGCCCTGTGCAGCAGGGAAAGAAGCGAGGAAGCTGTTGAAATTAATTGCCTTCCCATAATGCCTAATGGGTCCTCGGGCAGGATTTTGTAAATGGGTGAACTTGGGACATCTGCCATGGAGTTAACATGTCTACAGAATGACAAGAAAAGACTAATGGGAGTGCATTTACAGTTTATGCTGTTTATTTTATGTACTGGGTCTGGTCTGACCTCATCTCCATTACAGAACACTGTTTTGCCTGATTATAATTAGGATAATGTTAAATTGGAAATGCCTGCTTTTCAAATTTTCTGCGACAGATTTCTAATCCTTGTCTACTATTCTTCCCCACCCTACCTCAGTCTGCTCAGATTAGGCTCAAGAAGTGCAAATTCATTTTATCATTATCTTAAGCCAAACATTAGGAATTCAAATACACTGTCACAAAAAATGAGCCCCTCCAGCTCAAATTTGAGTAACTTTTGGTCTGTGTGTTATTTGTGCCATGGTCTTTCTCCTTGCATGAAACAGCGAGAGTGACTATGTCCCTGTAAAACTCTTCGGTGGCTTTTCCATAAAATTTCTCATGTAGACATAGCCTCTCTTTCTCCTTCTAACAGATACACAATAAAAGGCATCAGGAACCTAATTTTCTATGAACTGCCAACATATCCCCACTTCTACAGTGAAGTCTGTAACATGCTGCAAGCCGCCACCAGAGGAGAGGAAGCTGCCTGGACCTGCACTGTCCCCTACTCCAAGTACGATGCCCAGAGGCTGTCTGCTGTGGTCGGGGTGGAGCGGGCTGCACAGATGCTGCAGTCCAAGAAGAACGTCCACCTTTTCATTACTGGAGAGAGATGAGAATTGGTTGGACAGGAAATGGTGTTTGGTGTGATATGTCATGCTTGATTCTGTGTCTCTTGGACCTGATTCTGATCACTTACACAAAGAAGGGCTGCAACAAGGAAGGAGCACCAGGCAGGTTCTTAGCAGATACTTCTTTCTTTTCAGACCATATATACCTGAAAAGTTCCGTGTAAACCAGATTTTGGTAAAACCCATCTTTCAGAGGTCAGGGGAGAGCTCATGGAACTCTGAGAAGTTGATAGAAGGAATCTTCTACTTGTGAATTTTTTTGTACGCCATAAATTCTTTTGTTGTGATTTCACCTCTAATTTATTACACTTGGTAAACTCTTTCAGATTTGCCTGTTTCTATTGGACACCTTCTTAAAGTGAGGCATGCATTTCTTTGCTTGTGAGAACTGGTTATGAGAAATTGGAATACTTCTTGCTGTTGAATATCATCTTAGTTTTGGATCGCAAAGGTTTTGCAAAACTGTTATTTTTCCCCAGCCAAACTTTTTTAAACCTTAAATATTCTATTTTAATTCAACCTAGAAGAGCACATTCGTTCACTGATCTTTTTTTAACTCCTAAATGTTTTAATGAAAATATATACTTAAAAATCACATTATATAAAATAACATGAATTTCTACCTTATTTCAAGAAATAATTTTATGAAATTCTTGATGTCACAAATTCATCGTCAACATCACTGTCTTCATTGCTATAGTCATTTTTTAAGTCATATAACATAAAAAGGAAAAGAAGTTACACTTTTAAAAACATTTTTAGGGAGTTCCCTGGCGGTCCAGTGGTTTGGGCTCGGCGCTTTCACTGCCGAGGCCCAGTTTCAGTTCCTGGTCAGGGAACAAAGATCCTGCAAGCTGCACAGCGTGGCCCAAAAAAAAAAAAAAAAAAAAAAAATTGAACTATTCCTCAGACAGAAAAATTACCAATTCAGAACCTGAATCATCTGAAAATAAATTGCCAAGTTGCTGGGCCTGTCACTCCTAAAAATCACTCCTGAATTTAGTATGTATTTCATGTAAACAAGGACATTTTTCTATGTAACCTCAAAACAACCGTCAAATCAGGAAATTGCCACTAATCCTTGGGCCCCATTCAGATTTTGCCAAATGTCCCAATAATAACCTTTATAGCAAAAGGATGCAGTTCAGAGTTACATACTGCTTTGAGTTGTCATATCTCTGTAGTGGCCTTTATTCTGAATGGTACCTCAGCTGTTTCTTGGCTTTCTTGACCTTTTTTTTAATTTTTAAATTAAAAAAAATTTTTAAACATCTTTATTGGAGTATAATTGCTTTACAATGGTGTGTTTCTGCTTTATAACAAAGTGAATCAGCTATACATATACCCCCGTATCTCCTCCCTCTTGCGTCTCCCTCCCACCTTCCCTATCCCACCCGTCTAGGTGGTCACAAAGCACCGAGCTCATCTCCCTGTGCTATGCGGCTGCTTCCCACTAGCTATCTATTTTACACTTGGTAGTGTATTATAAATCCATGGCACTCTCTCACTTCGTCCCAGCTTATCCTTCCCCCTCCCCGTGTCCTCAAGTCCATTCTCTACGCCTCCGTCTACCTAGCCTGCCCCTAGGTTCTTCAGAACCTTTTTTTTTTCCGATTCCATATATATGCATTAGCATACGGTATTTGTTTTTCTCTGACTTACTCCACTCATGTATGACAGTCTCTATGTCCATCCACCTCACTACAAATAATTCAATTTCATTTCTTTTCATGGCTGAGTAATGGACGTTGACACTTTAGAAGATTACAGGCCAGTTACTTTGGATGGTGTTTCCTGTCAGATTAGGTTAGGTTAGGTTTAGTTTATGCATCTTTGGCAGGAGCAGCATAGAAGCAATGCTGCGTCTTCCTCGCTGCATCTCTTCAAGCGGTGCATGATTTCCACCTGTCCCATCATTATGACACTAACTGACCACTTGTTTAAGGTGGTGCTTGCCAGACTTTTCCACTATAGAATCACTCATTCCCCCTTTATTAATTTATATTAATATTACAAGTATGGATTCTTCAGTTTTTATTCAGTGGGTTGTAATTGGTTATTATCGTTATTCCTTTAGATGCTTAAATGGTCTCAGATGTGGCCAGCAGGAACACCTTCAAGCTGGCTCCTGTGTCGTCTTGACACATCCCCCTTTAACTTGGGCATTTCTTTATTTTCTGACACTATAAGACATTCCAAGTTTGTCTTGTACTTTCCCTATTCCAGCCCTGCTTGCTTTAGTGGAAAATTACCTTAAAGCGAAGATTTGAGTGCTAAGTGTACCCAGTACTGTTGTGGAGCCACTGGTCCCAGGCCATCTCAGTGGTCAGAGTTTGGGAATATCTGCATGCGTGTATATGTATACACATACCTATGTGCCCATGACATCTAAATTTATTTCTGTATCCATATATTGAAAACCATGAATTTACACCTTACCTCCAATTTCAGACTAACAACACAGGGTTCCTTTTGTTTTCTCCCTTTCCAAACTTGTAACTCCCTTGTCAGATAGACATGTGGCTCCCATTAGGCTCAGTGGAACAACCCATATTGGTACAGATTTTCTTCCTCTTGGACATGCTTAAAATTGCTCATCAAAAAAAAAAAAAGTGAAATCACTTTTGGGGTACTTTTCCTGCTAGATAGTTAAATAGGCATTTTTATTTGTCTCTCAACATGGAGAGTAGAACTATTCATTCCATATATAGATGGGTTCCTAAAGTTTTGCAAATTTATAGGCTTAAGCCAGCCAAACTCATGGTACAAAGAACATTTTCTTAAATATATATTTTTAAAATGGAGTATAGTTGATGTACAATGTTGCATTAGTTTCAGGTGTACAGCAAAGCAAATCAGTTATACATGTATCCACTCTACAAAGAATTGTCTTATCCATAGAGTGCCCTGTGGTTATTGGCATATTTGTGCTGTGTTTACCATAGAGCCTGTGTATTATGAGAAAAGAAACGAGTTATTTGCCTAGTTCAGAGATATGAGGAAGAAGGGACTCTGATTACCCCCATCTTCTATTTCCATATTCTTTTCCCTGTGAATTGTAGCTAATTCATGGCTTTCATTATCACTATTCACAAGACTCTCAAATCTCCATCTTCTCTGGACCTCCACTCACATGTGAGCCTGGATTTCAAGTCTATGTATAGCCCCAGAAATACATGTTTTTTTTAAGCATCCCTACTGATTTTAATGCTAGCTTGTAGCCAGCTAACTGCTTCTCGCCTACAGAGAACACTGAGGGTTTCAAGTGCGAACCAAGCAGTATTGCTTCTGTTCCTGGCTCAGCACCTGGGAAAGAAGGTAAGCCTCAGCAGTGGCGCTGGCTCCTGAGTTGATTGCAAAGAGTTGACTTTTTGGAGTGGTTTCATCAAAAGCATGCCTTAACGTCAGGTCTCTCACACAAAATAAGGGAGAGAAGAGGGTCTACTGGACCACGGATAACAACACCTGAGCTGGAATTATACACAATCTTGATATTTCTTAGCAAGGCTCATCTTCAGCAAGCAAGTACCTATATAGTGCTGGTAGAAAACAGACAAAGGAATGGTCCCAATCCTGGGAAGAGGTAGAATTTTAAGGGAGGAAGAGGAACTTAACCAGAAAGTAAGAGTTTTAAACTTTTTTTTTCTTCCCATAGTAATAACAACTTAGCACTTTTCTCTTTGAGGGGAAAAAAGCTTTGAGTCATGAATGCTCTCTGCAGCTGGCTGCACCATATGCAGTATTCAAAAGACAAGAACTAGCTAATCATAGAGAACCAGCGGCAGCTTAACAGCCCTCTGCTGGCTTCCAAAGGGCTTATAATTGAGTGCAGATGGTCCCGGCAGGATGGGTATGAATCCCTGCTGACTCCTCACATCCCAGAGGGCCAAGGGGGGCTCATGAAGCCTCCCAGCCCTGATTGTGCCCTCGTGGGAGCCACTGAGGAAGGAGGGGAGGCAGGTGGTGTGAGAGCCTGCTGGCTGCCTCCTGCCCAGCCTTCCCTTGGCTGTGTGGACAGATCTTCAGGCTGCAGAGTGTAGCTTTGATGAGTCTAGGGTCTCAAGATTATAGAAGTCCTGGGGTAAGGGAGCAGGGTTGGGGGTTCTTTATACTCATTGGAAGAGCCTCATCGTGTAACCTGCAGGTGGCTGCAGGGCGCCAGAGCCTCGCGGAGGAGGGGTGTGGTGGGCACTGCACAGACTGCTGCTTTCAGGGAGCATCCTCCTGGGGGTGGGGCCCTCACAGCCGGCCCGGCCTCTCCTTCCCATCTCTTTCCCAGCTTCTCTCTTTAAAGGAGTCATGGTAGTCATCCTTGCACCATTCACAAAAAGCTTTTCTGGCTTTTCTAGCTAAACAATTCTAAACAAATTTCAGTCTCATTCAAAAAAAAAGAACTTTTCTAGCTAAGTAGAATTCTAAACAAATTTCAGTCTGCTTTTAATACCAGAGTCAGTGAATTGGGAGTAGATACACAGATAATCCAAAATTCATGTAGTCTTTGGAGGGAGAAAGAGAGAATGAACCTACCACGTCTAGCTGACAGCACAAAGTGCATTTCTTTCTAAAGACTTGTATTTCTTCCTCTTATACCATATGCTCTAGCCAGAGCTGCAATAAAATTCTATGTATTTTATGTCCTGTTTCTGAGCTGAACACGCGTTCCTATCCCCTCATCGATTGCCTTGTTTCTGTGAGGACCCTCCTTTCTTCAGATGTGGGAAGGAGTTCTCTCTGCATTGCTTGCATCTCAGTATAATTCCTGGATTTGCCTTTCACCTCTGGCCACGTTGCCATCATTCCTGTGGGAGGGAGGTGAGAGCATGAGAAAGAACAGAGGTCTGGACCTCAATCAAACGGGCTGGCTGTCTCCATAGTTAAGAGTCCTATGCGCCAAAGGAGTCAGGGCTGAGATTGGATTGCTACAAGGCTTGCTCGCCCTGCACAGAGAAATCTGAACCTGGTGGGCAGCTCCACCTAGGTGTCACCCTCACTGCTGGGCGGAACACCTGCACTTGCTTGTCCTCCTGGCTCCCACAGTGGGCGGGGCATGGCACAGTCCGGGCCAAGTTGTCATGGTCTTCAGGCTTGGGCCTCTGCAGCTGGCTGGGACTGGTGGGAGCTGTAGCCTCAGCTGACAAGGGCAAAGAAGGCAGTCTTTGCTGCTTGGCTGATTTGGAAGCTGTGCCGAATTCCTGCCCATCTGTTCTCCCAACTGAGCCAAGGCCAAAGCTGTCTAGCTCTTGCCAACCCAGGGAATGACATGGAGCCCTGTGTCCTGCAGCCCTCATTCTCACTGCACCCTGCAGCCCCTCTCATCTGTCAGTTTGACTCCCCACAGAGATGGCCCTGGGCTCACAGCTGCTGTTTGCCCACAGATGTTCATGGATTTCTGCCTTTTGTGTTCATCATTTTTCAAAACCAGCCCTGAGCTGGGTGCTGACACCAACATTACCACCAACCCACTGTGGCTCTGTGCAGGTCCTCCTGGCCACCTCTCAGCTTTCTCATCTTTAGAAAGCGGGGTACAATCTCCACTATCCTGACAGAGGGACATGAGAGAAAGTAGAAGAGACTGCTGTTGTTTGCCCTGTACTCGCCTCCTACTTCCCTAGTAAGAGGACCCTGGATTTTATTGGGTGACAAAGTGCCCAGTCCCCCTTGCGGTAGGGTGTGGCCAGGGAAAAGAGCACTAACCTTGGGGCAGACTCTTAGGAGAGCTCTTTGAAACTGGTAGGAACACCACTTTTTCCTCTTGCTCTTCCCTTTTTCCTGCCTGCAACACAGAAGTGATGGTGGAGCCAAAGGGCAGAAGGAGCCTGGCTCTCAGGTCATATCCTGAAGCTGCATCCCAGCTCTGCATGGTCTCTCTTCACACTTTTCTGTGAAAACCTAAATCCCTCATTTGTTTCAGCCACTGAGGCCAGGCAGTACTGTTGGCCTCAGGCTGTATTGCCAAGTCCTCACGGCTACAGAGGACAAAAATGGGATCACAAGTCCTGAAGTCCAAAGGCTCTGCCTATTCTTTCTTCTTTCTTCTTGTCTCTGCAGGAACCAGCATAGAGATTGTGCTTCAAGGTTGACGCCTGGCCATTTGGTGACAGTGCGGAGTGAGCGCTAAGACGTGTCTGGCTTTGTGCCATCACTTCTGTCATCTCCAATCCAACTGGATCTGTAAGAATGAGGGAGGACATATGTCTCCTCATAGGGTTTATGGAAACTGATGGTGGCAGAAAAATAACTGGCAAGAAAACAGACTTCAATTCTCTGAAAGTCGGCGACCACCTGCTTTTCATTTCTTCAGGTGTATTTCAAAGCAAAACTAGGAAATGGGTCCAGATCCCCAGTTTGGTAGCAACTTAGAGGTCTTGTGGTCCAATCTGCTGCTTGACCCCTGAGTCGCCTATAGGTTGTCTCTGAGAGGGAGATCAGCTCAGTGCGTCGTGACCACCTAGAGGGGTGGGAGGGAGAAGCAAGAGGGAGGGGATATGGGGATATATGTATATGTATAGCTAATTCACTTTGTCATACAGCAGAAACTAACACAACATTGTAAAGCAATTGTACTCCAATAAAGATGTTAAAAATAAAAACAGGACTATCATACAGAGTGAAGTAAGTCAGAAAGAGAAAAACAAATATATATTAACATATGTGGAATCTAGAAAAATGGTATAGATGATCTTATGTGCAAAGCAGAAATAGAGACACGGATGTAGAGAACAAATGTATGGTTCCAAGGGAGAAGGGGCGGTGGTGGGATGAATTGGGAGATTGGGATTGACATATATACACTATTTTTTTAATACTTTTTTTAACATCTTTATTGGAGTATAATTGCTTTACAATGGTGTGTTAGTTTCTGCTGTATAACAAAGTGAATCAGCTGTATGTATACATATATCCCCATAGCCCCTCCCTCTTGCATCTCCCTCCCACCCTCCCTATCCCACCCCTCTAGGTGGTCTCGAAGCACCGAGCTGATGTCCCTGTGCTATGCGGCTGCTTCCCACTAGCTATCTGTTTTACACTTGGTAGTGTATATATGTCCATGCCACTCTCTCACTTCATCCCAGCTTACCCTTCCCCCTCCCCATGTCCTCAAGTCCATTCTCTATGCCTGTGTCTTTATTCCTGTCCTGCCCCTAGGTTCTTCAGAACCATTTAAAAAAAATTTTTTTTTCTAGATTCCATATATATGTGTTAGCATACGGTATTTGTTTTTCTCCTTCTGACTTACTTCACTCTGTATGAGTCTCTAGGTCCATCCACCTCACTACAAATAACTCAGTTTCGTTTCTTTTTATGGCTGAGTAATATTCCATTGGACATATATACACTATTAATACCATGTATAAAATAGATAACTAATGAGAACATACTGTATAGCACAAGGAACTCTACTCATTGCTGTGTGGTGACCTAAATGGGAAGAAAATCCAAAAAAGGAGATATATGTACATGTATAGCCGATTCACTTTGCTGTACAGCAGATACTAACACAACATTGTAAAGCAACTATATGCCAATAAAAATTCATTAAAAGAAATAACAGGATCTGAACCCAGGTAGTATGATTCCCCCAAACCCACACTGTTTTTCACTAGTTGATGCTTCTCTAAAACAAAAACAAAAAAGCACTCAATAGATTGTAGCTATTATTATTACTACCCCTTTAAAAGGAGAGATCTGAAATTGTTGAACTCTTAAAAAGACAGAGGATTATAATGCTTTCTTGGTGGTGGTAGCGTTGTTATAAACAAACACTAAGTTGTTTTGTATGCCACCCTTCTGGATTGTATGACATTCTAAAGGGCGGTCTAGGCTTCTGAGAAGCTTAATGCCTCATATAGCAGATGATTATTGAAGGCATATTTTTAACTTGTTTGCTGCTCTGTTTATCCTTGGTCCATCGAGCTTTACCCAGGGAAATTAAGTTCTTAATATCAGGCCAAATAAAAATTAAGAAGATACCTTTTCTTGAAACATGCACCTACACGGAAAAGCAGCATAACAGTGTTTAAAATCATGGACACTGAAGCAAGGCTTCAGGCCTGGGTTCAAATCTTTGCTTTGCTACTTTCTAGTGATTTTTATGAAATTCCTTAAACTCTCTGTGTCTCAGTAGCCACATCTGTAAAATGGGCTTATGGTAATAGTAATACCTGTCTCTAGAGTTGTTATAATAATTAAGTTACTTAAGCCATGCAGGGTACTTAGAACTGCTTGGCACATAGTCACTGCTCAGTCAGTCTGAACTAGTATTACATACAGACCTTCCGTCCCACAGCACAAAGCTAAATAAAAGAAAACAAAGGAAAGTCGTGGGGCATCAACTTCTGTTTTGGGTTATTCTTGTCTATAAGCCTTATTCTTTTTAAGTGAGTGAAAAAGAAATTTTGAGAGAGAGGGCTTCAGAAAATAGCTGTGGGGATTTTACTCAGCAAATTCCAGGACTTAAGGACAAGGAAGTGTGACATTTTAATGAGTTATAAACACCAGGTGGTGCTGTAAACAAGTTCAGTAACAGGCTCTTCACCTCCCCTCTGGCTGCCTCTGGGCTGCCACTGCCCTGTGCCCTCTTGAGCTGAAGAGACCCAGAAACCCAAGCCTCTTTTTTTTCTTCTTCTTCTTTTTGAAACAATTCCAACACATAGGAAATGTGAAAATTCAAAGACAGTTACAAAAACTTGTGGTATAATTTAATTGTTTATAAGTTAACCCCTTTTAAAAATGAGTCCACAAATAACATGTTTATTTCAGGAAACAGTTTGTATAGAGCAGTGTACATTATGTTTTAAGAAATGGAAAATCACTACTAGGTGCAATCCATAATTAAACTCACAGATAACTGTTAAAAATTAACATTTTAAACACCCCAAATTATAATAACTTGATGAATAACTTCCTTTGGGAATCCAACCAAATTTGTACGTATGAGGCCCAAGTCAAATGGTCCCCTGCTTCCCCTTCACCAAGCTCTGGCTACACCTTTTGTGCAGAGAAAAGACTGGGCACATGACTTGGAATTCTGGTTGCTTGTCTGAACCTTCATTATAGGGGGGGTCAGAGTTTTCCTCATAGAGAAAACTGCTGGGTACTTTCCTAGCCTCTTATCCACCCACCTCTTCCAGGCCTGGCTTGTCACTCACTACCTTCTTGAGACTATCCATTTCCATACCTGCCCCAGAGCAGATGCCCTCCTAACACTTCCTCCCTCTTTGGTCCTCCTCTTGGGAATAGTATTTCCCAGACCAAAAGATAGCAGGAGGCCATGGGGAAAGAGAAGTAAGTTAATATTTATTGAACACCTACTATGGGCCAGGAACTGTCCTGGGTGCTTCATCTGCATCATCTCATAACAACCGTAAACCTAGTATCTGTCACCATTTTTTTCATGTGGGGGAAACATGCTTGGAGAAATTAGATATGTAAGGCTTCCAAAGTTAAACAGCTAGTTAGTGGCCAATGCTGCATGTGTTTTCTGTCATCCCCATGAGACTGAGAAGGAGGTCAGGACGAGCGGCTCAGATGGAGATGAATCTGCAGGGGATTCTTTCAGTCTGTGGCCACGTCTGGTCCATTTTATTAAGCCCAGCAACTCTTAAGCATGAACTCTTCTCTCTGACTCCCTTCCCACGGCTTTACTTAGTTCAGGCCTTTGTTAGCCTCTTCCTGTGGTACAGTCCAGACTTTGGAACCTGCTAGCTTAGGCTTCAATGCCAGCTTTACCTTTTACTGGGTGTGTGACCTTTGTCAAGTTGCTTGCCTTTGTCTTACCTCAGTTTCCTTATTTGTAAGACGGAGATAATGACATCTTTCTTAGGAAGGAGAATTGTGAGGTTGAAATGAAACCACATATGTACTTATAGATCTCATCAAATCCCGTTCTCTCCCTTTTGCTTGGACTGCCTACTGATTCATCCATGCTACAAATATGTACTGTGCACCCACCATGTGCCAGGCATTCTTTTGGGCACATAGGATAGACCTGCTTCCTGCACTTGGAGAATTAGAGTGCATGGGGGAGACAGGAAATAAACAACGAGAAGCTAGATAAAAATATAATTTCAGATGGTGCTAAATGCTGGAAGAAAATAGAGCAAGGTCAATGGATAGAGATCTTTGGCTATCTTGTTTCCTCTGCACAGAATGCCCTGTCGCCACTGTGGAACTCTTACCTTTCAAGACCCCCTTCAAATGATCCCCCGCCCCCGTCTACGGCCATACCACCCTGAACGCGCCCGATCTCGTCTGATCTCGGAAGCTAAGCAGGGTCGGGCCTGGTTAGTACTTGGATGGGAGACCGCCTGGGAATACCGGGTGCCATAGGCATTTTGCCTCCCGCTGCGGCTCCGCCTTCTCCTTTAGTCGCCCGTGGCGGTGGCCGCCAGCTCCGCACCCCCGACGGGCACCGCTGCAGGCCCCACCTCCTCCGGCCCCTCCCACCACAGCGCGCCAGAGGGGGCGCTCTATGCGGCCAGAAGGCGGCCCTGCAAGGTGGCCGCACCCCAGACGCTCCCGGGGTGGCTGGCCCGGACCCAGACTCCGCCGCGGGCCCGGGTGCTGTCCGTGCGGCCCGCGAACCCCTCGACCTGCACCTGGCCGCCCCCTCCGGCGCCCTGCCCCGGCGCCGCCACCTGCCCGCGGGTGTGGCTCTCCACAGCTCCCTCCGGATAAAGGCCCCCCTCCGCCGTTTCGCAATGGCCGGGGGCGGGAGTGGGAGCAGGGGCCGGGGCCGCTTCCCCGGGCCTGCCGGCCACCAGGGCGGGTGGTAGGTGTAGACGGTTGCAGGTGTAGACGGTTGCAGGTGTAGACGGTTCGACAGAACCACTTTCTAGGCTCTTGTAGCCAAGTCATGGCCACCAGTCAGACTGCATCCTGGCCATCCTGCAGGGCACAGAGCTCAGTAAAGGTAGGTATCCACCCCTTCTACAGCAATGTCAGTGGGCTCTCCGGCTTTGGCGAGTTAAGGACCCGGCTTCCATACCCTGCCCCACATGAATGTATAGCCCCGCCTGTTCCCTACAGATAAATACACACAAGATAAATGCAGCCCTCATGCCCTCTCCCCATCCTGTCCCGGCAGAAGGTGGTGGCAGAAATGAACCGCCTGGGCATGATGGTGGACTTGGCCCATGTCTCGGATGCTGTGACACGGCGAGCCCTACAAGTGTCACAGGCACCGGTCATCTTCTCCCACTCAGCTGCCCGGGGTATGTGCAAGAACACTCGCAATGTTCCTGATGATATCCTGCAGCTTCTGGTGAGAGACTGCCCTGGCCCTCAAACCTAAAGCAAGAGATTCAAACCAGGAGCCCTTGAACCTGAGCCTCTTCTCCCTCCATTTCCTCAAACGCCAGGTTAAATATCTTCTGCCCCCAAAACCCACGGTCCACAGCCCCTGAACTCTTCAGCCCTAGGTGGTAAGATACTCCTCCAAACCCGGAAACCCAGGGCCAACACACCACCCAGACCAGGGCTGCGGCTCCTCCATTCACACAAACCCAGAGAGGAGACGACTCTGACCTCAAAGCCAGGGCTGAACACCTTCCTCACAGGGGCCGAGAGAGTGAGCAGGCAGCTGGCTGTGCTGGGGGCCAAGCTGACTGTCCACGGGTCCGCCCCTGCAGAAGAAGAACGGTGGCAACGTGATGGTGCCCTTGTCCGAGCGGGTGCTGCAGTGCAACCCGTTAGCCAACGTGTCTACTGTGGCAGGCGAGCCTCACCCTGGGCTCTCTGAAAACTCGGATTTGGAGCTGAAGCTGGGTCCAAATTTAGGGAGGACTTCAGAAGAGCCCCAGTGGTTTGACCCACCTATTGGCAATAGGTACAGCACCCAAAAACCCAAGAATGGACAGTACACAGCACCTTGGTGCCATGTGGAACTGGAGCCACAGAATCAAAACTGCGATACTGATGGGTATCAGGGAGGCTGTCAGACACTGCTTTAGGCCAAACACATAAAGAAAATATCCACTATCAGAACCGTTGTTTGACTGACTTTTTTTCACATCTTTCTGACAAAATTCGTCAAGTTGTGAGTACCTCAAGCGTCATTACACTTCTGTTCAAGATGTAATCTCTGGCTCACAATCATTGTTTAGCTTCTGTATATTGCAGTGTACATGAAGGTCTGTATTAGTCTGGTTGGGCTGTTATAGTGAAATACTATAGACTGAATGACTTAAACAGCAGAAATTTATTTTCTCACAGTTCTGGAGGGTGGAAGTCCAAGATTAAGGTATTGAATACCATAAGAATTGGTTTCTGGTGAGAACAATCTTCCTGGCTTGCTGATGGCTGTCTTCTTGCAGTGTCCTCACACGGCCTTTCCTCTACGAGCAGAGGGAGAGAGATCTCTGGAATCTATTCCCCTTCTTATAAGGACACCTTCTTATCAGTCCCTGTCAGATTATTTCCTCACCCTTATGACTTCAGTTAACTTCAGTCACCTCCCTAAAGGACCTATCTCCTATCTTCTACAGTCAAATTAGGAGGGGCTTCAACATATAATTTTGGGGGGGACACAATTCAGTCCATAACAACAACTTAAGATAGCTTTCTCTGATTTTCAGTCTTTCACTAATACCTCCCTCTTTGTCTACGAATTATTCAAGTTTCCTTAAAATTTTTTTTGATTTTCTTACATTATCCCTTCCCTTTAAATGCTGTCTTCACTTCTTAATTGGCATTTCTTGCAAATGAAGGCACCTTTCCTCACAATGTATTGATTACTCTCCCCACTGTAACACAGCGTCTTCTCCCATGACTTTCCTGAAATGGTTCCATTTCTGTTCATAAAAGTTTAGTCATCCAATCAGATGGTTTATTTTCAGTTCCCATAGCATTTTGCCTTTGGGAAACAACTGACTCCATTAAATGGTGCTTCTTTTCAAACTACCTTCCTTTATGTTTTATAGCAATCTTATGATTTCTGTTGGCATACCACCTAGCTTCTTTCTGATCATTCTTTTTATTTTTATTTTTCAGTTGTTTCTCTCCTCACTCCTTAGCGTTAGATACTACAGACAGTTGGCCTTCTTCTCATCTCTTATATACTCTCTCTCTTACTCCAGCAGCTTTGCTTACCATTTAATATATTATCTGCCAGGCGCCTTCCATCTGTTACCAACATCTCTCCCTCTGTCTTTGTCATTTCAGCCTTCGCTATGCTCTCTGAGCTCTCACAGGCAGATCTATTGAACACAGGAATCTCAGTGGAAAATACGAGTACGTTATTTCTCTACTGAGTAAAGCCCTTACAGATCACATGGTCCTGATCCATCTTGCAGCCACGTCATCTGGACTATTTGACCTCCCATGTCACAATAGCAGAGGACCAGACAAGAGGGACACTGGCTCCTAATGACCTCAGCTCAGAAGTGATACACTTGATTCTGCTTCTTTGCCACTGGCCACAACGAATCAAAGGAAAACAGTTGAACTACAAAGGAGGATGAAAAATGTAGATAAGCACATAGGATATTTGATGAGCACTATCTCGAGGTGACATCACCTCCCATCAAACTTTTATTTCACAGAGAAAACACAGACTATAAAGCAAAAACACCCCAAACTAACTTTTTCTCTTTACGTCCAAGAATAGCTTTTCGACATAGTTTATCAATACCTATTCTCACTTCCTCAGTATCTTCCATTCATTTTCCCACCTCATTGGGATTGTTAAGGTTTTCCTCTTTAGCGATTTTATTTTGGCCCCCTCCCATTAAAAAGCTGCCCCCCTCCCATTAAAAATTACTCTTGCTTGATGCCAAGTAATTCTCTAGTTACCTTTTCTCTCTTCCTAATTTCACAGTGCAGTTTATCAAAAATTGTATTTATTCTCATTGTCTGTATTTTCTTATCTTTATGTACCTCGTGACTCACACAATTTTGCTCTTTTCTTCTTACTTATCTGCACTGGAATTGCATTCACCAACATTTAATTTGTGATTAAATTGAGTGAATGTTGTTTGGTCATTACGTCACCTTTCAGCAATATTTGATTTTGTTGATCAAACTTGTCATCTCAGAAAAATCTTTCACCTTAACAACAGTAGCATCTTAACCTGCTACTTCTTCCTCCTGCCTCTGGACATCCTTATCTCTTTCACTGGGCACTCTCACTTTGCCCTCTGCCAAGAGATGTGTATTTCTCAGAAGCTCTCTTCTGCCCTTGATAGATGGTCTCATCTACTCTTGTGATTCCAGCCACCATATATATCACAGATCTTGACCTAAAACGTACATATCTCTCTCTCCTGAGTCTCTTACAAACTTAACTAATTGCCAACTGAACAACTCTGCCCAAATATAACATGGACACTTAAAATTAATTATGTGATGTTACTGAACGATTAATTTTACCTTCAATACTTACTTCCACTATTCATCTCTCTACATCATTTATACCACCGCTATTTGTACACTTGTCCAAGTTGGATACTGGGGGAACACTGAAGACTCTGGACTCTGACAACCCTCAGAATGGGAGAAAATAGTTGCAAACGAAGCAACTGACAAGGGATTCATCTCCAAAAAATATAAACATAAATAAATTTGTAAACTATATAAGCAACTCATGCAGATCAATATCAAAAAAAAACAAATACCGTATAATATCACTTATATGTGGAACCTAGAAATATGGTACAGATGAACTTATTCGCAAAGCAGAAATAGAGACCCAGATGTAGAGAAGAAACACATGGATACCAAGGCGGGGGGAAGGGGGGGATCAATTTGGAGATTTGGATTGACATATATACACCAGTATGTATAAAATAGATAACTAATGATAAACTATGGTACAGCACAGGGAACGCTACTCAATGCTCTCTGGTGACCTAAATGGTTAGAAATATTAAAAAGAGGAAATATATGTATAGGTATAACTGATTCACTTTGCTGTACAGCAGAAACTACCACAACATTGTAAAGCAGCTATACTCTAATAAAAATTAATTTAAAGGAATAATAAAACTCTGGACTCTGTATAATCATCCCTCACCTTCACAATTAATTCAGTAACCAAGTACTCTCTAACCTAAATTCCTACTATCTCTCAATATTGTCTACTTTTATTCAAGCCTCTTGCCACGACTTGGTTCTGAGCTACATTTTCTCTTATTTATGGAACATAAACCGTCTCTTAACTTTTAACAGAATAAATCTTTTAACAGAATAAATATTCATTGAGTACCTACAACACTGGTAAATAAGGACATTGTTCACATGCAGTTTACAATGTAGTAGGGGCAATGAACTATAAAATAGAACTATACCTCTCATAGGTAACTGGACAGCCAAGTTTTATAAGAACACGTAGAAAGGGAATTTAATCTCTAATGGAAGTCATGAAAAGCCAGAGATTCAATGTTTATTTGGAAACTTGTATGATGAGAGTGCATTAACCAAGGATTGAATGAGTAAAGTATGATACAAATTGATGACATTACCTGGAGAAAGTTCAGCAGTAAGAGAAGTCTAACCCTGAAGTCTACTGAGTATTGCTGAAAACTTATGGAAGAAGGAGATGCTAAGTAAGGATAGAGAAAGCAGATGAGGGTGGACTAGTAGGCAAGAGCACAGTGCTTGAAGCCTTTTCCCCAAAATTAAAGAGAAGCTATCAAAGAGCTCTAAGCCATTGAGTGAAATTTAGGTTGCAATGCAGAGAATAAACAAGACAGAAATAATACTGGAGTCAGGGAAAAAGTGAACTGGGATGTTACATCCGAGTACGAAATGTAAAAGATATGACAATGGACATAGAGAAGAATGGACATATGTGTGTGTGTGTGTGTGTGTGTGTGTGTGTGTATACATATATACACACATATGTGTGTATATATATATGTGTGTGTGTATATATATATATATATATATATATATATATATATATACACACACACACATACATATATATATATATAGTATAATTATGACAACTCCTAGGGATTGTTCCAGAGTTTAAGGGAGGGGAGAAGAGTAAAGAATGACTCTCAGTTTCTTGCTTGGTTAATTGGGTTAAAACAGTTTGCAATAAAAAAGATTTAGCTTAAGTCATTTAATCATTTTAAGTGCATTCTGAATCCTATACAAATAAGTTTGAGAAATTTAAGAAAATTGTGTTTCCTTAAGTTTTGCATATCTTTTGTTATTCCATGTAAATTCCCTTCTTTTTCATATGATTAAAGAAAAGTTATGAAAAAAATAAGAGAGAAATGAGAGAAAATAAGATCTTATGAAAAATTATGAATGATCTTTATCTGTTTTTGTGCTTACTGTAATTTCTTACTGTTTATCTCTCTATATACATATTCTGAGATATCTTCTCAGACCTGCTGAATCAATCTGTGAGGAGTAAGTTTAACTAATCACTCAGATGAACCTAAAATTGGTTCATCTACAGGAATAACCAACATAAGAGAGTAGTCACGGTAGTCTCAAAATTAGAGAAGACTTCCCAATTATTCCCATTATGTCCAAGAGAGAATATGAGCAGGTACTTCAAGTATCCGAACTTCGTATGATTAGATTCTGCAAAAGCATTTTAAATAGGAAAAATACATAGAAGAAAGGTTAAGACAAAACTTCCCCAGGATAAAATGGATCCCATATTTTCACCAGATGCCTTTACTCAGGAAAAAGAAATGTTAAAGAATTGTAACAGTATCCAACCTGGAAAACAAAATACAGAAATTTTCACCACTAAGCCTGAGCTCTGTACAACTCTGATTTAGTGTTTTTTCAAGCCTTACACCGCAGTCTCTATTTTTAAAATATTTATAAGTAACCCATTTTGTAGGAAAACACCTAACTTTCATCATAAGAATTATGACACTTTATACTTTTATTCCAGCCTAACTTTTATACTCTATTTTCTACCATTTGGCAACTTATACCCTACGCTCTAGTCAAAAAAATCTCATTTACAATCACTTAAACATATTGTGTTGGTTCTCAAGTCCAGGATGTTCCTTCTGCCTGGTATGCCCCTGACCTTCTCTCCACGTGGAACATTCCTACTGACATTCAAAACCTAATTCCAAACCCCCTCATTGTTGGCATCCTCTTTAATATCCCCTATTAGCAGGGTTAGTGACTCCAAGTTCTGTTTTACAAAGTTACATTTTTATGATCTATTTATTTAATAGCCTCTCCCTATTTGATTGTAATGAGTTGTTTATGCATCTCTCACACTCTCTTTTGAGTTCCTCTGGCCTTTATTTTTTTCTTTTATCTCTTACCCATAAGCACAGTGCTTGCCCCATAGGACGTGCTCAACGTGTTGGCTGAGTGAAAAAAGACACCTTTTAGCTCTAATCATTTGTGAAATGTCATTTAAAATGCCATCAGATTACCCTTTGTTTCCTAACTTAATTTCTAGTACTATAGAATGTACACTCAGAACACCGTCAGTGGCCTACAGAAACAGTGTTCTCACTGGACTTCCATGCATATAGTCAACCCCCTTATAACTTTCTCTGGCATACAACTGCCAGACATGTTATTAAAAGAAAATGATGTACCAACCCCTCACCTATTGGAAAACTTCCAGAAGCTCTCCATTCCTTATTGTATCTTTTCTACTTGATTTTTCAAATACCTCTGTCTTACTTCATCTATTCAGAACTGGCTTTTCTACCTTTGCTTTCATTTTCAATTTCATTCATATCATTATCTGCACTTACCCATAGAACCTAAGCATATTTCAGTTTCTTATGCAAGTTTCCTCACTAGAGGTCAAAGGGGCAAGGACTATTGTGATAAATTATTAAATAAATAGACGATAGGACTTTGTTCTATTGGTCTGGGAAAATTACTACCTGAAACAAAAGAATTCTGGAAACTGAAGGGGTCAGACCAGTCAGCTTTGTTTACTTCAGACTCAAATCAATGTCTTGTCTTTACCTGAGCTCTGGTTACATTTAGAAAAAAGTACTGTAAATACTGTGAATGAGCAAGGCCACTATCTGAGACGTGTCTGGGTCCTTAGTATAGTAACTGAGGGAATGGTAAGCATTGGTCAATGTTTGCTGATTGATGACTCAATAGATCTGGTTAAGCCTCACCATCAGAATTCCAGATTTTTTAACAAGCTTCTCAGTCTTTTCAACCCAAAGAAAAAACTAAAGAAAACCAGATGACAAGAATTTCAAATTGTAAAATATCCCGATTGTCAAATTTAAATAGGGATATCCTGTGCAATGGAGAGGCTGGCTGGTGCCAATTTCACATTTTGTTCTCTAGTGTCTGGACGAAGCCTGCTCTGCCAGTGAGCTGACAGGTCGAGAGCACTCCAGCTTCCACAGACACCCGAGAACTTTCTATTTTTCATGGTGTTCCTACCTTACCTAAGGGAAGGACTATATTCACAATGAAAAGAGTTATGATTCATCACCAGTAGAGAGATTCTTCCACTTTCTGGGTGCCCACGTTAAAAGTCTGGTATAGTCAACACTCCCTCTAACGTAGATCATGTATTGAAATGAGAAAACTATCACCTAATATGGCCAGAGAGGTGAAGGGACTTGGCCCAGCTGAGCCCAGGAGACACCACTAATTCAAAACCTCAACCATTAACGTAGTGATTGTGATCAAGGAGACTTACAGCACCTAAGAGATTCAAAGAGCATATTAATCCACCTCTGGCAACACTGCCAGTTTAAAAGAATGATTAACCTTCTCTCCCACTTGATTCAACCTGGCTATGTATTATACCACTCTAAATGCTAGCAGACTCTATGCTTATGGCTTCCATTAGGTAGCACTTAGTATACATGAAAACTTTCTTCAAGAAGTAATTACTTTTGAAACCATAAACATTTCAGTTGGGAAAAGTGAAAAAGAAAGGAGGTGCAAGTAAAGGGAACTAGGAAAAAATAAGAAAATACCCTCAAATATAAACATGTTGATTCTAAAGATAATTTAATGGGGATTTAAATGATACTAGGTGAGCATTTATTCTGTTTCTGCTTTAAATAAAGCATTCTGTTCTATTTGTTAGGTGTTGTACTTGTTTAGTATCTAATGTCTGTTAAAAGCCTCTCGAAAGAGATGTATTCATTCTGGTATCCTAAGCACCTATCTGGATGAAAAGCACAAGCAATGGGAAGTCATGGGGCATAAAGGACCTTGCAAAGGCTCTGAAATCCATCTCTTACTTATGGCCTTTGAGACTCAGCCTCCTCCTCTATGTAGTGTTCATAAAACTTAGTGGAGATAGAACACTAGGGACACAGAAGGTCAAAGGAGGTATTTACTACGACTTTCCAAATATCTTCCTTTAGGAAAACAAATATATTTTATTTGCAATGAGGCTTTCTTGTGAATTTTATTCTTCTAAAGAGGAATATTTTTAGTGAACAATTGATTCGTTTGCCTCCCTGTGCTACTTTATTGACAATACTCAGGTAGGGGTGGTTTTCCCTCAAGCAGTTACCTCCATGTGATTTGTATATCAGACCTTCCTAAAAGCATGTTTTCCTGCTCTTTCGTTCCACCCCATCCCAGCTCTACTTCAAATATTGTGATCCTCTATTAAAATGCACAGAACCCTGGGAAAATAAGGAGAAGCAAAATGTTTGTCACTGCCAGCTCTGGTATGCATATATCAGAGGCTAAATTATAACTGATGAAGACAGAAATGGGACCCGTATCTGTCTGACTTCAGAAACCAGAAGTGTAGCTACTACAAGCTGATGAATGGGAACTCAGATCAAGGCCTAGAGTGGAGAGGAGTCTTCTGATCAGAAGGGGAAAGTAAACAAAGGGCAGCGTTTAATTATTTAATAATAAGTAAGAGAATGACTAGGGTGTTTTTACAGAACAGGATATAATATTGAAATAAAATCCCCCAAAGTGACACAGAAACATAATGCAATCCTCTTAAGCTACAACCCTTCCTAAACCAAACCATACCATTCTCTTCACACAGCCTGGAAAGTCAAAAGAAAGGGGATACTGATCTGCATCACACTGGCATTAGAAGCAGATCTAGTTTTAATGAAGTATTACTTCATGGGCTGAAGTTTCCCCCCAAAAAGGGTAAGCTTTTTTCTCAAGAAACATCACTGTGTAATAATCAAGGAGCCAGGGATGGTGGTATTAATTGTTCTAAGTACAGGGATTTCTTTTGCAGAAAGAAGTACCAATCAGAAAGAGAACTGACCAATAATTACTTAACAAAACTGCTTCAGAAGTAGATTTCTAAATCTACTTTTAGACTGATAGTTAGAAAAATCTTACTAAGTTTATTCATTTAGAGGAAATCTGTGCAAGCCTCTGAAACCAAGAGGTATTGTATCAAAAGAGATAAGGTCACTAGACACTTATGTAAGAGCTACTTCTTCCTCAAATGGCCACCATTAAGAGGAGAAACTATTTGCTGTATTTTCTGACTATTAACGTTACCAAGAAGTAACAATGCACCTTTAGGAAACTAGTATGAAAGAAAAACATAATAAAATTTTTTGCAGGTGACTCTTTGATCTCATAGGTGTGTGTTAATTTTCCAAAGTTGGCACTGGATCCTGCCTTTACAAAATGCTCCTTGAAATATCACATTGAAAATCTTCTCTTTTACTCCTTATTGTAAACACTGTGTACGTTTTTAAGAAGACCAATAAAAAATATGGACTATGGGGCTTCCCTGGTGGCGCAGTGGTTGAGAGTCCGCCTGCTGATGCAGGGGACACGGGTTCGTGCCCCGGTCTGGGAAGATCCCACATGCCACGGAGCAGCTGGGCCTGTGAGCCAGGGCCGCTGAGACTGTGTGTGCAGAGCCTGTGCTCCACAACGGGAGAGGCCACAGTAGTGAGAGGCCCGCGTACCGCAAAAAAAAAAAAAAAAAAATATATATATATATATATATATATATATAGAGAGAGAGAGAGAGAGAGAGAGAAAGAGAGAGAGAGAGAGAGAGGGAGAGAGAGAGAGAGAGACTATGAAATTATTTTTCCAATAGTGAAATTGTGGAGAATACATCTTGCATTTCTACTGTATTCCCGCAAAAAGAGGAAGTTCTTTTCCACAAAGACTCTCATCAATGTTAACTCTGGGAGAGAAGTATTTGTAGTTGTCTCATGCTTTGTGGTGAGAGACTCGCACTTTTTCCCCTGTCTCTATTGTGGGAAACAGGGCACACTTTGGGCTGAGAATTCATGCTGTGGTCGGAAAAGAAAGAAACGAAAAATACCCTCATTAACACTGCTCTTTAACAAGTTCAGCAAATGGGCTTCAGGCGTTCTAAACAGCAGCAATTAAAAAATAACTTTAGATTTCATACATTTCTTCCAGTAGGATGAAAAGCTGAGGTATGTTAACTTTAATTTTATGGTTTGCGTGAATACCGAGTTCGATTACTCCCTGTCAAAGCAGAAATCAGCCTCTTACAGGGAATAAGTGCTAATTAAGCAAAACAGAGTAAGCATGTTATATGAAGTATATTTGATTCTTTCCTGTGCACTTTGGCTGCACAAGCTCTAACCACAGTTTCCGGAGGGACCATCAGTGCTCCCTAAGAATGCCAATGCAGTGTTCCATCCAGTTAGTGGGGTGCAGAGACCAGTCAGAATGCTGATGCTTTCCACAAAGGAGATGGGGCTAGGGAGGCAAATGCAATCAGGGAGTATTAGCTCTGTCTTGTGTGCCTGCTACAAAACCGTGTCCTCTCAAGACTGCTCTATCCCTTCTTTGCTTTATTCGTGTATGTGTAAGTTTGTATATGTAAGCTTTACAAGTCTCTCCTAAGAGAAAACTGAAAATGCCCAGGAAAAAGACAAAACTGCTTCAACAGAGAAAGGTCTCTCTGTTCCAGTTGAAGAGGATATAGAGTTAATAACAGGAAATATCCATCCCCTGAAACTCTATGAAACATGGATGCTTCCACAATTTACTCAAGGTCTCACTGACCAGGCTATAAGTAATTTTAATTATTATTTCTTATGGTTATGGTTGATAAAAAGTCTCAGTGGTATGCTAAAAATCTTTAACACTTGTTGACCTTTTTTCTTGATAGCTTTCCTCCTCCCAGGCTCCAGCCAACAGTAGCAGTAACAGATATCCAGATCTTAAGAGGATAGAAGTATAATGGTGCACTGAATATGGAAAGGAAGAACCAGTAATGGTTCCTATACATTCATAACGCGAATCAGCATCAAACTAAGCTTCCCCAAGAAGAAGCTGACAGCAAATAGTTCCTCCTCTTAATGAACTGAGGAAACAACTTTGAAGTTATCCGTAGCCACCGCTTCTGAAGCAACCAGTAGCTTTGCAACTATTAGTTTACTTGTATTAGATTAATTTATATTAGAGTTTATTTAATGCAATTGCTCACAAATTTTAAACCATTTTGTAGAGTAGTGTTCTGTATCTGTTTAAATGAAATGCTTTCCTAAGCTCAAAATCAGTGTTTTTATGTTGTGTAAATTATGAAATTACTGTGAAATATCTGGTAAACTTGATAGGAAACCCCAGATGTCAGCACTTTGCTGGGCAGGAGTTAAAGTGGCCCACACCATTAGCCCTCATCAGGAGCAGTAGCAGTGGGCTAAGTCATAAGGGCACGCCCGTCCATTACACTCACCCAGGATACTGTGAGTGAGAAACAAAGGGCAGTCAGACAGGGACCTCTATGCTCAGATTCCACTGCCAAGAAATGGCCTAAGTCAGCTCTTGTTGTTGAAGAAAATAACCCTTTAGGAATCAGACTGAATCCTATTTTAAGTTTTAGAGGAAGAAGGATACTATTTAAACATTGATGAAATGTGCCTCTCTTTTTATATCAGCATAGAAATTTATTTGAATTCAAAAGAATATGGTTATATTTAGCATAGTGTAATAATTATCTAAAGCACATATCATCGTTGGCTCTGAAACAGTTCTAAAGATGTCATTCTTTTGAAGTCAAAAAATATGCAGTAAAAATGGACAAGGAAGCAAAAATATGAAAAAAACAAGTTTGCTGAGTATGGGAAGTTGTTACAAGAGGGGCACAACAAGATAATGTAACAGAGTCCAAATTACATAACATGCAGCAAGGAGTTCTCTTGCTTTAACAACTCCTAGAAATTAAACCAGTAATCTCAATGCAAGAATATCACCACTGGGTTATTTAACAGGACAAATTTTCTGAGGGACACAGGTAGTAATTCACTCTACTTCCCCTTTCTCTAATATCTTTTCTCACACCAATTTCTTTTCTTTCCTCGAGGATAGATTTTATCCTGTTGAAAACAATTTTAGTTTTATTTGTAAAGTGGAGTAAATAATATCCTGAGTGAAGTAGGCAGAGTTTTAGCTGAAGATGCTCAGGAATCAAACTTTTGAAAAAGGCCAATCAGCTAGCTAGCTAGCAGTTACCATCAGTGGCTTGCAGAAAAAAAAATTACAGATGATATGTTTGCTAAATAGATAAAAAGAATAAGCAGTTTAGAATGGGCGAAAAATCCCAGGATCTACTGTGACCTAGACCAGAGGTGCCTAAACTTTTTGGAACCAGGGACCGGTTTCCTGGAAGCAAATTTTTCCAGGGAGGGGGGGCGGGGTGTGTGAGGTTCAGGCGGTAATGTGAGCCATAGGGAGCAGCAGATGAAGCTTAGTTGGCTTGCTTGCGACTCACCTCCTGCTGTGCAGCCCGGTTCCTAAGAGGCTGTGGACTGGTACCCGTCCAAGGCCAAGGGGTTGGGAACCCCTGACCTACACACTCAAAAGCAGACAGTTGACCTTTGATTAAGCCCATTTTCCTGTGGAGTGAGCCATAAGGGGCTCCAAGACACAGTTTGGTTTCAATGTTTCAGTGTTCACAGCCAGAGGGCAAACTCAGAATGTCTCCTCCTCTTGCAAAAACTGGACCACGGATGAGAAGTCTTTTTTTTTGAGTAGCCCTTCACGCACAACATCCCTGCAGATCTGATGGGCTTGACTGCCCAGAAGGACTGGGCTCTTCGTGCTGGTAGCAGAGTCTCATGCTAATCCCAGATCCTTAGCCATTATAGTGTTGCTCCGAATCCGCCCTGATAGTAATTAGCCGAGGGAACTCCATCCATCACCCCAGGTACAGGATTATAAGTGTCACTTGACCAACATTGTCCTGAGCTCGTATTTAGGATTTTAGCCAAGAGTTTTGGGTCAAGCCCTAACCTGAGTCCCAGATTCATAGCTTCAGCAGTTCCAATCCTACTAATAGCTAACAGCAAGTTTGTGCAGATCTTCGAAGCCTGGCCAGTCCCAACAGCTCCACGATGCACCACATGGGAGCCCATGCACCACAGCAGCTCAACTCCTCCCATCCTAAGTGTGAGGTTGCCAGATCGAGCCATTCCCACACTACCAGAAACAGGGGCATCCGTGAAAACCGCTCCCATTTTCTCAACTTCTTTGGCCAATTCTCCGAAAACCATAGGATCAACAGTACTGGAATCTATTAATGGTGAGTCTTTCTTCACTTTTTTTTTGAATTCCATTTGCTCCACAATAAGCTTCTAGTGCATTGATGCATTGTAATAATTCTGTCACCTTTTTCGGCTACATCCCCTGCAGAAGACACTACAGGGTTCATCTGCATCTAGAAGCTCTTTGCATGAATCAGGGAACACATCAACAACGGTGAGTGGCTAGCCATGTTTCATGAGCTCTTTTGCCACTGGACTCCCCACGTTGCCTACTCCAATGAATCCAACTGGAGTCTTGGAAGCTACTGACCTAGAACACAGCGCTGCAAGGCTGGCCACCACTGGCTGCTGCAGACGACTCCCTGTACCGGAGGCCGGAGGTGGCTCCACGGAGACGGAAGGAGGCTGCCACGCTGCCCGCGCCCCTCCTTCTCACGGTGACCTCCTCGACTCCCGGCTCACCCACTGGCTGCTATAGGGTGCGTGATGCGGAGGGCCGGCTCGGCTGTGGCGATTCTTAATACCTCTTTGGTACTAGGTTACACATACAGTTTCACCTAGTGAGCGACTTAACAGAAGGAATTTTTTTCTACGGCATTTTTGTGGCACAGCAGATAGAAGCGAGGTCACTATTTCTTTGAAAAACTGAATTAAAAATTTATAGAAAGTCATGATTCATTCTACAAATATGCTGAGTCAAAGAAACGTGAAAATTGATGCGATGGAGGAAGAGCGCTAGACTTCCCTGATGCTCAACTGGCGCCTTTCTTCTGGTGTCAGAACATGGTTGTGTAACTCCTTTAATCCCAGTGGATTTTCCAAAAATTCCAGAATCTTCAGATTTTGGTAGCCCCTGTTTACTGCCTTTGCCCCCCTATGCCAAATCCCACCCCACCCCGCACACATTTATTTTTTACCAGTTGTCCTCCAGGGTGTTTTTCTTTATATAGTTATTGCAGCAGTTTGTTAGACTACTGACCCCCAGTGCAAATGCCCCTCCCCCCGTTTTCTCACCCTGTGTAGTTTTGTTCCACCTTGACCTGGGCTTGGTCACGTGACTTGCTTTGGCCCAATGGCATATCAAGAGCTGAAGCTTGGAGAGTACTCGTGCTTTAGGGCTTGTCCTCATGGAAACCTGACATGTTAGGAAGCCTGGCTAACCTAGTGGAGACTAGGCACAGGCCACAGCCAGCACCAATGGCCAGACATGTGAAAGCAACCAGCCCCAGTCCAGCAACCAGATGATGGCAGCCTCAGTAGTCACCTCAGGTGAAAGCAAGATAGATCCACCCAGGAGATCCCAGCCCATTCCGCTGATTCACAAATTGTGAGGAGATAAAGTGCCTGCTGTTTTAAACCACCAAGCTTAGGAGTAGTTCATCACACAGGAAGAGATATAACTATCTTTACTGTTAGATTATCTTCCCATTTTATACCATGTTTCCCCTCAAACGACTGTTCCTTTATCCAAGATTCTAGAAAAGAAATAACAACTGATGAGGCTGATAGAGCCTTAACATTTTTTATAAGTTTTGTAAACTTTTAAAATAACTGTTAATAAAATCAATATTTATTTGATCACAAAATTATTTTCTTCAGTTGCCTTAAGAAGTAATGCAGAATTGTACTAAGTTTATACATTTGGAGGCTCTAAAAATGTGTTATTCCTTGGATTCAAGTCCTAGTGTACTTTATGTGGGCATTCACGTTTGCAAAATGATTCCAGGAAAGTTGCGATTTCATTTTACAACTTTGGCCTAAGGAGTCTTATGATATTTTACCTGAGAAAAAGAACACATTAATTCCACTTTCAGCTATTAAACCCATGGCTTCCTGTATTTTCTAAATTCCCTATCAGTGAAGAAGACTATGTATAGCGTACAAGACCGTCATGATTAGGAGGAAGGTAGTACAGAAAGAGCCCATCAAATTAGGCATTGCCCAGTCACGTCAGTATACTAACGTGGTGAGCCACAGGCAGCTTGAAGCCTGGAAAAAAAGACAGATACAGTGTAATGATTATCCTAAGGATCCGGATAATGATTCCCATGATTTTGTTTTAAATATTAATGGCAGAGGATTCTGGGGAAATGGTGGTGGCTACAGAGAAGATTTTAATCCCTGAATATGCCACCCCTCCCCTAAATACACAACCCCCCACCCCCACAAAGAAGAAAGAAAAGCATCTAGGATAACAAGATCAAAAACCCACAGACAACATCTACAACAAGGTGTCCACATGAACTGCAACATACAGCCAGGTAGGAACAAATCAACAACAGGAAAAAGACCTACATATGTGTATCCCAAGGTGTGTGGGAGGAAGACGAGGGAAGGACTCTCTCTCTCTTTCAGGAGAGCCAAAGGTTACTATGGTTCACGAACTCACTGAGATTGAAAAACTCACTGAGAACAGCGGCAGAAACCGGGAGTGAATGTTGCAGGCTCCACTTTGCAGCTGAGTGCAAGAACTTTGAAATGTTCTGAGGATGCCAAGTGTTCTGGGGTCTGTGAAACCTTGACACCTATCAAACCAAAGCACCATCCCAGAACAAATCCCCATACTCAACAAGGACAGGAAAGAGGAGGCCTGGGTAAATGGGCATAGGAGGGCCGAGGAGGAAGATTTTAGAAATTTTAAGGTCATTTTTTAAAATTATGTTGTGGGGCTTCCCTGGTGGCGCAGTGGTTGAGAGTCCACCTGCCGGGACACAGGTTCGTGCCCCGGTCTGGGAAGATCCCACATGCCGTGGAGCGGCTGGGTCCGTGCACCATGGCCGCTGAGCCTGCGCATCCGGAGCCTGTGCTCCGCAACAGGAGAGGCCACAGCAGTGAGAAGCCCGCGTACTGCAAAAAATAAATAAATCAATAAAATTATGTTGTGAAAATAATAGAAGATAGTGAGCCCTGGAGTTCTGAAGCTAGAAATTATATTCTGATCTATGTTTCCCTCCTAAAGTGGAAACTTATTTCATTTAAAAATGAGTGACAATCAGAGAAGAAAAGGAAATAAAAGGAATCCAAATTGGAAAAGAAGAAGTAAAGCTGTCACTGTTTGCAGATGACATGATACTATACATAGAGAATCCTAAAGATGCTACCAGAAAACTACTAGAGTTAATCAATGAATTTGGTAAAGTTGCAGGATACAAAATTAATGCACAGAAATCTCTGGCATTCCTATATACTGATGATGAAAAATCTGAAAGTGAAATCAAGGAAACACTCCCATTTACCATTGCAACAAAAAGAATAAAATATCTAGGAATAAACCTACCTAAGGAGACAAAAGACCTGTATGCAGAAAATTATAAGACACTGATGAAAGAAATTAAAGATGATACAAATAGATGGAGAGATGTACCATGTTCTTGGATTGGAAGAATCAACATTGTGAAAATGACTCTACTACCCAAAGCAATCTACAGGTTCAATGCAATCCCTATCAAACTACCACTGGCATTTTTCACAGAACTAGAACAAAAAATTTCACAATTTGTATGGAAACACAAAAGACCCCGAATAGCCAAAGCAATCTTGAGAACGAAAAATGGAGCTGGAGGAATCAGGCTCCCTGACTTCAGACTATACTACAAAGCTACAGTAATCAAGACAGTATGGTACTGGCACAAAAACAGAAAGATAGATCAATGGAACAGGATAGAAAGCCCAGAGTTAAACCCACGCACATATGGTCACCTTATCTTTGATAAAGGAGGCAGGAATGTACAGTGGAGAAAGGACAGTCTCTTCAATAAGTGGTGCTGGGAAAACTGGATAGGGACATGTAAAAGTATGAGATTAGATCATTCCCTAACACCATACACAAAAATAAGCTCAAAATGGATTAAAGACCTAAATATAAGGCCAGACACTATCAAATTCTTAGAGGAAAACATAGGCAGAACACTCTATGACATAAATCACAGCAAGATCCTTTTTGACCCACCTCCTAGAGAAATGGAAATAAAGACAAAAATAAACACATGGGACCTAATGAAACTTAAAAGCTTTTGCACAGCAAAGGAAACCATAAACAAGACCAAAAGACAACCCTCAGAATGGGAGAAAATATTTGCAAATGAAGCAACTGACAAAGGATTAATCTCCAAAATTTATAAGCAGCTCATGCAGCTCAATAACAAAAAAACAAACAACCCAATCCAAAAATGGGCAGAAGACCTAAATAGACATTTCTCCACAGAAGATATACAGACTGCCAACAAACACATGAAAGGATGCTCAACATCTTTACTCATTAGAGAAATGCAAATCAAAACTACAATGAGATATCATCTCACACCAGTCAGAATGGCCATCATCAAAAAATCTAGAAACAATAAATGCTGGAGAGGGTGTGGAAAAAAGGGAACACTCTTCCACTGCTGGTGGGAATGTGAATTGGTACAGCCGCTATGGAGAACGGTATGGAGGTTCCTTAAAAAACTACAAATAGAACTACCATATGACCCAGCAATCCCACTACTGGGCATATACCCTGAGAAAACCATAATTCAAAAAGAGACATGTACCAAAATGTTCATAGCAGCCCTATTTACAATAGCCCGGAGATGGAAACAACCTAAGTGTCCATCATCGGATGAATGGATAAAGAAGATGTGGCACATATATACAATGGAATATTACTCAGCCATAAAAAGAAATGAAATTGAGCTATTTGTAATGAGGTGGATAGACCTAGAGTCTGTCATACAGAGTGAAGTAAGTCAGAAAGAGAAAGACAAATACTGTATGCTAACACATATATATGGAATTTAAGAAAAAAAAATGTCATGAAGAACATAGGGGTAAGACAGGAATAAAGACACAGACCTACTAGAGAATGGACTTGAGGATATGGGGAGGGGGAAGGGTAAGCTGTGACAAAGTAAAAGAGCGGCATGGACATATATACACTACCAAACGTGAGGTCGATAGCTAGTGGGAAGCAGCCGCATAGCACAGGGAGATCAGCTCGGTACTTTGTGACCGCCTGGAGGGGTGGGATAGGGAGGGTGGGAGGGAGACGCAAAAGGGAGGGGATATGGAAACATATGTATATGTATAACTGATTAAATTTGTTATAAAGCAAAAAAATAAAATAAAATTTAAAAAAAAAAAAAAAAAAAAAAAGAGACATGTACCAAAATGTTCATAGCAGCCCTATTTACAATAGCCCGGAGATGGAAACAACCTAAGTGTCCATCATCGGATGAATGGATAAAGAAGATGTGGCACATATATACAATGGAATATTACTCAGCCATAAAAAGAAATGAAATTGAGCTATTTGTAATGAGGTGGATAGACCTAGAGTCTGTCATACAGAGTGAAGTAAGTCAGAAAGAGAAAGACAAATACTGTATGCTAACACATATATATGGAATTTAAGAAAAAAAAATGTCATGAAGAACATAGGGGTAAGACAGGAATAAAGACACAGACCTACTAGAGAATGGACTTGAGGATATGGGGAGGGGGAAGGGTAAGCTGTGACAAAGTGAAAGAGCGGCATGGACATATATACACTACCAAACGTGAGGTAGATAGCTAGTGGGAAGCAGCCGCATAGCACAGGGAGATCAGCTCGGTACTTTGTGACCGCCTGGAGGGGTGGGATAGGGAGGGTGGGAGGGAGACGCAAAAGGGAGGGGATATGGAAACATATGTATATGTATAACTGATTAAATTTGTTATAAAGCAACAACAAAATTAAAAAAAAAAAAATGAGTGACAGAAGAGTATTCCATTCACATCCTGTAGAAAATCAGTGAGAAAAAAAAAGAAAAAAGAAGGGTGAAAAGAAAGTTCCAGCAAATCCTGAAAACGTCACAGAAAGACACGTCCACAGAACAAATGAAATTTATTGCCTGATACTGCGGAAAAAGTAAAAGAAATTTTCAAAGGAATAGAAACTGGTTTTAAGAAAAACATAAAAGAAATTAGAAAAATTCAGAAATGAAGTGATTGGAGAATAGCAAGATTTGAAAAGGTGAAAAATTCAGTAAGTAATTTGTTTTAAAAAAATCATGTCTCGAGAGAAGGTTAAACTAGAAGGAACACAAGTTTGAATAAACACAGTGGATAATGTCTCCTTGGAGAAACAGCTGATTTCAAATCCAGCATAAGAAACGAACAAGATGTTCCTGTTACATCTTGTCATATAAGAGAGCTGGGAAGACTTCAAAGACTACTGTGGTTGTGTGGAAAGGACTCAGGAGCCAACTTGAACAGGATCCGTGAACCTAAGAGGGGACAATCTCTGCATCGATATTTATAACAACCTCACTGAAAACAACAACAAAGAAAGAAAATACCTCATTAGTTATCTTTGGAAGAGTCAACCTTTCTCTCTCTTGTTTTTTCTTTTTTTGTAAAACTGGTAAATAAAATAAAAGAAACATTTATTCTTCCTTTCCTAATTAAACTGTAACTCAGGGCAACCAAGTAGTTGATGAAATAATGTTCTAGCTAGTAAATGAATAATCATCTAGTTAGTAGAATATCACCATTTGGTACCCTTAATAAATTAATGGATCTAGACATTGATCATTAATGGCTGCAACGTCACAGTAAGACAGACACTTGATAGTTCCTTTTGGAATTCATCAATATTATCTATGAAGTAAACTTGACAAAAAAATCACACCTGAATTATGTCAGTGCTCTAGATCTATCTACCAACTGACAGTAAATACATGGGCCAAAGGAGCATGATAAATATATAAGCAGAAAGGGGATGCAATCAGCATAATCCAGACAATCAGCATAATCCAGACAGTTGGGAACCCTACTGGATGAATGCTTTGAATTCAAGGACAAATACTTGCAAGAAAAATGAGCAAATTGAGTTCTTTTAAACCTATACTTTAAAAGAAATTGTGTTTGGATCAGCAATCAAATAAATAATGGTTATTAAAATAAAAATACATTTATAGGACAATCAAGGAAACATGAACTGACTGGCTATTTGTTGATATTAAGGAATCATTATTATTTGCGGATGTGTGATAATGACATAGTTGAGCTTAAAAAGGGCAGTTCTTGCATTTTAGAAATATGGATACTGACGTTTTCACTGAGAAAAAGAAATCTGGGATTTGCTTTAAAATTGCTGGGGATGATGGTGGTAGTAGTAAGAGAGGGTGTAGAGAAAATCTATTGGCCTGAAATGGACATTTGATGAGAACAATGGATGAAAGTTTCTACTTCTTTCTCTTTATTTCTGTAGATGTTTGAAATTTTCCATACTAAAACATGTTTTATAAATGTAGATGGCTTGCAATGTGCTCTTCTGAGCTCTCAGAAGGCAAAAAGCCATTCTTAAATTAGGAGCTTTCTTCTCTAGCCAAGAATTCTAATGATAATTTTGTCCCAACTGGCCAGTGCACTCAGATTGCTCTGAGATCTGTTGGTGGAAAAAAAATCAGCACAAACAATAAAGAGGCTCTTCAGTCTTAGAAGAAAACAACAAAGAATAAAGGCTGCTGCTAGGTCTGGGGCAATAGTGTAGTTACCAGTATAAGACAAAATATTAGTTTCTTCCAAAATCCACTTGTTACTACTGTGTATACTTTTGCAGCAAAGTATCTTTTCTACGTTGTCAGCATTAAAGTAAATTTACTATTTAGGTAGCATTTAAATTATCATATACTCAAAGCCTAGGCTGAAATGACATTAAATCTTATTTGGGCCATTGCAGTGTATTCTCCAGTCTTACTTGCTTTGTCTATAACTGTCGTAAAAAGGTGTGAGGAGATCTGCCAATATTAATGCCAGGATTCAAAATGAGTTCTTTGTAGCTTGCTTCCTTCAGGATCTTCTGCCCTCAGACCCATGTATTTACTTAATGCCTCAGATTATTGTATATGTCACATCTTTCCAACTAGAAGACAAGCTCCTTTAAGGGCAGTGACTAGTCTCATCAACATCGAATTTACTCCAACACCAGTGCTTTCAAATTGTGTGTTGCTTAGTATACGTCTGACCGTAAGAAGTTATAGAAACAATTCTACTCTAACTAAATAATAATGATACTACTGCTACTATTTCTACTACTACTGCTAATAAAATGTATGAAATAGAGTATAAATGGGAAAATAAAGATCACACTGGAAATCCCAGACTATAAAATGAATGATCCCAAAGCCACTGGCCAATCCATCGACTGTAAACAGTTACTTGTGAATTGGTCAACATTTAAATGCGTAATTGAGAGAAGGGTTAAAACAAATTTTATTACCAAAAAACACAATTTTTATACCTACAATTTTTGAGCTCAACTAACCTGTAGTTTTAACAGAAATAGAGGACATTCAAAGTGTTCATTCAGTTTCCTAAGTGATCCATTCCCTATCTTTCCTTATGAAACAATCAGTTACAACTCTAATAATTTGTCAAGGATTCACCAATCTCTACTTCCTTTATTTTCCAAGGTTTGGTATCATTACAAAATCAAGTCCTTTGGCAGAATTTAATAGTTTCAAAATCCCTCATCAATATTATTCACTGGGATAAAATAATATGAAAATTTAACAAACACTGACTATGTGCTGAGAAATGATCCTTCAGTGATTCACTCAAGGTGGAGACTAGTATTCAGGCTGCACCTGAGGTAGAACTTGAATTCCAAAGTGGACCTTTAAACCACAGCTCATCTTCTCTTTTTAAAACCATCAGAAAGAAGAAGCCTGTTGCCTGACCTTTGAGATTCTGCAAAGAGACCATATTTAAGTCTTTTGTCCCTTTTAACTTCCCTAGTCCCCTTCTCTACTTTCAGAATAGTGATTCCCAGATAAGTACAATGAGTTCAAACAGTGTGGTTAAAGGGGTAATTAGTCTGCTCTGCAGCCAAGTTACTCACAGAATAAAAAAGTTGGCTTTCACAGTTGTTACCTTCTTCCTGGGCTTTGTTTAGAGGGGTCTCAGCTCAAGCAAGCAACCTGTCGGCAGCCTGAAATAACTCTGTGGAAATCTAATGGCATATATGTAAAATATGTCTATGAAACCTTTTATTCAATCTTAGGTGCATAATTTTACTACTTCTTTAGGCCTGGAAAAGGATATTCAGCTACAAAAGGACAGAAAAGAAAATGTGTATAATACCTCATGCCCTCCTCACACCCTAGAACCTTATTTTACCCCTGTTTCATCAGAAAATGATGTATACTGTAAGAAACATTTTTAAAATTAGTTGATCAAATATTTAAGTGCACTAAGTCTCTGTATTTATTAAAGCAAATATAGTTACCTTTCTGTCCCTTTCTAAAAGAAAGCAAAAGATACAGTTCTTTTTTCTTAAGACTCAGGGTTTATGGATATTAATTATTACACTATATTGACACCCAGACATGTTTATAGGAGGCTTTTGAGACATACAGAGCTATTTATTCCCATACCAAATGGCACTTCTTTTTCCTCTGCCTTCTGCTTGTATTTTTTCTGTTGCGATTATATCCTACTGAGGCTGCTACATGTCTTTGTTTGAGTTGAGGTTCTAAAGGTAAGACTGTATAGTCTCCTTTTTACAGAATAATAATGGGTTTTATGACTGTTTGCCTTCAGAAGCCTCTTTTTCCACTCATTCTCATTTCATATCTATGGTGAGGTGTCGAAAACAGATGAGTTAGTTCTGAACTGGTGATATATAAATCAATTATTATTTGATTCATATTCAAAGCAGCTCCTCCTAAAATAGCGGCCTTCCTGCCTGTGGGATGTAGTCTAACCTACTGCCTGGATCTACACCCACCAACATCCATATTTTGTCTATTGTTACCTTGGACACTTGTAGGAACTGAGTGAGTTTCTGTTTCTATAGTGTCCATTGACAGACAAATGAATAAAGAAAATACGGCACATATGTAGAATGGAATGTTATTCAGCCTTAAAAAATAAGGGAATCTTGCCATTTGCAACAACTTGGATGAACCTTGAGGGCATTATGCTAAGTGAAATACGTCAGAGAGAGAAAGACAAACACTGCATAATCTCACTTTTACGTGTAATCTAAAAACGCTGCTCTCACAGAAACCGAGTAGAATGGTGGCCGTCAAGGGCTGGGGAGTGGAGGAAATGGGGAGTTGTTGGTCAAAGGGTATAACCTTCCAGTTATAAGATGAATAAATCCTGGGAGTCTGATGTACAGCATGGTGACTATAGTTAACAACACTCTATTGCATACTCAAAATTTTGTTTCCGAGATAGTAGATCTTACATGTTCTCATCACACACACACACACACACACACACACACACACACACACAAAAGGTAATTAATTGTGTACGGTCATAGATGTGTTAACTAACCTTATTGTGGTAATCACTTTGCAATATATACATGTATCACATTATGATGTTGTACACCTTCAACTTATACAGTGTTATATGTCAATTACATCTCAATAAAACTGGAAAGAAGAAAAAGATTCACATGGAGAAGGGTGAGGCTGGTAGAAAACAGCCACTGCCTTGAGCAGTACCGAGGTGGGCGGAAAGCCATGGGCCTCTATTAGCACTGCTGGGTAGGTTCTGTTCCCACGTGTGGGAAGGGGGTAGGACAGCACAGCTGTGATCCTTATTGCAGACCCTAGGCAGCCTCAGGCAACTTTTCAAAGTTAGTTGCTGAAAACCAATAAATGAAATTATAAAGAAGAATTACATAAATGCCTTTATTCTACTTCTGGTCCTCTTGGCAACTTTTTCCATCTAAAAGCTGCACCCTGCAGTTCTCAAAGCAGGAACATTAACATGGATCAGAAGTTTCCAAACTTTTCATCATCAACCCCTACACCAAAAGAAAAGTTGAAATTTTATGACCCCTAGTATATGAAGTACCTTGTGTGTTTTTAACATTTATCAAGAGAACATTTAACAGTTACCTACTATGTGCCAAGAGAAAATAAAAATAAGACACAGACTTTCAATGCAGACTTTGTTCCGGTATTATTCTTCGTTTTGACTTCAGTATAAGAACTATTGAGCTATTTGCTGTCCCAATAAGGGGATAAGCAGACGATTACAGAATCCTGTGATCTCTTCCCAAGTTTGCAACTATAGGGTTGGTCCTAGAATTGCTCAATAACTTTGTATTTTGATTTAAGGGGAAACTAAAAGAACTTCCTGTCCCAAAGTAACTCTGCTTTGTGGAGACTGGAGGTGCCCTGCAATTGACTCAAGATACTGTTTATTTGTTTAAACAGTTCAATGAGTAGTTTCTATTTAACAAGTGAGCACAAATTTTCACAACAGTACCTACCCCATGACATAGCTCAGACGAAAACTCTGAGGGAAAGGAAAACTATATGGGCAAAAAGTCCAGGTTCCATCCACTGTACATGGGATATTGATAGGCTTGTAAAACTTACAGGGGTACCTGGAGGTACCCAGGAGCCCTGGGTATTTAGTATACAGATCAGCAAAGGATGGTGGAAAATAAGACGACACCAGGTCAGGGGACAAATTAAGCAGGTGAAGCTGGTCCTTTATACTCTTTTCCCTTCTGATACACCACTGCTCTGTCATGTCCAGAATATGTTCTGTATCCTCAGTAGACCTACACACACACACACACACACGTGTAGCACACAAACATGCACGTATGCATGCATGTACACATACATGGACTTCCCAGTCTTCTCAGTTAAAATTCAGCTTGTAGTAACTAAAGAAAATTTATAATGCTCTATATTTTATAGATTTTAAAAATACTTGCACTTTAAGAGAAAACTTTTCATGTCTGAAAATCCCTTCTCACGAAGGAAGTTATTTCTGATATTGGAGGTTGACAGTTTCACAGAGAAAACTTCAGGAGCACAGAGATATGCCTGACCCTCTCCACACGCACCATCTGGGGAGAATTCACCAACACAGAGGCTCAACCCCTCTGCTAAGTCAAAATCAAGTATCCCAACATCATTATTTCACAGAGAATACCCTACCTCATGTTAGGCATTCATATGTATTTTATTTGTTGAAGAGAGGAAGAAGATATAAAGGAGGGAATCATCCGAAATTACAGAGGACGGCATTTAAGTCAATATAGATATTTAAATTTAAGGTAAAATTAAATGATAATTTGAAATTATATGTGGAGTTTTATTTACTAAAGAATATTTTGGAAAGTTCAACTCCTATTTTCACTTATGTTTTCAGAGAAGGTATTTGGTCCAAATGAAGAATACCTTCAATTATTGTTCTTTTATTGCAAGCAAAAAAGGATTTATACTTCTTTTCATGAAATATGGTTGTTTGACAACAGAAGGATAAATATTTTATATTTTTAGAAACAACAGTCAGGCTACTGATATTCTTAATTAGTTTTAATAAATCTGAATGCTTCTTATCATCTACTCTTTAGCTTGTACCTGAGGAGTTGAATACCTCCGGGAAGATACGTGCTCCAGACCCGTAAATATGCAGTTCACAGAGCCCACCACCAGAGGGCAATAAAGAAGTCAAATCTTGAAACCATGGAGTGAAAATAGTGGGAGTTTAAATAAAAGCAACATTTCACAGTATGCTTTTCTGACCAACGTTATATCTAATAACTTAATGGATTGTATGTACGTGGATTCTGAAAAGTCAGCAGCACACTTCACTGGTCAATTTCTATGATAAGGGGAACGTAATTGGAGTGTAGAAAAACAGTATACTTACATCTTAAAATTCCACCCCTACAGAATCTACTACTCACTATTGAAAAATGGTAAGAAGAATAGCTTTCTGTGTCTCAGTCACCAGTTAACATTTTCAAGAGTAGAATTTATCTTCCTATGATGCTCAAATACACAGGAAAAATGCATATCTAGGACAATGGATAAACTCTATATGACATGTGAAAATAATTATTCAAATGGAAAAAGTAAAAGATCTACAAGGAACAGTTTTATATGCATTAGTGTGGATATATACATAAAGAGGCTCTAAGAAACATAAAAATCACTTCCAGGAAGTAATTTTAGGTAGAAGAGAATTAACATGGATGAGGAAGAAAAGAGAGTTGGTTTTAAGATAGTTTCATTTACTTGTTTTTTTGTGTGTTTATTTATTTGTTTTATTTATTTGGTCTTTGGAATATAAGGAAACAGTGGCTTTCACATCCGTATCCCAGTGGAACAAAGGGACCGAGGTCTATACTGGAGCCCAGCCATTGTTTGACTACCTTGTAATAATACTGGTGAAATACAGCCAAATCATTTGAACTACAAGCATCCTCTCTGACAATAATCTTAAGACATCAACATTATAAATTAAAGAAAGGAAAGAGAGAATACTGTTTTCTTTAGAGAGAAAATACAGATTCTGGATCAAATCAATAATGTCAGCAAACCTCACGGGTATAAAATATTCTGCTGCCTATCATTCAGATCATGCCTCTAGAAGAGGGAAACTGGGTGATAATTTCCCCAGATTTTATATTTAATTCAAATATTTTAGGTAAGAGGCATCTCTGGTAAAGCACTGTATCATTGATTTTTTCCAATAGGATAGCTCACAGGAGTTCCTCTTTCCTTCTCAAATACATATGGGGAAATGGAACTGGGTGTGGGTTAGAGGAACTATCTAAATAGAGCATAGTAATCAACAGTTTGTTTTTTAAACATAGAAATTTCTATTTAAATTGTTTCCAGAGACAGAAACACACAGAGACAATTCCATGTGACAACAGTGGAAGAGACCAGAGTGATGCAGCTGCAAATCAAAAAATGCCAACACCAGTGATTGATGGCCACCACCAGAATCTGGTTAAGACAAAGAAGGATCCTCCCCTCGAGGCGTCAGAAAGAACATGGCCCTCTCAACACTCTGAGTTTGATCTTCTGGCCTCTAGAGCTGTGATAAAATAAATTTCTGTTCTTTTAAGCTAACAAGTTTGTGGTATCTTGTTATGGTAGCCCTAGAGATAACGGTATTTGATTCCTGAGATGGCAACTGTATTCTGGCTATGTAATGACTATTCCAAGACGATCAACAGACACAAAGATAAAGAAAGGCAAAACTGAGACTAAGCCCAGTTCTTTTTATTCCCAGAATAATAAATGATTTTTTAATTAATTTACATCTCTTTGTCTAACCCCTCTGCTTTTCAAAAGACTATGTGCGACCAATCGAATATTAACATGTTATACTTTCCTTTTACTTCATCTCAAATTATTTCTAATTCCCCTTATGAGTTCTTACTTGACCCATGAATTATTTAGGAATATACTGTTTAATTTCCATTTGTGATTTTCAACAAATTTCTTTCTGTTAACGATTTCTTATTGCATTCTGTTGTCATCTGAGAGCACTCTTTGTATTGTTTATATCCTTTAAAATGTACTGAAATTTGTTTTATGGCCTAGCATACAGTATATCCATGTGCATTTGTAAAGAATGTATATTCTGATGCTGTTGGGTGGAATGTTTTATAGATGGCTGTTAGGTCTAGTTGATTGATAATGTTGTGCAAGTTTTTTTTTTTAATTTTCTTGTTGATTTTCTGTCTGTTCTGCTATTGAAAGAAAGGTACTAAAGTATCCAACTATTATTGTAGAACTGTCTGTTTCTCTTTTCTGTTGTGTTGATTTTGCTTCATTGTATTTTGAAGTTCTGTTGTTAGGTGCATATAAGTTTATAATTATTATACATTCTAGATGCTATAATCCTTTTATCAGTTTAAAATATCTTTGTCTCTAGTAAAAATTTTCGTCTTAAAACATTTTGTTTCTGATATTTTCTTAGCCGCTCCAGTTTTGTTGTTGTTGTCTTGTTTTGTTGTGTTGTTACTGTTATGGTATATCTACTCCAACCCTTTTACACTTCACCTATATATTTTCTTGACTCTAAAGTGGGTCACTTTCTTGTTGATGTTATATACATATATAACTGCATATTACATTCAAAAATCACATATATAATAACAAACTATGGCAGACTTTGAACTGGACCTTTTATTTTTTTCGGTACGCAGGCCTCTCACTGTTGTGGGCTCTCCCGTTGCAGAGCACAGGCTCCGGACACGCAGGCTCAGCGGCCATGGCTCATGGGCCTAGCCGCTCTGCGGCATGTGGGATCTTCCCAAACCGGGGCACGAACCCGTGTCCTCTACATTGGCAGGTGGACTCTCAACCACTGCGCCACCAGGGAAGCCCTGAACTTCACCTTTAAATGAGTATGATTTAGACAGTAGAGCTTCCCTACCAAATGCAAATAACTCACTTGAACTCTCTTTTTTTGTAAAGGACAGACCAAGTCTTCCAAGGGGAATTCTTGAACTCATTAGATATGTGATATTCATTATAATTAGTTGCATTTAACACCACAGAAAGGACTTGATCAAAGGCTATTTTACTCTTTTCTTCCTCACTGGATGATTAGCTAGGTTCATTTTTAAATGAAAGATATACTCTAGATATTTCAATGTAGGGCATCTCTTCCTTTCAAATCTCAGAAAGAAAGGTGTGCTTCAGTTTCCCTGCAGAAAGCTCTAGTATCTTGCCCCCCTTTTGAAAGAGGAACGAATCCTTCTTTCTCTATTCTTCTTTGTCTTCTTCCCTTCATCAGCAATGAGCCTCTTTATCATTTTTGTCAGCCCAAAGAATAATTTTTCTCTTTCCAGGCCATTCAAAAATTGTACACTACAAAGTAAACGGAAAGAGCTTTATTTATAAAAATAAAACAGCTATGGCATTAGTTCTTAAAGAGTATAAAATTTTGATCCCTCATTCCAACAAAAAGTCTTGTTAGCATTTAGGGTTCAATGAGAGGCAATAAACAAAAATGTTTTGGTGACTCATTTGACATCTTTACTAATAGGTTTGAATTCATACTGGTGAATATCAGACATATTTGTGTTAGGCAATTAAAATTAAATTATATCTAGACATCTTTTAAATTACCATATTAACATTAACAAGTAATCTTAGAACTCATCTTGAGAGTAAAAGGTACTTTTATACTTTATAATGAAAAAATCAATAAAATGTGCCTTTATGCAGAGAAAATGTAATTATAATACCAATTAATGTTAACTGGTCACTTTTTTATTGAAGTAGAGTTGACATACAATATTATGTTAGTTTCAAGTGTTCAACATAGTGATCCAACATCTAAATACATTTGAATTGGTCACCATGATAAGTCTAGTAACCATATATCACCATACAAAATTATTACAGTATTATTGACTATATTCCTTATGTGGTAGATTGCATCCCCAAGACATTTATTTTATAACTGGAGATTTGTACCACTTAATCCCCTTCACCTATTTCTCTCAGTCCCCTATCCCCCTTCCCCTCTAGTAATCACCAGTTTGTTCTCTGTATCTACAAGTTTGTTTCTGTTTTCTTTTCTTTGCTTTATTTTTTTAGATTTCACATATAAGTGAAATCATACAGTACTTGTTCTTCTCTGCCTGACTTATTTCACTTAGCACACCTAGTACTCTAGGTCAATCCATGTTGTTGCAAGTGAAGATATTTCATTCTTTTTTAGGACTAAGTAATATTTCATTATATATATGTGTATATATACACCACATCTTCTTTATCCATTCATCTATTTATGGACACTAGTTTCTTCCATATCTTGGCTATTATAAGTAATGCTCCAATGAACAGAGGGGTGCATACAGCCTTTCTTATTAGTGTTTTTGTTTTCTTTGGATAGATACTCAGAAGTTGAATTGTTTCATCATACGGTAATTCTATTTTTAACATTTGGGGGAACCTCTGTACTGTTTTCCATAGTGGCTGCACCAATTTACATTCCCACTAACAGTGCACAAGGGTTCCCTTTTTGATGATGGCCATTCGGACAGGTGTAAGGTGATATCCCACTGTGGTTTTGATTTGCATTTCCCAGATGATTAGTGATATTGAGCATCTTTTCATGTGTCTTTTGGTCATTTGTATGTATTCCCAAAGCAATGTAACCCCGATCAAAATACCAATGGTATTTTTCACAGAATTAGAACAAATAATCCTAAAATTTGTATAGAATCATCCAAACAAACAAACAAAAAACCTCCAATAACCAAAGCTATATTGAGAAAGAAATACAAAGCTGGTGGTACGACATGCACTGATCTCAGACTATACTACAAAGCTATAGTAATCAAAACAGTATGGTATTAGCATAACAACAGACACATAGGTCAGTGGAATAGAATAGAGAGCCCAGAAATGAACCCACAGTTATATGATCAATTAATCTACAACAAAGGAGGCAAGAACATACAATGAAATAAAGACAATAAATGGTGTTAGGAAAATTGGACAACTACTTGCAAAAGAGTGAAACTGAATTATTTCCTTACACTATACATAAACATAAATTTAAAATGGATTGAAGACTCACATTTAAGACCTGAAACCATAAAACCCCTAGGAAAAATACATTGACATCGATCTTAGCAATATTTTGGGGGGGTCTATCTCCTCAGGCATGGCCAACAGAAGTAAAATTAAACAAGTGTGATTATATCAAACTGAAAACCTTTTGCAGAGAGGAGAAAACCATCACAAAATGAAAAGGTAACTTACTGAATGAAAGATTTTTTCAAATGATATATCTGATAAGGAGTTAATATCCAAATTATCTAAAGAAATCATACAATCTAATATCAAAACCCCCCAGATATTCCAATTTAAAAATGGGCAGAGAACCTGAACTGGTTACTTTTTAAAGTGTTTCATACAGTACTTAGATGCATTCTTTTTTCATTAGCCTTGAATATCAATACTCTTAACGTCTCCGTTTATAAATGAAGAAATTAAGGAATGGAGAGATAAATGACTTGTCTAAGGTACAAAACTTATTACAAAAAAGATTATACTAAACCAGACCTCTGATTCAGATTCCTATACTTTAATCATTATGGCTTACTGCAGAAGATTAGAGACAGAATTTGACATTGAAAGCTTAGATTCCAGTTTTTAATGAGACTTCTTCACCATGCCTTTATGTCTAAGGGAAAAAATTCTGGTCTGTACTGCCATTAATGATAATACTGCTTTAGAGAAATGTTCTGGAGGGAAAGGATATTATTCAAATTTATTTTTAAAGGTTTTTTTTGGTTTGACTTTGTTTCTTAATTTTCTCATGCTAGGATGGGAGGGCAAACCAAACCTAAACTAACAATACCAACTATATGTGTGTGCGTGTGAGTGTGCCTGTACTTATAAGTATGAAAATACAACTTACAAGAAAAGGCAAGGCCAGAATCTATAAGGCTAAGGATTTCGACTTTATCTTAGATGCAAGAGAAAGCAATTAAATGAAAAGATAGTTGTGTAGATACTAGGCTGTTCAAGTAGAGCAAAGGAGAAATGGTAGTGGCTAAGATGGTGGCAATGAAGATGAAGAGAAACATTATGTATGTGATGAGAGAGAGAGAGAGAGAGAGAGAGAGAGAGAGAGATGAGATTCCAGAGGACCTAATGATGCAGTCTATGCAGAAAGTGAAGAAAAGGAAGGAATTGAGGATCATTCCCAGGTTTTTGCACTGAGTTAGTTTTTGTGTGAATCATGGCACCATTCACTGAGGAAGAAAAGATTTGCAGGATGGGACAGTTTGGAAGAAGGAATAATTGAAGTTTCATTTTAGACATCTTAGTTGTAGAGACGTCAAGCAGTGTTCCTCATATTTCTCCAATGAAAAGAATCACCTGGGGATCTTATTGCACATATGGATTATCACCTTTTCTGCCAGAACTTCTGGTTTGGTAGTCTGAGTTGAACACAAAGTACTGGATTTTCTCACACTGCAGAAGAAAAAAAACACACTGAAGGAGGTGGGAAAGAGCTAACCTAAGTAACTTTGGAAAACAGTATTTTAATACACTGTCATTAACCATGCACAATATATACTGAAAAGCTAAAGACAAAAAGAAATGTACACAAATATTGAACTTGTTAGTAAATTTATTTTTCACACGTGTACAGGTTAATGATTTTTTAAATATTTTATGTGTATTCCAGAATTGAGCAAATGACTAAATAGACTGCAAATAATGAGAATCAGGTTTCTAATTGTTAAAGAGTGACAAATAAGGAAAGGGTAAGGGAGGCTAGAATAAACCCTGTGGTGTTGGATTGGAATCAAGGTATCAATTTGAATTCATATATCAACTTGAAGTTATATATATATATGTAGGTAGACAGATGATAGATAAGGTGTGTGTGTGCACACGTGTGTGTGTATACACACACACCCAGATAGATAATATGAAAATAGAGATACTTGTATATTTTTATGTATTCGTATATATATTTTTAGCTCTCTCTGCTGAAAACACAATGAGGTAGCTTGGATAGTGATAAATCCACCTCATACCAAGATTCTGGTTTCTGAATACCATTATTAATGCAAGGAACAAGAACTCCATGGAGAAATGACTGATTCAAGCCTGAGACAGAAGAAAGTAAAAGATGGGTCTGGAGCATTTTGTGGTGTCAGAAAGTAAGATATTACTCCAAAAACTGTATGGCCATGTAGGAAAAATATAGGAGACAGCTGGAAGGAGTACCAGTGACCAAATATGGAACACTTTGAGAAACAAAACTATTAATGATAGTAATAAATTTTAACCCGTAGAATAAAATAAATATCCACAAGTTCACACTGATGTATGTATATATATGAACAAATAACCAGATAAATACATAAATGAATGAGAAGAACAGCTCTTTCTTATACTCAAATTATAGTTAATAAATGTAGAGGGAATGATGGGAATAGAAAATGAACAATCATCAAACACCACAGTAACTGGTGGAGTCAAAAATTATTGATGGATGCTAAAATTAGTATGGGAAAATTAAACAAGAAGCAGAATATTTGAACAATCTCAAATAATTACAAAGGGAAAAATAGTGATTTTGCAGCTATCATTATAACTAAGTCATCAAGGTTAGCATCCCCAGTAGTGAGACATACAGATTTGTTTGTAGCTCTAATATGTACTGAAAATGCCATAATATCTCTCCTGAAGTCTTCTTGTCAAGAAATTCATATCCTCAGTCTAACCATGAGAAAATATCAAACAAACCCGATTTGAGAAAAATTCTACAAAATGACTGCATAAGATTTTCCATTAGTTCAAGGTCATAACAGACAAAAAAAGACTGAGGAACTATCCTAGATTAGAGAAGAATGGGGAGATATGACAAGCAAATGCAATAAGGGATCCTAGATTTGAATCTGGACCACAAGACAATAGGCAATATTTGAATACGAGTCTATAAATCATTAGTAGCATTGTGACAATGTAAACTTTCTGCTTTCAATAATTATACTCTAGTAATATAAAATGTTAACATTTGGGGAAGCTGAGTAAAGGGTATATGGGAACTCATACTGCTATGTTTGAAGTTTTTTGATAAATAAGATTTGATAACACAGTTTTATAAAAACTTAGTTTGGACATTTCTGAACCTCTTTTTTGTTTCCTTATGGAACAAAGTTGCTTGTTTAGGGATAATACTAATTCAATGGGGGTAAGATTTACACAGGACCAACCCTAACATTCATAGTGTGTGGCACAGGAAACACCTTTGAATGGCCATTTCAAGGAACAATATACTTAAGTGTATACAATGAGTAAAATGGATGAACTACACAAATTAATGAGTTGAAAAACCATAGAATCATAGAATTTTCTCACTGTAAAGGCTCTTACTTTCATAACTTTTCATAACTTTTCAGTTCCTATGGGTAAATACCAAAGAGCGTGATTACTACATCACTGTATGGTAAAAGTACGTTTATTTTGTAGGCAACTGCCAAGTATCCCGCTAGCCACAAATGAGAATTCCAATTGTTCTGCATTATCACCAACTTCGGTATTTCAGTTTGGGGATTTTAGCCATTTAAATAGGTGTGTAGTGGTATCTCATTATTGTTCTAATTCAAAATTCACTGATGACATGGAATGTGCAGCATCTTTTCATATGTTTATTTGCCATGTGTCTATTTTCTTTGTTTAACCATAGTAGTTTTGTTGTTTTTTTTAAACCAAGGCCTGCTAACCCTTGTCCTCCTGTGTCTATTTATGTTGTCTTTTTTCTTTCTTTCTTCTTTTTTTGAACATTTGATCATTTAGTCTTTTTCCTGGTTATGTCCAATTATTTTTTATACTAAAATTGGGCTTAAATTATTTTACGGAACTATAAAGATACCTCCACATTCTGGATGTTGTTATCTTTCTCTTGAAAAGATTTACTTTGGCCCATGGCAGACAGTTACTATAGGGACTGGTAACCTTAGTCCATTCTCAGTTTGAGCTCATTCAAAGCCGTTTTTCAGTCTGTGTGAAGGTTGGTCTATTTCTGTCTTGTCCTTCCTCTATGGGTGTTGCCCTTTGGGATTACCATGTGAATGTTTGGATTCTCCCTATTCCCAACTACCCTTGTATTTGTTAGGCTTTAAATGTAATGGTTCCCGCAGCCCTGTGAGACTAAAGATACACTTAGCTTATCATTCCATTAGTTGTTGCCTTTAGCTTGAGCTGTTGCCCATTGGCTTCTGTGGTTACAGTCTTTTGAACTCTTTGGCTTTTCAGCTCCTAGGCTGTATGAGCTGAATCAGCAAATGCCCCAAGGACAAAAGCTGCACCAAGTGTCAAGCTTGCGTCTGTGTTTCCCTTCTCTCCACAACTTGGCCCACATGTCTTGGTGTCTCTCTAACATTCAGATGCCAGCGAACGGATGTTTTCTTACTTTATCCAGCTTTTCTAAAATTTCTTTAGACTTCACCTGATCTTATGTTATTATTGAACTATCATCTCAATTACCCCTAGGAAGAAAATTTACAATTTTATGTTTTATTTTTTTATTTTCTATATTACCTCAGTTTCTGTAGAGACCTTTTACCTCACTGTTCGGTCTAGTTCCTGTGTTAGCAGCAAGATGGAGATAAGGTGGAGGCTAAGAATACTGGGGGGAAATCACTGATGAATGATATGTCTCGTTCTTTTTGTTTTTTCCTCTCCTTATTTATTACTCTGGCAGCCTACACCTGCCTTTCTTCATTTGACCCAGTTGCCCAAATAAGAAACCCACTCTGGTAAAGACCTGACTTTACTCTCATCAATGTCTGCATGTTAGGATTAGCTAGATGATGAACACCATGCCAGAGTTCTTTGTGTGAGACTTTTGCAGACTTTTGTTAGCCCTTTAGTTTGCCTCTTGCAAACACTGCTCAGATTGTTGAGGTTTTCTAAGATTCTGTAGGTCAAACCTCTCTACCTGCATACCAGATGAGCCCTTCTCTCTTTCCTGACTTCACTTGTGGGAGGTTAGCCCTCGGTTCTTCTTTTTCCCCATCCAATCATAATTGTTCATGAATTCCACAAGGCCCTCAAAATATCTGTCGTCCCTTTCTCTCTTCTCTTTTTTATCAACACTGTTAAACATTAACCATATATTTGCATACCTCTTTCTTACTTACAGTGGAATATTGGAAGGCTCGATCATTAAGTGTGAACCCCACCAAATTAGGACTCATACGACACTCTCCTCCAGGCCAAAACTTTTGATATCCACTGGGTTTTTTTTTTATACTATCTTATATGTATCTAAATTTGTAATGATTTAGTTAATTCCTGAGTTACGTGACAATAAGAAATCAGTCAAATTAGCACTACAGAAGTGCAGCTTAGACCTAGGGACCAGAACCAAGGACCACAAAAACCTGTTAACCAACAAGTTTCACTTGTACTTCATGTTTAACAACTGCTGAGGGTGAATGGGAAGTGAGGGAAAAAGAGTTTAACTTCATATCACAGAAACTTGCACTAAAATGAAGAGGAAAATGACCCAGTTCCTGGTTCAAGTCACTGTAATCTGCTTCAATAAATAATAACAGCACACAAGGAAAACAAACACTATATGATAGGACCAATGGATAATTAATTACCAGATCAGGGAGGACAGATGACACTTGCTATGGGATTTCATTAAAGAAGGATTCCAAAAAGTACTGGTTTCTTCTGAGAAGACTACTCAGAACAGGTAGCATTTAAACTGAGTCTTGAACAAGTATATAGAGGGTAGGGAACAGGCCTTCCGGGCAGGGAACAGGCACAGTGTCAGGAATGGCACAAAGGCCTTATGGAATAGGGGACAAAACTGGCTGAACACAGGAGTGCTACGTGTTGGGGAATATGGGGGAAGGCTGGCTGAGGTTGGTTAAATGAAACATAATTAGATGGAAGAGAAAGTAGGTGGAAAGACACATGGAAGACTGTGGAAAGCCCCTGAAGATGGAGGTCAGCATAATAATATGAAGAACTCAGTGGTACTTTGACACTGTATGAATGTCTAGGTTTAAAAAATCAGGAAAACACAATAAAAGAATAAACTACCGATATAATGATATGTAATCAGAGGCCAGATACCAAAGAATACACACTGTGTGTTTCCACGTATGTCATATATGGTGATAGATAGAGGTCAGCTTAGGTGTTGCCCTGGGAGAGTATGGAACAGAGAGAAGTAACAGAGAACCGTGTAGGCTGTTAGAAATATTTTATAATATCTTGATCTGGTGTTGGATACATGGGTGCGTAGAGATGTAAAAATTCAGTTATTAGCAATGTAGTTAACCTACCAGAGTTTTTTTTAATGTATGCGTACATTAAAAAAAAACTCTAGTAGGTTAATTAGGCTGTCAGTTGTATGAAGTAAATTTTGGTCAAGGAACAGCCAAGGTAGTAATGCAGTAATAAGTTATAAATGTACTCACTGTGCTCTAGAATGTCACAATTGGAATACAAGAAATATGTGTAAGAAAAAAGACAAGTATTGAATATTGATGGTTGGATGAGCTGAATAAGTTAGATCACTCTACTTTCAATTTAAGAACTTGGCCAGTGTTTGGATACCTTTGAACAAAGAAAAAAAAGAAATACAATTTTTATTATGCATATGCTATGTATCAATCCCTGACTTATATTTTGACACATATAAACATGGGAAATATTGCACCTTGTAACTGAGACAATGAAGATGAGTGAGGTAGCTGGTTTTGACACTAGAGGCTGAGAAAACCATCAGCTCATAATCGGAAGAAGTCTGAAGTCGGAGGAAAAGAATCAAGAGGAAATAGTGGTTAAGTGCCAGGAGCTTCTGGAAACTACATCAGAGATGAAGACTCCAGGATTGTTGAGCTTTCTAAGAGTCCCAATAACTCAGGTAAAAACAGAGGGCTTAAAACTGAATCCTGGGGATATATGTATGCATATAGCTGATTCACTTTGTTATACAGCAGAAACTAACACAACACTGTAAAGCAATTATACTCCAATAAAGATGTAAAAAAAAAAAACAAAAAAACTGACTCCTGCAAAGTAACAATTGTTAGGACAAACAGTAAAGAATTATAAGAAAAATAATCACATGCCTGTCCCAACAGAGAAATAGCCTAAGCTCCATCTCACCATTTCTCCGATTGGCCTTTCACAAAATACAGTCCCATCAGCTGAATATAGGTTTGTCAAGTAACTGTGAGTAAGACTGAATTAAACAAAAATAAATCAATTCCTTCCTCCAAAACTTTTCAGAGTATGTAATGTAACAAAGTGAAACTTGAATTTCATGTCGGGATGTAGAGTACGGCTCTTCCCAAATGCTTCTGTCTTGTAACTACATTAACATCATCTAAAACCAGTGTTCTGCAGGACAGAGATTGTGAAACGCTGCTCTCATCATGTAAGATATCAAGTCTTTCTGAAAATCCATTCTTCCTTCTGCCCTTTCTCGTGTTGTCCCTGTCACCTGGAATGTCTGTCCTAAGCTCCACCTGCCAAAACCCTACCCATTTTTAGGATCCAAGAGATAATAAAAGGCTTACATTACTGAAAGGCAGAGAAAGAAATCCCTTCCTAGGGATCTACATTTCCTTCCTAGAGAAAAGAAAAATTGTAAAGTATACCACAGTGACCTTAAGTCTATGAATGTAACTATGTTGTGTTACTTTGAGTTCTGTAAAAATCAATGTGCTACAATATACATGGATATGAATGTTTGATCTCTTACAAGTAGAACTTGCTGATAACTTTCATCATGAGCGAGGTTAATGATTAAGGGAGCCACTGTATTTGGCTCAGCCCTTATAACTAGGGAATATTAAAATTGGAAAGGTCCCTAGATATTAGCAAATCTATCCACCTCATATTCTAAGTAAGGAAACTGAGACCTTCATAGATTGGATATTTATATTAACAAAGGAAAAGGATATAAGATTGGCAGAACTACCTTTTAGATTAAGAATTTTGAGATTTTTATAGACTACTAGGACATTATGTCCACTGATATTGAGACAATGTGTTTCTTAGTCATCATTTTCTATTGCACTGACCAAGCGAGGTGGCAGTCAGTAGTTGTACAAAGGGAAAAAGAAAACTTTAGGAACTCCCAATTTATATACGCAGGGAAATTCATCATTCATGTATTTAAGCTAACTGGATGCAGTTTATCAGCTACATTGAGGAATGGTGAAGTGAAGTGTCTATACAATTAACATGTTAGTTTGTGTCATGAACTCCCTGTTGTTCAAGTGAGTTAACGGTTAGCACTCAACTAGGCACTTAAGAGTCCATTATAAATCTGGACTAAACGTTTATCTGTGGCATCTTTATTCTTCTTTGGTGCCCTTAGGCAGAATTAGCCCTCTTATGTTTTGATAAATTCAAGTATTAAACAGGGCTAAGGTTTCACAAGTTCTTTGGCCTAAACATGGGGGTAAGGGAGACCAATGAGCTGGAGTACTTCTAGACTTCAGAATGGTCAGATTGAGGAAGAAGAGTCTTATGCCAGAGGTGAAAGAAGACTGATTATAATTACCTATTTTTAAAAATTCCAACCCTTTTCAATGTTCTAAAGTGATCAGGAAGTACATGGGTATGCTAGGAAGTAAGGGACTCAAGCAACAATACTCTCTAAGAGTTTGTGGATGGCAATGAAGAGGAAACGAAGATAGAGACAATCCTAGAAAAGGTTTTGGTTGGCCGTAATAATGAAGTCAGAAGGAGAAGAAGAAGAAGAAGAATGACACACGCAATGGGAAAGAGAAAGCAAGAATAGAGAAGCAAAAGGGAGAGTAGAAAAATGAGACAAATTTGGAGAAGGAAATGAGGAAGAAAACTGGGTGAAAGAAGGAAGCACTGATGGTAGACCACTTGACACTCAAACATTAACACGATGCACATTTAAGATGTGTCATCCATGGCCATGGTCATTACCCTCAAATAGTTCACAGTACGTGTTTCAGAGACATTTATAAATGGAAAATGCCATTAAAATAAGTGCCAGGGTATAAGTATTCATGGAATTGTATGGGAGAATAAAAAGTCCCCCGTCAAAGAGCCTTCTGAGACATCGGAAAAAAAGGAAAAACCTAAAAAGCATAAGACTCTTCCTATTTTCATTTCCAATGATACATCCCAATCTTGATGATCAATCAGCGATTTAAATATCAACTATAAACACAGTATTTTATGAGCTGCTATGCAGTATACTATACTAGAGCAATAGAACAGAGAGGACCTCAAACCCTCTGTTCCCTCAAATTGAAAGGCACGCTTCCTGACCCCTCCAGACCACTACTGGACACAAGGAACACACACTAATGTTTCAGGACCCCAACCAGCAGTCACCTGCTTTGTGATTACTTCCATGACACACCCTAACACCACTGACTTTCCTGCTCCTACGGGACATGACATATATTTCCTATTTTAACACATACCACAGTGCATTATGATTGCAGGTAGATGTTCTAACAACTTGAAAGAGAATGATGACTTTTTTTCTCTTTACATCTCGTTATTTCCCTACTCATAATATTTCTTGAAGAGAAACCATAAAAATATAAACAAACACAAAAAACAGACAATATACAAAACGTGTGCTTTGCACCTTAACACAAACTTAAGTAAAATTAATTCTGACAGTATCCGGCATGACAAACTTCCATGGTACAAATGAGAATGGACCAAGGTTTGAGCAGGTACAGGAGACAATCCAGGCATGAACAACACCAAGGAAAGGTAGACAGGAAGTAACATGGTGTGTAGGAAATCACAAGACCAGTCTGATGGGAAGAGACTTAAACAAGACTGAAACTCACTTTCTAAACCTCCATCTCCAACTGGACAATTCGCAAGACACAGGTGCACCAAAGTGGCCCAATATTCAATCCCTTTAATGGCGAGGAACAGTTTAAAATTTTATAAGTTTAGTTTGCCCAAAAGCAACTATCACATGTTGGCAGGACACAATGAAGGCTTACCTTTGTTAACATAGTTAAGTCTCTCTCTCTCACAACTAGCCCACTTGGATCCACGTTCCTTAGCACACCCGACGCACTTACACAGCATTGATGAGCTTTACGCAACTGGAAGGTCACATCTTTATTTCTTATTGCAGGAACACAACATCTGGAAACTTTATTTCTATCGGAAGCTAAAGCAAAATTATTGTAAAATGAGTCATTTAAACCATACATTTTATCACCGTTAAAAAGCATCTGCTCTGTGCTAAGGATTAGAAATGATTCCTGTCCTTAAAGCCTCATTAAGGACGAAGATCTATAAACTCAAAATTTCAATCACATGAGATAAAGAACCATAACCTTTAAGCACACAAGTGCCTATGGAGGCCAAAAGTTATATCTAAGTGATGGCTTCATGATAACCCTGAAGTACAGCCTAGAAAGATGAGGCTATGCAGAGTTGGAGTAGGAGGTGCATTAACTGCAGAGGAAACATCTGTGAAAAGACACTCGAGCCTGACACCTGCTGGGCACTGTAAATACTGCAGGTGGGGATGACTAAAGACCAGGAGTCCAAGTGTGAGGAGAGACAGAAATAAAAATAGACATGTTGGCCCAAGCAAGCCTGGGAGAGAGCATGGCTTGTATCCCACAGGTGATGAGGCCTGGGGCTACCACTGGCTGAGTAAGGGTGCCTCCGCTGATTAGAAGAAGGCTCCCCGCTGCTGAAGGACCAATTAGACAAAGGGAGTGATCACAAAAAGCTCCCCTTCCTCAGGGCCAAAGAGCCCCAGGAGGCTTGGCAAAGCACAGTTCAGATTACAGGCCTCTGTGCAGAGCACACGCTGGGCGGCTAGTATGCACTAACTCTGTGTGGGCAAGCCATTAGCAGCATTATTTTAGGCATATCTTGTCATGTTAGAAGATCACTCAACCCGAGTAGGCAGATGAACTTAGAGGAACTGAGACCAGGGGCCGCGAAACCACCCAGGAGTTTCTACCATAGTCGGGGAAAAAGGTAATGTGGATGAAGAAGCAAATTTAGGAGGAGGCCAACATTTACAAGCTAGACCCACTGGATGAAAGTCATAAAGAAAGTTCAGTGAAGGCATTCTGAAGAGAATGGGCTCTGCATTTTTCTGACAATCAATGTAAAATATTAGGCAAAATTAAGTACAGTGGCCTTTAAGGTCCCTTCCAGCTCTAATTTCTTTTGATTTCTAACTTATTACTCTGGTTAAGTAAAGTCCCTTCAGAGGTACAGAACAGTTCCTACACCTGAATGGGATGCAAAGAATAATCTGACTTCTCTTCACCAGGGGATGAGTTGAACTGTCCTTGCAGAAGAGGTAACACATGGTGAGAACCCCAGATCCTAGAAAAGGGCCAGGCACACGATAAGTATTCAGCTTTTTGAAAACAAATGAACAATCATTTCCTCTTCTACATCTTCACACCCTTTCTCTGCTGGTTGCTTTCTTTCAGCTTATAAACTTCCTCAATATACCCACTTAAAAAGCCCTCAGACCTATGATTCTTTGGATCTTGTTGTGGGTAACCTAAGTCTCTCCCATGCCTTCAAACACCTCTCCTCCCCAAAAGCCCAGATATGAACCTTGGGCCCAGACCTGGCTACCAGGCCCCTCTAAAGCACTGAAGATGAAGTAAGATCCTCTCCCCACCCCCAATCCCTTCCTACTGTGCTCTGTATCTCTCAAAAAGATGCAGCTGTAAACTGTCACCCACGCTTGCTGCCCTCCCTTTTCTAACCGGTCACCAGGCCCCACCCATTCTCTCTCAGATCTGCAAAATCCAGTCCAACCTTTTATAACTTAAGTGGGAACCTTAGATTACAATTCACCCTGCACCCAATCAAGTGCCTTGCACATGGAGGTCCGAGTGAGTCTCTAAACCACAAGTCCATCTCACTGTTCTTTAGGGTTTCCCACAGCCCTCAGGATAAACATCTAAACTTCTGACAGGACAAACAAGGCCCCCTTCTCTTGGGCCCCACTAAGTTTCCAGTATCAACTCTCATTTCTTTCCCAAACCCTGAGTTCCAGTCCTATACCTTAGTTTTGCCATATTTTCTTATATTTCTCAAACTTTGACACACACTGCTCCCTCCTGCCACCCCAGGAGCTTCTACATATCCTTAGAAAGGATGGCACCTCCTCCAAGAAGCCTACCCTGAACTTTCCCTTCCAAGATTCTGTGCTCTGCAAAGGGGAAAGGTGGGGGGGGAGGGATACATTAGGAGTTTGGCATTAACATAGACACACGACTCTATATAAAACAGATAATCCACAAGGACCTACTGCATAGCACAGGGAACTCTACTCCATATCCTGTAACAAACTGTACGGGAAAAGAATCTGAAAAAGAATGGATACATGAATAACTAAACCACTTTGCTGTACACCTGAAACTAACACAATATTGTACATCAACTAACCTCCAATATAAAATAATAATTAAATTTTAAAAAAAGATTCTGTGCTCTGTAGCACCAGAACTCACTTCTTCCAGAGCACTGACTACTGTGCTTGTGTTTACCTGCCGCCCAGTAGAAGGGGAGATTACCTAGGGCAGAAGCATCGTCTCCAGCAGCCCTTGGTTCTGACAACTCATTCAAGTGCCAGGCTACTTGACACACATAACCTGCTTAATTAATTCTAAGAACCCACAGAAAGAGTGGTTATTAATGTCATTTTACAAGTGTGGGGACTGCAGTTCAAAAGAAACCTGCCCAGGCCACAGACAGCATAAGCCCTGGAATTCAAACCCTAAGCTGCCTTCACACCAGTGCTCTTTCCACTATATGATACGACTACTGAAAAACAGATTTTTTTTTTCCTGAACCCTGTTTTAATGGAAAGGAAATGAAGCTGGGATATATCCATTTCCTAATCGCTTTGGCGTGTACCAGGCAGTCGTTCAACAGACCAGGTAACATCTGTGGAACAATTAACGATGCTCCAAACTGTCCTAAGTGTTCTACATTGTAGGGTCTACAAACATTAACACAGTGCGACCTTGTAACCTCCAGAGAGAGTGAGTCCTGTTCAGCCCATGCTACAGATGAGAACACTGAGACCTAGAAGCCTTAAGGCACTCGGCCGGGGTCACCGAGCCGGCAGGAGTCCTAGGCCGCACGCCCCATCCAGCGCACACACACCCGGGCACTGGGCTCCGGTTCTAGTGCCCACCCTCCACCTTGCACCATCTAAAACCCCGCTTCGCAGCGCCCACATGAGAGCCCCTGGAAGCGGGAAGTACAAAGCTGTCTCAAACAGATGAACCAGTTTGCAGGGCAGAAGTTGAGACACTGATGTAGAGAACAAACGTATGGACACCAAGGGAGGAAAGCCGCGGGGGGGTGGGGATGGTGGTGTGCTGAGCTCGGCGAGTCGGATTGACATGTATACACTGATGTGTATAAAATTGATGACTAATAAGAACATGCTGTATAAAAAAATAAAGTAAAACTCAAAAATCAAAAAAAAAAGGAATACTGTCTACTGTCCTCCACGCCCCCTGGAACACTCACTGTAAATATCCAGGAGGTGCTTGCAGAATGAATGAATCAATGAACAAACAAGCTCACTCATTTCAAACGTGCAGTCACATGCGTAATCTGACCTTCTGAGAAGTTAGGCTTCTGGAAGGAGCCCATTTTCTTAATGTATTCAGCATCGAGTCATCACAAAACATGAACTCTTATAAAGTACTGCCCCCTCACTTCCCATGAGAGAGCAAAATTCCTCAGCAGGGAAATGGGAGGGTAGCAGACATTACCCGCAAACTTTAGGAAGGCTGCGGCTCGCTGAGCACTTCACTAGGGCCCCTGACCGCCTGCCTGGTAGTAGGACAGACACACCAGGAACGGCTGCTGACCGGCAGAAAGAGCGCCCGGCCACGCAGGCAGCACACCCCGCACCCTGCCAAGCGAGGTCTGGCCAGCAAGGGAAAGACGCTCTCCACTGCAGAACCGCCCACCACTAGAAAGCCAGGTCCTGCCAGGGCCTGGACACACGAGGCCTTCCTTACAAGGGTTACAAATCTGTGGCCTTGCTCTGCCTCGAATAAAAGACAGTGACGGGGACAACGTGACCATCTCCAGATGAACTTTCAACTCCGTTTCAAGTGCCTGGGTGCTGGGTCACAGTGGATTTCTCAACTCTTCCAATATTCAAAAATATCAATTTCTAAGATGCAGGAGGGTTGTTAAACATACACTTAGCACAGACCCCAGTCCCACTCCTGAGTATTTTCTCAAGTGAGGTAAAAACCCAAGTTCACATGGAAAACTGCCCCGGGATGTTTACAGCAGCTTTATTCCCGATCCCCTCAGAAGTGGAAACATCCCACAAGTCCTGCCACCCGCAGGCGAATGGACAAACGGAAAATGGAATACAACACAGCCAGAAAAAGGAGTGGCTTCTCATACCCGCAACAACAGGGATGACGGACTTCCCTGGTGGTCCAGTGGTTAAGACTCCGCGCTCCCAATGCAGGGGGCCCGGGGTCCATCCCTGCTCAGGGAACTAGATCCCCCACGCCGCAACTAAAACATACTGCACGCGCCAATGAAGATCCCATGTGCCGCAACTAAGACCCAGCACAGCCAAGTAAATAACTAACTAAATAAATATTTAGAACAACAACAACAAAACAAACCCGGGAGGAATCTCGCATAGGTTTTGCTGAGCCAAAGCAGCCAGAATCAAAAAGCTACGTGCTGTTGTTCCGTTTATCTGACTTTCTGGAAAAGCCAAAACCTTAGGGACAGAGAGGAGATTAGTGACCAAGAGGCTAGAGGCACCCTGGCGCCAAAGGGCAGCAAATGGGATGACAGGATTGCTCTGCCGCCTGATGGCGATCAAAACTCCTACAACTGTGCACTACAAGTGAACTAGGCTTCACGGCTACTAAGGACACACAAATTATTACATTTTGAAAAATGCGCCGGCCAGCCAGCCCGTGCATGACAAGTGCAGTAAGAAGGGCGGGGAGGCGAGGCAAGTGCATCAGCTGGAGTTCTGAAGGTTCTCCCCACTTTCAGTTTCCCTCCCCTGGCATGTCTCCCCGCCCGGCCCACTGCTGCTCAGGTCACCCACCCGGGACACCCGGAGTTACCCAACCGGAAAAGCCAGAGCCCAGGCTCAGCCACGCCTCCAGGCACAGGAACGGCAGAAATAGAAAGCGCCAGTGCGCAGTGGAGGGAGGGCTGGAAACCCTCGGACCTCAGATAACTGCGGAGAACCGGGCCTCGGCGTCAACATCGGCTCCCAGGCGGTCCCAGCGTCCCAACCCCGACCCCGGTCGCGACACAGTTTCCACAAAACTGACACACACGGAGCCCGCGCGAGGGGCGGGTCGCGCGGGCTTCCCCGCCGGGTCGCCTGGAGGCCGGTCCCCCGCAAGCTGAGCGCACGAAAGGGCGCCCCACAGGCGCCGGCCCAAGGCGCCCGCTGCGCTTTCCCTCCGGACGGTGGGCTGCGGGGCCCAAGAGTAAACCCTGAGACAAGGTACACGCACACCACGCCGCCACAGGGGACGAGAGGCCGTGCGCCCACCTGGCCGGACACCCTGCATTTCTGGAATCACCGGACTTCTGTGTAAATTTCCCTTTGGCGTGTCATTTTCCAAAGGCCACTCAAGATCAGGGGACGGAACGCCTCCTCTCCAAGTGTCCTGCCAGCCCACCCACTCAAGATCAGAGGGACAAAATGCCTAACTAAAACAAAACAAAACAGAAACACAAAAAACTGGAGAGAGGGAGGAAAGGGTGCCCTCAAAAATAAAAAAAAAAAACCTAAGCACGTTGACAGCGCTAAGAATAAACTACCAGGAAACAGAATCCCTACATGTCACATCCTAAAGTACAGAAGGGCAAGCCCACCGGCAGTCCAGGCCCGGGGGTACCGGGGTCCCCAGCCCTGCAGAGCCAACCGCAGACCGGCTCGGGCGCCCCTCGGAAGCGCGGGGTCCCCGCGGCCGAGTCTGCGCCCCCGGCCGGCGCCGGCTCCCCTCTGCCCACCCTGCGCGCGGGGGCTGGAAACGGCCGCGGAGAACCACGGCGCGGGGGGAAGGGGGGCTCCAAAGAAGGTCTGGCGACTCGAGTCGCTCCGTTTCTCGGTGGGCTCAGCGCGCGCCGTGGGGGAAGAGGGGCGGGGGTCCGGGAGGAGGGCACGGGTGGCACTTACGTAGACCTGCAGCGGCCACAGGCAGACGGCGGGCTCGGCCCCCACGAGCGACTCCAGCCTCAGCTCCAGCTTCTCCCCCATGTCTTCGCGCGCGGCCCCCGCACCGTGCTAGTCTGGCGCTTGGGGGAGGGGCGCGGCGCCGCCGGCGGGGCGGGGCACACGGGCGGGCAGGCGGGCGGCTGAGGGGAGGGGACCTGGCCTGGGCCTCAGCCGCCGCCGCCGCCGCGCTCCCGTCCGGCCCCCGGTTCCCTCTTTGTGGTCACAGGCCTGGGGCCTCCAGCGCTGCTGCGAACTCGGGCCGGCGTGAGGCGAGCACAGTGAGCCGGGGGCCGGGGCGAACCACTCACGGCACGCGCGGCCCACCCCGTGGACTCGCCCGCTCTCACGACGCACGCACGCACGCACGCACGCACGTCTTCGGCTGACCCCGGCCACCCCCACCGGCCCGAAGTGGGGACCCGAGGAGAGCCCTCGGGGCCTGGGGTGGCGGGTTCGACTCCCGCCCTTGACGTACCGTGACACACACACCCCCCCTCCCCCCCAATAAGAAGACTATAATTCCTCATTAAATATGACAGCCGGCATCCCGGCTTCTGTTCACAAAAATGCCGTGTATTTAGCCTATGCTAGGCACCAGACCGCGGACGCTCAGTACTGGCAAAAAAGGAAATGCCCTGCCCTCGTGGCACTGCCATTTTAATTGGAATAGTAGTGACAATGGTCAAGGGAGAAAATAAAGTGTCATCATCGCCACGGGGATGGTTAATCTCATGTGCGCACTGCGTGGGGCCCCGGCAACCACAAACATTATTCCAGATGTGGCCAGGAAGGTATTTTTCGGAAGAGATTAACGCTGAAATTGGTCCATTTTGCGTAAAGGAGATTGTCAATGCCACGGCGTGGGTGGGCCTCGTCCATCAGTTGAAGGACTGGAGAGAAAAATGAGGTTCCCTAGAAAGAGGGAACTGTTCCTCCAATGGCCTTGGGACATCAGCTCTTCCCTGTGTCTCCAGCCCAGAGTCCTGCCCTGACTTGCCTGCCTCACGGTCACGAGTCAACTCCTTAAAACAAAACTATATATGTAAAAATACTGAATATACACAAGCCTATTAATTTGTATATGTGTGTATACATATTATATATGTATACACGTTTATATGTGCGTGCGTTTGTAGTATATGTGTAAGTACTATATACAGTATACATACAAGCCTATATGTGTGTGTATATATTGTATGCATGTATGTATGTGAATATATATAGTATACATATTATAAATGTGAACATGCTGTATATATACACACACCCATATATTGATATATGGGTGTGTGTATATATACAGTATAGGTACACTGTATGTATGTATGTATACAGTGTATATTTATATATAGGTGTGTATATATGTTGTATACCTGTATGTGTATACGTTGTATAGGTATTATATGTATATATGTATATACTATATATAGACACACTTGTGTATGTATTTATATGTGTATTTACATGCACATATTTACATATAGGTGTGTGTGTGTATACGTTGTGTATATGTATGTGTGTATATCTTATATATATGATATATGTATATATATGATGAATTTATATATACAGTACATATATATTTTTATGCTACATGCTTTTATGTGTAGGTGTATATGTGTGTCTATATGTACGTGTATGTATTGCATATATTATATATGTATGCATACTATATATATACACACACCTAAATATCTTTGTATGTGTGTATATATGTATGATATACATGTACCTAGGTGTCTATTGCATGTTATACATATGTGTACATACTGTATATATATAAACTATGCATTTTATGTGTGTATGTATAGTGTATATGTATGTGTGTATTGTATATGTGTATATGTGTGTATACATACTGTATATATACAAACTGTGCATTTTATATGTGTGTATATGTGTGTGTATTGTATATACTATATGTGTATATGTCTGTATGCATACTGCATATATACACAGCTGTATATTTTTGTATGCATGTACATATGTACGTGTGTGTGTATATATACACACATAAACCCTATGGGTTCTGTTTGTCTGGAGAACCCTTACTGATACGGACACTTATGACAATTGAGCACCTGCCCTTTGCCAGCCAGGGAGCCAAACACTTGTCTTTTCGGTGTCTGCCTTAAGTGTCACAAGTCCCGGGAGGCAAGGTGATGCCGCTCCTACCAGTTGAGGTGCCCAGGGTCAGAGAGGTGCACAGTGCGGGGGGCTGGAGCCTGGTGGAGCCCAGGTGGAGTTCTAGCAGCAGTACAGCCTAGCAGTCCCACTTCCCCGGGTGCTTCTCACAAAGACGCCGAGGGAGAGACTGGGTCTGAAGGAGGGGATGAGGAAGCTTCCGTGGGTCCGCAAGCCCAGACCAAGGCTGACTCGTCAAGGGTGTTAGAGGTCAGGACTGTGGTTACCCTGGGGGTGGGGTTACACAGAGCCATTCCCATTCTGAAAAAGTATCCATTCTGCTCTTGTTTGTATGTTTACCCCCCTCCCCCAAATCTTTTACAAACAGATTCTCTTGGCTGCTGGGAGCACACACGGGGAAGTTGTGTGTGAGAGGGTGCAGTCCAGGGGACAGGGAGGTTAAGACCCCCACCCTTAGGGCCAGGAGTGCCTCAGCTTTGTGAGCTAAGGATGGCCCGCGAGGTCCCAGAGAGAAGGGTCCCTACTCCGTCCCTGCTCCGTGCACCCCATTCCCAGCCTGAGAAGCCTAGAGCCACCCCCCACACACACACACCAGGGAGGAGAGCCAGTCACCCTGGCTCACAGGCTGCGGCTCCAAGACTCCTGGCACTAGGAGCTCAGCTTTCATGCCCTAGGACAGGGCCAGAGCTGTTGTCTCCGGAAACTCTCTGTCTCTCGCCCGCCCACCCTCCCTCCCTCCTCCGCCTCTTCCCCTCCCGCTCCAGCTGGCCTGCCCTCCACCCTGCATTTCTACACAGGATGGCTCACAGACAGCTGCTCCCTGTGTCCACCCACCACCATTCGATGGATGTCAAAGCAAGCCCTGGGGACTTCCCTGGAGGTCCAGCGATTAAGACTCCGAGTTTGCACTGCAGGGGGCGCAGTTTCGATCCCTGGGCAGGGAAATAAAATCCCACATGCCACACGGCACGGCCAAAAAAATAAATGAATAAAAAATAAAGTTATAGTGATGAAACAGCCCTAGTGGTGATAGGATGGGACATACAGCTCTATGGTATAGAATAAAGGTCCAGAAACAGATATATGAGAACTTGATATGACAGAAAGTGGGGAAATTAAGGAGTTTTCAATAAATGGCATTAGGACAATTGCATATCCATGTGGGAAAAAGTAAATTAGAAAAAAAAAAAGCAAGCCCTGGTCAGGTGTGACCTTGGGCCCAGGGCCATTGGCACACGTTGTCGTGTGGGATGTTCTTCCTTAGACTCCTCCCTCCCTCCTGTGCCACTTTCCCCGCCAGGTAAAGAACTCTGCCTGGTCAATAAGACCCTAGAGGTCCTTGGCCATTGCTATTGCAGTTGGAATTGTTACTGTGTTTACATAGGGTGACCAACACCCGCCTCCAGTTTGCCCAGGACCACTCAGGTTTGAGCGCTGGAACTGTGGGGAAACCCTCATTCCCGGGGAACCCCAGAAGGCTGGTCAGCCTATTTAGGACGGATCTCTCACTTGATCTCCCAACCCCCGAGAGCCAGAAAGGGAATCTCGCCCCTCCTTCCATTGTAACCTTCATTCATTCATCCACTCATCCCTTTATTCAACTCCTTTATTCAGCAAGTATTTATGAAGCATCTACTACACATCAGACACTCTTCTAGGTGCTGGGGACAGTAAACTGAGAAGGTGTGATTTATTACATAGGGATGATGTCTCGGAGACCACTGCAGGGCAGGGGAGCTGGGAAAGGGAAGGGGCAGTTCTAAATGCAGGCTCTGACGGGATTGGGGCAGACCTTGCCCTGGGACAGGCTGGTTGCTTCAACACACCTGTCCTCACCCAGGGCCATCCTGCCCCCGCCTCACCCAGTTCTTTGGTCATGTCTGGGGAAAATCTGTGGTGGTCACAACTGGGTGGGAGGGGCCCCTGGAATCAAATGGGTGGGGCCAGGGATGCTGCTGAACCCCACACAGTGCCCAGAAGGGGCCCCCAGCAGAGGATGACCCGCCCCAAATAACCCCAGTGCCGTGGGGGAGACCCTGCACTGATATTATTCAGACCCGCTGGTGCCCCTAGATTCCTGCACAGGCAGGGACTCTAACCGGGTCATCTCTGTATCACGAGGTGACCTAGAGTGGGGCAGCCAGGAGGGCTGAGTATCAGGGGTGAAATGACAAATCTCTGTGCCCACTCTCCCCGCCGCACCCCAGGGTCGATGGCCTCTATCTCCTCCCTGTGCAGGTAGCTTTTCCCTGAGCCATTTCTTCTTGTCAAGGTCCCTGTCGCAGGTTGGGTTCCCCAAAGATGACGTTGAGAGCAAGGATTGGAGTGCAGGTGGTTGATGTGAGATGTGAAGACAACAGATACAGCTGCCATAGGGTCCCGCAATTCCACTCCTGGGCATAGATCCAGAAAAAACTCTAATTCAAAAATATACGTACACCCCTGGGATTTCCCTGGTGGTCCAGTGGTTAAGACTCCGTGCTTCCAGTGCAGGGAGCATGGGTTCCATCTCTGGCCAGGGAACTAAGATCCCACATGCCGTGTGACAAAAAAAAAAAAAAAAAAAAGAAAGAAAGAAAGAAAGAAAGAGAAAGAAAGAAAAAGAAAGAAAGAAAGAAAAGATACATGCACCCTAATGTTCATTGCAGCACTATTTACAATAGCCAAGATGGGGAAGCTACCTAAATGTTCACTGATGGATGAATGGATAAAGAAGATATGGTACATATATACAATGGAATATTATTCAGCCATAAAAAGAATGAAATAATGCTATTTGCAGCAATGTCGTGGATGGACCTCGAGATTATCATACTAAGCACTGTGAAGTGCCTGGGGCAGCCACTCAGAGCAAAGCAGCCACCAACCCTGCTGCAGCTGCCCGAACAGAGAGTGGAGGGCGAGGGAAAAATACGTTGGCTTCTCCCATCCCCCTGCCCTCCAACCTCTGGCCAATGTTTTCCACTGGCTGAACCTACCTGGAAAAGAGTTGGCAAGGAAATCTGGGCGATGGGGTTTGCAGGATCAGCCCTGTGACACGGAGCAGAGCAGTGGAAAGACAGGGAGACGGTCTGAGGCAAACAGGCCAATGGCAGCGCAGTACCCACTTCTCCCTACCTCTCCTGTGCCACTGAGTGGAACCATCTTCATGCGCGACCTTTCTCTTCCCTCATCTCCCACATCTACCCATCCATCCTCTAAGGAGCTCATCCATTCCTCTCTCTTCCTCACAGCCACCGCCATCACTCACTATCGTTACTGCAGCAAGCACCGCTCTGCCTTCTCCTGTCTCCAGACTCCCTCTTCTAATCAGTCACTACACTCCAGCCAGAAGGGTTTTTCTCAAATGCCTATCCTACGTCACTCTGCCGCTTCGAGTCCTACAATGGCTGGCCCGTTGTGCTTAGGATCCAGTCCACATTCCATGGCAGGACTTCATCACATCTCCAGTCTCCCCTCCCCTGACATACGCTTCCATCCTCCACATTCCCACATCCTGAACCTCAGGCCCCTGAATTTCCTGGAGCGGCTCTCAAGTCAGGGCCTTCACACGTGCTATTTGCTGTCTTCACAGAGCCCTCCCCTATCCTGCACCTCTTCTGACTTAAGCCCTCTCATGTTGGCCTCAATGGCAGTACTTCTAGGAAGACGTCCCTGGTCCTCCTCACCTGTGTTCCCTTGCACCCAAGACTTTCCCCGGTGGTAGGGGTATCAGATTTAACAAATAAACCATGCAAGTTTAACCGGGTGTCCTGTATTTTTATCTGCAACCCTACCTGATAGGCACTTGTTCCAGAGTATGACAATTGCATGTTGACATTTTAATTTCCCTACTAGGCTCCAACTCGCTTAAGGATAATGATCTTGTCAATACGATTCCCCATTTTGCTAACTAACTAGGTAAGGTTGGATGAATGGATCAGTGACTTGTGGATGGGAGTTTTTACTTGAAATCGTATAGAACTAGACTTCAGCCCTAAACAGGAGAGATGCTTAAGAGACTCAAGGGAGGCTAATGACAATTACTCACCCAAGTGGAGGCTCCTAGGTTGGTTCTGGGCCAGCCTCTCAGGGTGTAAGAGAAGAACTTGGAGGTGGAAACTGTACACTAAAGGGAAATGACCAGAAGGTATGACTGGCAATGATTATGTAAAGCTTTCAGGCTGCACAAAGCTAACAGGCTAACTTCAGCTGGTTTGGGGATTGCTCTGGCTCAGTTCTGAGTCCTGCACACAGCTGGAAAGTTTATGCTCCTGCTGCTGGGGTTAAAACAGTGGAAAAGGCCAGAAGGGTGATGCCAAGGATCATCGTACTCTTTTGACCTCGCGATGGTTTTCTAATAGAAAGCTGAAATCTTGCTATTTTCAGACCCGGTACCCAAGGGCAAGTACGTCACAAATATGAAAAAAGTGAGAAAGGTGGAAGAAAGGCAAATTAGAGCCCACCATCTAAAGAGGCAGCCTCTACTGGCTGCAGACAAACCTCCATGCTGCAATGCAGGCCCAAATTTTCTCCCCCTTCAAGAAAAGACAGGAATCAAGATGTTAATGCTTCATCTCATGACTTTTTTTAACATGCCCATTAAGTCAATAAGTATTAAATGGTTCAAAAAGAACACAACTATAAGTTTATTACTCCGTGCGGGCCTCCAACACTTTACGTGGAATCAACATGTGTCTCCAGGCTGAGATTCCCCTCAACTTGCAAACCTCAGGCAGATGCTGATTCAAATCCCAGAAGCCTCTAGTTGAAAATCAATGTCTGAGATGCTCTGCGGAATCTAGGGAAGCATTTGCTAATTTGCTCTGGGGCGAAATCTTCTATCAATATCAATCAGGCATGAATGTAGATAATTTTCCCACGCTACCAATATAGTCATCTATATGTTTAGTCAACATTTATTGACTATCGCATGGGGAGGTTTGGTGGTCAGTAAACAGTGGAAAGAGGCCCAGAAAAAAAGGGGGTACACTCAGGCTTGAAATCCACCAGGTACACGCCTCTGCTGCCATACCAGTTATTTATATACTTATCTACTACTTCCATCCTAGTTGGTTAACAGTCTCTGCCCCAGCCCTAGCCCTGTGGGCCTCAGACCCCAGCAGTGGGCCACTCATCTGTGGCCACCTACGGCAAGGTGGTGCTTTCCTGGAGTCATCCTCCTTTGGCCACTTGTAATTTGGCCCTCTTTAGGGTACCATACTAGTTGTTCAATATTTTGAGCATCACACACCAACTCTCCAAAGAGAAAGTCAAGTGATAAAGGTTCCCCCAAATGCTCACGTGGCTTTTGTCTCTCCCTAACCTCTTTTCTTGATTAACTCCTGCGCAACCATTCAGATCTCAACTCAAATGTCACTTCCCATTTCGCCGTCTGGACCGTGTCTCCCTGACATTTATTCTCAGAGCTCTGTTCTTTCACTTCATATCTTGTATCCAGTTGCTTATTTGTTTGTCTGCCTCCCTGATGAAGCTGTAAACTCCATAAGGGCAACAAAAAGCAGAACTTATTTGGCAAACTGCACAGGCTTCTATATGGTTTACGTGGGATTGGCCACCTACCCAGCTCCAAAGATGGGTCCTGTTGTATTCCAGCCAGTTAGCATGTCCCTTCCTCCAGGTCCTACTCATTGGCACAGGAACGAGAACCTGATCTAAGGCAGCCCAAGCAGAGTGAGGCTGGACACTCTGGCGAGGAAAGCAGAGCTACAGACCCGTTCTGAAGAGGCAATGTCACCAATGTGGTTATCATGAAGCATGACACGAAGGAGGACAAAGACGCAGAGTCCCAGAAAGGTGGCTCCAAAGGGTACACAACATGGGCCTCTCGAGTGAACCAGATCTGGGCTGGCCCTTGTGTTTGGACTGTTCAGTTACATCAACCAATAATTTTTTTCTTTTTTTTTTTTTTTTTTTTGCTTTAGCCAGTTGGGACCAAGGTTTCTATGTATTGTGACCAACAAAATCCTAACTGATATATCTTGTCCCTGTATCCACAAGAACCTTGCTCATGGAAGACACCATATCTTGAACAATATGCCATCGGGAGAACTGGAGATGGCTTAATGGGGGAGGTGACTGGGTAACATCAGCTGGAGCCTTAATTTGAACATAGTTCTTTAGAAAATATGTTAGACTGCCCAAGATTTAAATTCATCAGAAATTCAGGAGTATTTTCCCCGGTGTGTTTTACAGCAGAATTGTTCCTACCTGAGGTTACTAACCTGCTCACCTGTCAGTTCCTAAGAACTCCTAAAGATTTCTGCTTCAAATCCTGGACTTTCAACCTAAAGAACCTATGGTTTTAAATTGGGGGAAGGGAACAGGAAAGAATGATTCAGCCTCTAGCTGCTTTTTACTCTGCTGGATAAGATCATTAATTTTTTCCCCCAGAATGACCTGTGACTTCCTACATTTCTTACATTTCAACTTCAAGTTTCATTTCTCGGGATGCCTACAGCTTTTCACCTGGCTAGATGGAAGCCAAGATTTTACTTTTCTCTTGGGGGCTATTCTGCTGGGCTAGAGTCATTAGAAGCAACTTTAACTTCAGGTTATTATAAATATCACATCTTTTAAAGCATAATCAGGCTATGTGGTTCATGATCTGGTTATTAGATTAAAGGTCTGTGTGGCCAAAGGGCTGTACTTCTACAACTATTGAGAAATAAACAACCTTGACTAGTTCAGGGAAGGAAAAGTCTGCAAGTCGGTCCCCATAGCCTGATCAGGGGATTCTTTTCCTCCTTCCCTGATTCACCAGAAAGCACACTTGCTCATACTGTTCACATTCTCAAAATATGTTTGTTACTCTCAGAGCTCCTGGAATACATATCCTCCAATGGTTGCCTTTTGTCAATGAACTGTTCTGCACAGCTCCACTGCTTATATTTTAGGATTTTTTTTCCTTTGGGAGAGAGAAGAGTGGCTTGTAAAACTACTAGTGGAAAATAAGCATTAAGAATCACTTCACCTTCTTCATCAAATAAATCCACCTGAATTACTGGTTCTGTGAACCAGTATGTAATTCAAAAGTTTGATGAAGAACAGAATACTTTGAGTCTCAAAATATCTCTCCATAAATTACTTATTAACTACAAAGGGACAAATAATAACTTCACAGTGGAGAAAGTGCGGGGGCACCACCTTAACCAAGATGCTAATGAGACAGATGACCATCAAGGGGCTCCTGTAAGGATGCACAGAGAGACACACCGTCACCTCTGTGGAACCCCATCCAAAGCACAGAACATGAAAGAACCATGAGGAAACAGGACAAACCCAGAATGAGGATCATTCTACACAACAACCAGCCTATACTCGTCACAAACTCTCATAATATGAGGAACAAAGAGGCTGAAGAATTATTTCATACTTAGACCAAAGTGACATGAGAACTAAGTGCAATGCAGGATTGTAGACTGGTTCCTGGCCTGAAAAATTTAGCCATTAAGGATGTTACTGGAATAACTGGCAAAATTTGAATATGGATGGTAGATCAGTCAGCAGTATCAATGTTAAATTTCTGACTTAGACCACTGTGCTGTGGTTTGGTAAGAAAATGTTGTTTCGCTTAGGAAGTAATCACTATTTCCAGGGAAAAGGGCAAAATGTGTCCTTACCCTTAAGGGGTTCAGGAGAAAAAAACATGTATATATGGAAAGACAGTGAATGCCAAAGCAAATAAAGCTAAATATTAATCATTGGTGAATCTAGCTAAAGCACATACAAGAGTTCTTTGTACTAATCTTGCAACTTTTCTTTAAGTTTGAAATTATATCTATAACTATATATCTACATCTATATAGATATACAAAAATCAACACACACAATTCAAAATAAAATGCATCAACCTAAAATCCAGCCTATTCTTCAGGTATTGTTGGCAATCTGAAGAGAAACAAAGGCTAGGATACCAAAAGGGATTGGGTCAGTAGATTCATTCATTAGGACCCTGAGTACATTTCTACTAACTTAAATTATGCTTTCATTTGAATCAAACATTTTGGACTGCCTTCAGCTTAGTGCCAATTACTTATACATTTAAACACTCAAAGGATGAATTCCATACTTTTCCCCAAGTGAGGCACAAGGCTGTCAGTATTCTCGTGTGCTAACGAGTAAGCAAGGCCAATTTCTATAACCTAACTATAGGACTTCTGGGTACGTAAACTTTTTCTCATATGCCCAGTTCCCTATTTTCTTAGAAAATCCAATTTGCTCTGGGATTTCAAATACCACAGGCTCTTGTTTTTGTTACAACAAATGAACTATTTTATTCTGTAGATTCTTAAAAAGAAATTCAATGAATCTTTGCTCACTGCTAGCTTTTTGAGATCTCTCCCAATATCTCTTTGATCAAGCTTTTCCACCCACTCTGGAATAATCCAGGGGTAATTAGAACTTCTTACCTTCTTTAGCCCAAAAGGAGCCAATTCATCACAAGCTGTCATGGATTCTGATTCTAAATTACCAAGAGCCCCATTACTAACAGAGGCAGGGAATCTTCTTTGCAATTAAAGTGATTGATTTCTTTGCAGACGCAGTAGCATTTCACTTTTTAATTATGTTCATTCGGATCAAATGTGAGAAAATTCTTCCTCATTTTATTTTCCATCCAAAGGACACGATACAACAAACATTAATCCCAGAGTGATACAAGGCCAGACCTGCAAGGGCCTTAGGTGGAGCTGGACATCTATCAATGGGTCTTGTCCATTTTACAGGGTCTTAGTGGCTCCTTAAGCTCCAAAGGGGAGAAAAGGGACTAATTATTTGTTACATCACATACTTCACCTAAGGGCTGGCCAAACCTTCCAGCATCTGCTAAGTTGTGATGAGACAGCATTAGACGTTTAGATAAACATAGACTAGCGCCGAACAGAACAATTTTGTTTCTTGTGCAGGCAAAGAACAGAGCCACAGTGCTGGGGATAAAGCAGTGTGTGCAGGTAAACATAAGCAACGAGGGAACAAATCTGTTTTTTCTCACTTAGGTGGTATTAACATGGTTATGTGTTGTCAAATTTTGAAAGAGAAAAATAAACAAAAACAGTTTGGGAGAAGAAGGAGGACACTCCGGAGGATCTGAAGGATCTGAAGGAACGTGAGGCCACCAAGGCTTACACAGATTTCCCAAGGCCTGAAAGACACCTGCCTGTCCACTTTGCTTTTAACCTTAAAGACTGGCCAGTTGTGGCTCCCGCAGCCTGTAGACCCGGGGCCTGCATCCTTGTCTCCCCTTCCCCACTCTCCACGTGGTCAGCAGACTGGCATCCGTTCACTCACTTGAGACATTCAAAGGTCAAGGTTTTCGCTCAATGAGTATCTTCCAGCGATCTGTGCTCCAGACAACAGTGACTACCTTTTGTCCTGGTATGAATGCAGTTGCTCGCCGTTTTCCAAACACTTTCACACATATGTAAAGAAGAGCCTGGGAGCCCTCCAAGATTTTAAATTTTAGTTAAAAAATGAAATTATATAGTAAGCTCTTGAAAAATGAAAACATCCACGTATGTGAGATTGTACCTCTGCCTTTACTGCAGGCTGTTTGCAAAATTCAGGAAGCCCTGCCTTTCCATTCATTAAACACATAGTCGTTGAGCACCTCCTAAGGGCAAGGCAGGATGCCAGGTGATGGAGGTGGAGAAACAGGGCTTGTTCCTTGCTCCGATGGGGAAGGCACGTAAGCAGACACCCTCGGCACAGGAAAACACAGAATGGAGGTGCTGTGATGGGATAAAAGGGTCACGCTTATAAGAACAAAGGAAAAGCGCATCCTTCCAATGCAGGAGACACAAACAAGCTCAGGAGGTTGGCAGGTGTCTTGAAGGAACATCAGTCTTGCTGAGGGGGGGCAGAAACTCCAGGCTTACCCGACGTAGCACGGGCATATATGCTCGCCACATTCCAAGAACCAGAAACACAAGAAAGAAGAAGCCAGACCAGACACCACAAAGCTGTGACCGTTGGGCTCAGAAGTCTGGGATTTTTATGAACCAAGGAGGAGCATGAAGGGGAAGTGACGGTCCAGCTGGCGGTGCTGGTAGGGGCAGGTGGGGGCAGATGAGGCTGCTGAAATGATCCACTGAGGGCTGACAGAGCTGGCTGTGGCAATGGGAATGGAAATAAGTGGAGATTCAAGAGATTTGGGGCCGGTACAAACCACAGGGACTTGGAACCATCATATGAATGGATGAGGAAGTAGGCAAAATAGACTCTGAGCACTATTATATGTGAACACTTGGATGGCGTCCATGGACTGGCCGGCTTTTGCTGTTGAAACATTTACTGTGTTTAAACAGTCACATCCTGCACTGAGCCCTTGTTTTAAGCTCTTCAAACATCCCTGAGATAAGTGGGGGAGTTACTTCAATCCTCCTTTTTACAGATGAGAGAACCATGACTGGCAAGGTTTAGCCCTAAGCAGGAAACCCAACTAACCCAACTAATTGGTGCAGAGCTGGGACGAAAGATCAGTGTAGTCCTCATTACACAATTCAGAGAAACACAAAGATGGTTCAAAACTGTCCTAGTGGCATGTTTCCAGCCTAAGTGGGACAAAGTTCATACAACTTTATATCGTGAGCTGTGTTGTAAGGTGGTCTGTTGATAACGTCCATTCCAAAAGCCAACGGAAAGCTACCAGTACGCTGAATCATTAAAAACATGGAGGTACAGGACTCAAGTCTTACACGGTTCTGAAAAAAATACCCTTCACAGATGCTATTTTTAGACTCAAGTTTTCCCAGCATAAAGTTTTTAAAAGAACAATCCATCTAAAAAGCATGTAAAGAAATTCATTGACAAAGGTTTAGATGTTTTAGGACTTTAATGTCCTTCACACGGTCAACATAAAACACTGACAATGGATGAACAATAGGGGAAAAGACTATTCAGCAAAGATCTTCCTTCTTCGGCATCACTGGTCAAACACCAGAAGGAGAACGATCACGTGAAGCAACAGTAAGGGAATTTAACACAGATTTTTAGTTTAACAGCATAACTGAAAAACAAAACCAACCAACCAACCAACCAACCGATCTTCTACCCACTGAAAGGAAAGGAAAAGTGAATCAGGGAGCTTCCAAATCTTGTGAAGCAGCTTAAAAAGGGAGAGGGGAGGGGGAAGGGGAGGCACACGACTGTTGAGAACCTAACACTCTAATGCACAAGGTCAAGGATCCTAACAAATTCTCAAAGTCTCAACATATACCAACAAGAACCGTATTATTAGAAATATAAAGGCACAGAGATATAAATGCATAGATATATAAACTATTTGGTAGTAAAAACAGACCTTGCTATACAAACATATAGTAAGTCACTTCTACCGCTTTATGAGAACAACCGTATAAAGAAAGGATCCAGAAGACCCCACTGCTGTCATCTTGCAAAGGATCAAAATTCAGCACCTAGAGGGCCCCACCCACCCTCCATGCTGTGTGTCTGTGTTTCTCTAAAAATAATAACCTGCAATTGGCATATAATTAAACCCATAGGCAGCTTTGAATATGAGATCTAGGCAGAAAAAGTAGCAGCAAAGACAACAGTGGCTGGCATTTGGTAGAAAAGTAAGAGAAGACTTTTTAAAAGCTTCCAGTTCAAGTCAGAATTAAGGTTAAGTTTCAACAGCTTGGGATAGCTGTGGATGCTTTTGTGTTCTCTGAAAAAAGAAGAAAATCTATCATAAGTATGTTCATTCAAAAAAAATACTGTGTTTTTTAGCCATGCCCAGGTGACTTTCAATTTTCTACACTGTTCAAGGGCAGAGTGTATATTAGTTAGGATGTGCTCATAGCTGGTGCATCTCCAAAAAATGCTTCATGAAGGCTGCCAGCTTCTGACATCTTCGATGGTGACAGCATTACACAGAGAGGCCTGAATGCCTCCCACGGACCCAGAAGAACCACCGATGCAGCCGTTAAGAACAGGAGCATCTGGTTGAGCATCAGGATGACCCTCCTTCCCGTCACCAGCTCCTGCGAGAGTCACGGCACCTGAGGCCGTCGTGTCCAACCTCCCACCTGAAAGCCCCTGCAGGTGGCCATGAGTGTCACACATCTCAGTCATTAGAAAATTCCTTTCCAACGGCAGTGAAGGACCGTCATGCTCACAGGTAACCTAGGTTAGCTCAACTCTTCAATGAGCCTGCTGTGCAGGGGGCAGGGAGCGGGCAGCTATTCTCATGCGTGAAAACATACATCTTCCATGGAGCTCACAGAATTAACTACTCTCTCTGATGTTCAGGGGAGCAACAGTGTCTGTTCTTACACTGAACAGGCTTGTGCCAGCTGCACTAGAGATGGGATGGCACCCTTTGTGCTGTCAGAGCAGAGACTTTCAAAGGAAATTTTGACCAAAGCTCCTAGAAGGTGTGCCCCCTCCACCGTGCTCTCGGCCATGGAATCGTGCTAAGGGGCCTGTAAGCAGCAGCAGGAGCACCCCCGTAACAAACGGTCTTTCCCAACTAGTTACAATAACTGCTACTCCAGGATGGACAGCCTCCTAGATGTGTCTCCTTCAGCGTCTGAAAACTAAACCAATTCTCTGACAAGCTTCTGGATGGGACACGTACTCACCACCTATGCCCTTTCAGGGAGATCATAGTGAGTTCAAGAGCTCTGTCGAGAAATCTTTTTTCTAAAGCATCATCTCCTTTGGTGTTGACAATGCGGAATGGAATATTCATCTTGCTTCTATCCTGGGCCTGCACTGGACATCTGAAAAACATGTTTTTTCTTCCAGCTATTTTTCTGCAATGTGCAACTGCCATTAACAAAGCAACAGAAAAGTTTTAAAAACCATTTTCCAGATGCAAACAAGAGATTAAAAAAAAGATCTGTGCCAGCACATTTATCATTTACTTAGGGAGATCACTCTTGCATATGGAACAGTGAGTTAACATTCTCTTATACGACTCATACTTAATTTCCAAGAGCCTCAGTTTCCTCATCTGAATATTAGCAATAATAATAATATCTCCATTTCATACTAGTTATGACAGTTCAGTGGTACAACATAGATGAAGCTTTCAACCCATGGCAGCCACACAGCAATGTGAATGACCCTTTCTCTACAAGGCTGCAGAGAAAAAAAATAAGTTGGTCCGAATAGTGGCAGTAAGATTTAAAAATAATGAGCAGCAGCTTTCAAAGCACTTAAAACACTGTGTTGTCCCAAGCTGTGTGACCTTGAACAAGTTACTAAATCTCTCTGTTGTGCCTCTCTGATGTGAGGACTAAATGGCCACAAATTCTCTGCAGCCCTCCCAGCAAGAGGTGGGGTCTAGTGCTCCACACCTTTTGAATCTGGGCTGGCCTTGTGGACTTGCTTTGACCAAGAGACTGCAACAAGAGTGATGCTGTGCAACTTCCAAGCTGAGGCCTCAAGGGGCATGAGGCTTCTATACCTGCCCTCTTAAAACATCACTGCCATGGAAGCAAGCCCGAGCTAGCCTGCTGGAAATAACAGGCCCAGCCCACAGCCAGCACCAGCTGCCAGACAGATGAGGGGGGCCATTTAGACTCTAGGTGGATCACCAGATGACTTTGGTTGAATAAGTGATCTCAGATGAGACCAGCAGAAGAAACCACCCCACTGAGCCCAGCCCCACCTGCTGACTGAAAAGAATCCTGAGCAAAAGAAATGGCTGTGGTTTTCAGTCACAGTCTTGAAGTGTTCTATGATGCAAAAGTAGATAACTGATAGAATTTAGAACAGCATCTGGAACACATTCAATGCTATGTAAATATCAATTGAAGTCAACAGAGTTGTCTTTTCATTCTCCGCACCTTGCACAGGGATCATACAGACTCTCAAAAATGAATGGGTCAAGTTTCATCTAGGATACGTTAGTATTGGACTTCAGTTTCTGATTTGGAGAGTGAGCAAGCCAAAATTATCTTCCACTGACAACCAAAGGAGACAAACAGAAGAAGAGCTGACATGCTATTCTGGATTACAAGGAAAGTATGTCATAACTCTCTCCATTTTCTCAAGCACATCCTATTTTATTCTTCCACTTCTACAGGGTGGGATTCATTAAAAGTAAACAGCAAAGAAAAGCAGTGTGAGGAAGCCCCCATTAAAAGCTATGCTCGGCCCTCAGGGCACACACATAATTCCTGTTAAAGTTAATAGGAGTCAAGTGCACGTCGACAGACAGAAGAGACGTAAGCAGGGAAACCAAGTATCCGGTAATAGGCTTTGAGCCTGAATTCTGGGCCCCCCTTTGCACAGGTAGTAGGTATCCTGGTTGACATTGACATTAAAAATGTAGTGTCTACCCTCTTTGATATTCTGCTGCCTCAGGCTCCCCAGGTGACAGCCCAATTATAGAGCTGGAGCAGCAAAAAGGACACGTGATTTAAGGGGAAAAATATTAAAAGGGGGAAGAATTAAGAACCTGGATTTACAAAGAATCTGTCTTTACAGTCGTCCCCCACACATTTACCCATCCTACTGTGAACGTAGGTGGTATCCTGACAGCAACAATGTCATAACAACTAGAAATTGAAGATTAAATTTGCACGGTGCCTGAGAGTGTCCCTGCTGTGGGGCTGAGGGAAGGAAGAAAAAGATGAAGGGGAATCAGCTGCTCCCAACCTAGCAAGACGGCTGTGGAGGGAATTCAGATTCCACAGGATAAGCGCTGTGGAAGCACAGAGCTGAGCAAGTACCTCTGCCCAAGGGAAGGTTGAAGGTTTCAGCGGAAGGGAGGTGGGAAGGGTCAGGACAGGGGGAGACGAAGGAAGGGCATCTGGCAGAGAGCTGTCTCTGCCAAGGCACGGGGGACCGCAGCAAGTTCTCTGCAGCACCTGGGGTGCTGGGTGCCTGGCTGGGGGCAGGACTGCAGACCGCAGAGGGCCCTGAAGACACGCTCTCCTGGGAACTGGATCCATCGGATCCTGGAGCACGAGGAGCAATCAGGTCTGCACAACAAGGAGTTCTGCGTTGTAGAAAAAGCACTAGGACACAGGGGCTGGAGGGTGGGGACACTGGGGGAGAGGCCTGCTAGAAAGTTCCCACAAAGAACTTTCTAGGTCAACAGAATTAGGGCTCGTGATCAAGACAGGGACACTGGGGAGTTTCAAGCATGGGCAGTAAGTGAAAATGCCAATAAGGACCCAACGGTCATATAAATGAGTATAACAGGCCCAACGTGACAGACTCAGCACAAACCCCCTACATTACCTGTTAACTGTGAGGGCCCGTTCTTTACTTCCACAGAGAAACAGTCTCCCTTTTGCTTGAAACATACGGCCCTCCCAGTCTGTTTCTCCCACTTTCAGAGACACGGGGATTATGAAATAAGACATCTGGATTTAAATCATCTTCCCATGTTCCAGTAAGGGCTCAAATTGTGTGTTTTAAGCCCTGTGAGCCACACCGAGCACTGCCGTGGGCTGTGCTGGGCCACCGCTCCCAGGAGTTATCACTAAATCCCACAGCAGGGGCAGGGCCTGTGGCCGAATGAGTTGGGGGCAGGGAGAAGGTGCCAGGCTGACAGAGCGCTAGCAGGGGGCCGGGTGGGTGTGGAAGCAGCAGGTAATCCTGGGACTACAAAGCTTCCAGGACAGAGTCTGAGCAGCACTCCCCAGGGAGTCTAGGACGGAAGCTGATAAGGATGGTTGTGACTGGAAAAGCGGTGCCACAGTCAGTCATAGAAATTTAGGAAATCCTGAATTAACAGGGCTACACGGGTTTCTGGACTCAACTTCCTAGAGCGTCTCAAGAGCTCCGGTGAATCGTGAACTCCCAAGAGGATAATTCATATAGGAACAGAGTTTTCCCCAAATGCATGTGGCTGAAAAACCCACTGCATCTCTGGGATGAGTATTCTAGAATGCCCACTGAGAAACCCCTGGACTTCCCGAGGTACCAGAGGGGTGTGTGTGAGGGGAAAGGCACCACCTCAGCGCAAAACAGCATCTCACAAAGGTGGTGATGGTTAGTAGGGCGCAAGAAAACCGCAGGCAGCTGGCAAGCGATGACAAGACGCTCGTTTCAGTGGTGTCTGCTCCAAAAGACAAACCAGAAACAAGAAGGGCGCGAAGAGTGCATCCTGAGGTGAGAGAAGCCCACAAAACAGTCACTAGGCCTCTCCTGACTGCCTAACTTTTAAATAAAAAATTAACTCTAAATTTGCACACGATTAGGAAAACTAGAGTAAAAATATAAAGATCTATTCCCTTCCATAGAGGTGGTTGCCAATAACAGTCTTTTGTGCATTTTCAGGATCAGATACACAAATGTGTATACGTGTATATATGCGTGTTTCCGTATGTACATATATACATACATAGTATTTACAAATACAAACACTGTGGGTTTCTAAGTGGAATCATAGAAATGTCCTTTTCTACACCTGCTCTTTTTCCTTTTGACCTCACGACGTATCAGGTCATCTTCCCAGTTTGCTCACAGACCTTCCCCGTTCTCCACACACACGTTACTCCATACCACGGATGGATCCTAATTTCCTTCATCAGACCCCTCCCGAAGGACATCCGGGTTGTCTCTAGATTTTCCCCATTATGTCAGTATCCCTCATTGGACTTGCGGGTGCCTGATTTTATGCACACTTCTGTGCAAGGCAGAGTACTGGCAGAGGGCAGGTGCCTAGAAGTAAAAGTCTTTGGTCAAAGAGCAAGAGAGTTTTGAACTTTGATGGACACTGCAAACCTCACTCCAAAATTGAACACATTTATTATACTTAACATAGGCAAAGTGTGTTTGTTCCCTCGTCTACACCAGATGTTATCAGTCTTTAGAATTTCTGCCCATCAGAGGGGAAGAAAATCCCATGGTTTTAATCTGCATTTCCTAAAGAAGTTGGCCCCTCTTCAACTGTCTAGTAGCCAGCTGTGTTTCTTCTGAGTTGTTTGCTCATACAGGTAGAAACCACCCCCTGCCTTTTGAAAATTTGCTTATCCTTTTTCATTTATTTGTGGGTTCTTCTCTATATCAACAGTAACCTTTATATGTTAATACACTACCCAACTTTGGTGTCTGTCATTTTGTTTTGTTTACGTCTTGAACTGTAGAAAAGTTTTAAATTTTCATGGAATTAAATATCTTTTACTTTATGGCTTCTGAGTTTTATGGCTTACTTAGGAAGGCTTCTGTACTCCCTACACTTACACAGAAATTCTCTCCTGTATTTTATATTTGCTTCTTGCATTTAGTGCCTTTGCATCTTTTTGACTGACTAGAATTTGTGTATGCTGTGATGCAAATATCTAATTTCTGTTTAAATGAATTATCAATGCTTCAATCAATCAATTAGACAAAGTCAAGTTAGACTGTAAAATTGTCTAAGTTAAAATACAATTCTCAAGTAAACAGGGACCTGTTTCTGGACTTCTCCTCCGATCTCTGTTTCCCTCTGCCAGTGGCTTTATATGTTAATAGATCGTATGTTAACATTACATTTTATTAATGTTAACATATATGTTTAAAATGTTTCATCTATCCTTTTGCACTAACTTTTTCAGGAGAACACTGAACTGGCTTCTAGATATTTACTAAGTTTTGTGACTATTGCAAATGGGATCTTTCCTTGTTTTTCAGTGTTATTTCTGGCTTATGGGAAAGTAACTGACTTCTACATACTTAGACACAACTGATCACAATTCTGAACATGATCATTTCTAGTTTTTCCACTGATTCCTGCATTTTGAAAAAACAGTCATGATCATCTGTGATTTTTGTTGTTTCCTTAGTAAAGGCTCTGGAAACAGCCCCCCCCACCAATCTCCCCATGTTCTTATCCTGCCTGATCCCACTTCCCCGCTGCACCTGACCCTAACCTGTCTGCACTGCTGTAAAACACTGTCTGTTCACAGGGTTCTGATGACAATAAAAGGTATTCATATCTGTAAAGTGCCAAGGGCTCTGCCTACTTTATTTTATTTTGGGGTTGTCAACAGACACATCACATGCTTCCCTCTTTCCTAAGGCCTGGACCCCACATGAAAGGGAGAAAAGGTGACCTCGTATCTGGATATGGATTTTGTCACTTCAAGAGCTTTATCATATTAAAATTAATATCTAATAAATATTAAACACTATGTGTCAGGAACATCCTAGGTACGTTCCATAAGAACCACAAATAATATTAATAGCTAACTGTTAAGGAAGTAATTAACCATTAAGGAATAACCATTAAAGCTGTTTTAATCTTAGCACACCAGAAAATATAAGGGGTATAAGTTCTAGTGGCATTAAAAAAAAGAAAGAGGGCTTCCATGGTGGCGCAGTGGTTGACAGTCTGCCTGCCGATGCAGGGGACACGGGTTCGTGCCCCGGTCTGGGAGGATCCCACATGCCGCGGAGCTGCTGGGCTGGTGAGCCATGGCCGCTGAGCCTGCGCGTCCGGAGCCTGTGCTCCACAACAGTGAGAGGCCCGCGTACCGCAAAAAAAAAAAAAAAGAAAAAAAGAGTTACCAATTCTAATAGTAGCTTTTCCTTTTTGACCACTTTCCAAAATTATAGTTCTCTTTTTCTGTCTAGAAGCTTTGGATGGTTCCTTCACCAATGGAGAAGTTATCCACTGGTACTGAGAGAGAAATGATAAATATGCCATTTAAGTTACAGGTAGTTTAGGAGGGTTTGATCTTCATTAGAAATTAAGATATTTTAAGTTAATAAAAGGTCTTCAATCTGCATTTCTGGGAAGCTAAATTAAAGCATCACACAACATTTTCAAAGACAGAAAAGCCATTTCATTTGACTAAAAACTTAGTTTTAAGATGGCAGAAAGTACCTTGATAATTTTCTTTTAAGAAGGAAAGAAAAACAAGCCATTAAAGAGAAATTCTTCCGAGAGAATTAAAACATGTTATATACCTCTGACTTGGCACTCCTTCCATTCTGGAGACCTTTTTTGGTAACTGCTTTCAGCACAGAATGATTTAAAGTAAAATAAATTGAAATTAGAGTAATTATTTCCCAATGAGTGGCTATTTCCATTTAAAACCAAAAGCCAACTAATTATTGCTTTTCCCATAAAATTAAATATGAAATCTACATTATGTAATTATATACTTATTTCCCCCTTTGTGTATTCTAATTTCTTCCTCAAAAACCTAAGATGCCATCTTGCAGACTGCCCCCAGTGGCTACTATTTTGGCAGCAGCAAAGGTCAGCTTTAAACATTTTGCATCTAAAGTGGCTTTAGATACCTTTGGATAGAAAGTACAGTCTGAGCACCATCCAGACGCTTAGATACCTAAAGGGCATCCAAGATAACAAACCAAAGTCCTGATAGTCCCTCAAAAGCTGCTCCTCCCATCAGCCCCCTTCTTCTAAGTGATACCACCCTGTTGCACACATAATCATCAACGACTTGTCTCCTTGTTACTATTTCCTTCATACCCCACATCTAATCTATCTGCAGGTCTTGATAGCTACACCCTCAAAACACAACCTGAATTCAACCACTTTTCACTTGCTCCAAACTTCCAACCTAACCTAGGCCATAAACATCTCTTATTTGGAGCACTGTGACAGTCTCCTAACTGGTCTCCCTGTTTCTCTTCTTTATCCTCCCAAGTCCATTCTCTATACCAGGTCACCTTATTGAGATACTATTTGGATCATGCCTTTTTCCAGTTCAAACCCCTCTACTCATTTAGAATAATCCACATCTTCACTCTGGCCTTCAAGATTTTACAGGAGCAGACCCCTGGCTAGCTCCTTGACCTCATGTCATACCACACTCTTCTTCACTCGGTACTCTGGCCATGTTGGCCTCCTTGCTTTTCCTTAAATACTCCACCCACCTACATGCCTGCATACTCATTGCCTCCTTGTCCTGGAGTGTGCTTACTCCAGTTCTTCCATGGCTTGCTCCTCTCTTCATTCATGTCTCTGTTCAAATGCCACTTCTCCAGTGAAGCTGTCCCCTAACAAACCTATCCAATGGCGTCCTACCTGCTCTCCCTCGCTCTCCTTACTTTAAGATATTTTTGCACTTCCTACTCTCTAAAATTATATTACTTATCTGTTTACTCATTTCTATTTGAACTCCTTCACTAGAATGTAAGCTCCACGAGGGCAAGACTTTTGTCTGTCTGGTTCACTGCTTTATCCCTAGTGCCTAAACCCATATCTGGCACACAGAAGATATTTTAAAAATTGCTTGTGATTCTGACAAATGAATAAAGTGCTCCTGGCAAGAATTCAGAGGTTGCACAGGAAAGAAAGAATGCTCTTGGTGGAAGTAGGCTTAGTACCTAGGTTCACCTCTATTCAGAGTAGAGATAAGAACAATTTACAAGTAAAATTCACTTTAATTAGTACATTATCTGCTAAAAACATAAGGGAAGTGCAACACTAGAAAAGTACAGTTGAAACTTGAACAACATGGGTTTGAACCTTGCGGGTCCATTGACACACGCATATTTTTCAATAAATATGTACTATCGTCCTACACGATCCAAGGTTGGTTGAATCCACAGATGTGGAACCACTGACTATAAACTTATACCCAGATTTTCAACTGCGTAGGGGTCGGCACCCCTAACCCCACGTTGTTCAAGGGCCAACTGTGTGTGATGAGGAAAGTTAAACACATTAAATTTTAAAAAACTGTCAATACGTGAACAAATTCTTTTTGTTTTGCTACGTGTTTATCAATTTCAAAAAAGTGACCACATACCAACAAGTGGATTTTTTCTTATATCCAGAACGAGCAGAGTTCTGTTGGTTTCAAGGGCCCTTAGTAAAGCCTTTGCTCCTTCACTGGTGAGGCCACTCTGCTGCGGGTCAAGTGCTTTCAATGGAAGACAAAAGGTCACTTCCTAACTCTACAGGTTTAACATATAGACAACTCTCATTTTCTCACGTGTGGAAGAGTCCTGCACAAGACAAGTCATGGCAGGTTTGTAATTTTGGGTATGGAAAAAAACAGAAATGTATATGCACACACATAATGCATGATCCAATTTAAAAACCTCTTCTTGAATGTGCAATGATAACCCTGGCTTTAGTATCAATAAATCATCCAACATATTTTACAATTACAGAACTGAAGAATAACTGTATATAACGTATGAGCAAAAAGCATCACAAAATGAATCTCAGTTCATAATTAGCAAGGGCGGCAGAGGCATGTAAACCTCACAAGCAAAACCTGGTGGAGCTCAGAAATGCACTGCATTCTTTTGATCATAATCTTCAGCTCCAAATCACACTTGAAACTAGTTAAAAGGGGAAAACAAAATAGAAGAAATGTAATAACTGTTAGTTTTAGAGAAAAAAGGACAAGTCTAAGAGGATACAAATAATAACAAATTCAAACAATGTGTGAATAGAGAGTACATAGTAAAAACCTATCATGAAAGTATGATGGTCAAGAACTCTCTCCATAAAAAGTCAGACAAAAACCAGAAACACTGAACATGAATTCTAGTAGTTCTGGGGCTGAACAACCTACTCATTTAAACCAAAGGGATCATCACCAAAGCACAGGTATTAAAAAATATTACATGAAAGGAAACTACGATGAGTCTTTTTTTTAAGTATTGTGTGGACCATCACATTAAAATAACTGGAGTCTTTCAACACCCCCATGACACACAGAAATAGCAAGTAAGACATACGGATCTGACAGGATATGATACAACCCTTACAAACTCTCACTACAGAAGAATGGACACAGGGTATAATTAACCAAATAGCCAAATTAATACAAACAGCCAGTAAACCTCACCAGTAAATCAAATGAATACAAAATAAAACAAAATGTAGTTATTTTCCTATCAGATTAAGCCAAGATTCTGTAAGAAAAGCCTTTAAATCATGTCTATACCCTTTTGATCCAACAACTCTCTTTCTAAGAATTTAACCAAAAGAAATAGTCAGAGATATAGGTAAGGATATATATCAGAGTACTATTTGTAACTGAAAACCTGGACAAAGCTTATATACAAGAATGGATAAGCTACGTGCACTGTGGCATATTCATATAATGAAATACTGAACAATCACAAAAAATGATGCAGGAGATGCAAATTTACTGACTTGCTAAAATGCTCATACTAAATTAATTGAAAAAAGTTATAAAATTTGGAGTAATCCCACTTGCATAGAAAATGGAGAGGTACTCATTTTTGTAGTTTTACATTTTTTTTACAAGTGCTACAAGCCACTGTTTGTGAGAGGCAGGCTTCACATCTACTGTTGGGGTGGACTATAAATTGGCATAGCATTTCTGGGTGGTAATTTGGCCATGTGTATCAAAAGTCTTAAAAATATGTCACACTTAGTCATTCCACTTGTAGTACCTTATTCTACAGAAGTAATCCCGATGGACACAGAGATGTATATACAACGTATTCACATTGTTTCTGACAGGGAAAAGCAAACTGTCTAAATCGAATTGCAAAGAATTGATTAAACTATGGGACATCAATACAACGCAATACTACATGATACATCATTAAGTGAAAAAAGCAGGAATATGAAATAGCAAGTATACTACAATTCTATTTTTGTAATCCCTAAGTGTACAAATATATTTGTAGAAAAAAAAAGACTGAAAGTATATACACCAAAATGAACAGTGATTATGTCTGGGTATTAAAATTACGGGTAATTGTTCTCTTGTTACTCTGTATTTTCTATAAAGGATATATGCAACTCTTAGAGAAAGTTTAAAAGCAAAATAAAAGCTATCAGTAAAAGGAGGCTTTAAAAAAATCCTATCACAATAGTACCATGCCAAAAGCTAAGCATATTTCATATTAAAAATTCAATATTTTCAATTTTAGAATTTACCTCTAAGCCATAAATCCTCACTAAGAGATTCTGCCAAAGCACTTGCACCCAGGTCACCAATGAGCGTGTTGCAGTTCAGAGTGATACGCCTCAAACCAGCCATACAGTCAAGATCAGGTCTCCTGGAACGAAGACTCTCAGCCCAGGTTTCTTCATGCTTTCTGGTAGTCTGATATGTCAAAGACTTAATGGGATGAAATTAAGATGCCTGAATAAGGAAACAGGGTGTGCCTACTGAGTATGGCTTATTATGTCAGAGATTTACACACACACACATATCAAGCATATATGCCAGGAGCATCAACCTGAGAAATTCAACGGTCACTTCTGGTTTACGAGTCCAGTGACCCAGATTCTACTCGGTCAGTGATTAGATTCTAGCCACTGGATAGCCTGTTTCTGAACACTTATGTAAAGTTGGACAACTCAATTACAGTCTGTGAATTATTTTCCTTATCTTCTAAGTCAGGGAATTGGTTCTAAATTCTATCATTGCTGAGGCTCTAAATTTCATCATTCTGTCCTCCAATGGTCTCCAAACACCTGACTGGGCAAACCATAAGAAAACTTTTTAATATACATCTTATTTACTAACAAATTATATACACAAAGTTCCATACATATAATTTATGTACATGATAAACTACACAGATTTTTTAAAATAATACAAAGGTAAGAATGTTCTAATATTTTCTTTTCCTAAGTCCTAAGGCATTATTTTATTTTACTTATTTTTTATAAATATTTATTTATTTGTTTGTTTGGCTGTGCCAGGTCTTTAGTTGCAGCATGCCGGATATTTTAGTTGGGGCATGTGGGCTCTTAGTTATGGCAGGCACGTGGGATCTAGCTCCTGAGCAGGGATCGAACCCAAGCCCCCGGCATTGGGAGCACATAGTGTTAACTGCTGGACCGCCAGGGAAGTCTCAAGCATTATTTTAAAAACTATATTTACAAAATGTATATCTCACATGCTACCTAGGGTATGCACACAAGCTTTAGAGGCCTGGACTATGCACAGCCAGTTTGATGTGCCTTGGAAAAATAATGGTTTGACATTTAAGCAAAAGTACTGTCTTAGAGACATTCAGTTCTTTATATTCATAAAGTAAATTGTGGTAACAGGGAACACTGACTGTAAATGAAAAAAGTCTTATTACATTCTTGAAAAAATAAAAGACTCAAAGTGCCTTTGTTACTCTAAAAGGAAAATCATTAGTGTCGTTTTTCTATTAACAATAACTTATCAAAGCTCCAAGGAGAAACAACAGCAATCCCTTACACAGTGCTTAGTATGTGCCAGGCACTATTTATACAAATGAGTGCATTTACACCTCATAATGAGGCATAGAGGTTAAGTGATTTGCCCATGGTCACTAGCTATGAAATGGGAGAAAGGGAATTTGAACCTAGGCCACTTGGCTTCGGCACCCAAGTTCTTGACTGTTTTCTACCTCAGGGGTCAATGGACTTGCCCTGTATAGGCTCAAAGAATTTTTCAATTTTTAAAATCTAAATTTAAACATTTCCAGATTTGTGGGCTATACAGTTTCTGTTGCAACTACTCTGCCCCACTGGCGTAGGGTGAAAGTAGCCATAACTACCATGTAAACAATGGGTGCGACTATGTTCCAAAAAAACTTCCTTTACAAAACCAGGCAACGGGCTGCATCTGGCCTACCAGCCAGAGTTTACCTATCCCTGAGCTGCATCATCATACTATTAAAAAGCCTTCATATCAAATTATTAAATAACTTTAGGCCTAAATACAGTCATAATAACCACTGTAAAGTTTTAAGGTATTATTTTAAAAACTGTATTTACAAATTGCTGATGTACTGATTTTTATTAGTTTAAAAACTACAGCAGCTAATAAACACTTGATTCATTTAAGTCTTGAAGACTATAACCGCATAGTTTCTTCACAGTATTACAATAAACGTTTTCAGTAAAAAAAATACATAAAAGTATTATTAGGTATTATATATTAAATCTCTTATTTCTAAAATTAAGTGGACTATCTTTATTAAATGGTAGAATCCCAACCTGAAAAGTGGTCATATTCTTTCAGCAAAATGAAAGCTGCACTCACATGTATCAAAAGACAAAAATTAGGGCTTCCCCGGTGGCGCAGTGGTTGAGAGTCCGCCTGCCGATGCAGGGGACACGGGTTCGTGCCCCGGTCCGGGAAGATCCCACATGCCACGGAGGGGCTAGGCCCGTGAGCCATGGCCGCTGAGCCTGTGCGTCCGGAGCCTGTGCTCCGCGACGGGAGAGGCCACAACAGTACCGCAAAAAAAAAAAAAAAAAAAAAAAAATACAAAAATTAACTGCCCTCTGTATCAATATATTAATGTGTTTCAATCACATATGTTTTCATGAAAGTTTAAACATAAAATCACCTTTAAGATCTAGGCCATGTTATCTGCTCCCTGCCATGTCAGAATACACCCCGTGAAGTTTACTTAACTTGTCTTAAGTGTGATAGAATTCTTTATACCTTGACAAATAACTAAAAGGAAAAAAAACCCACATACACAATAAGATGAAGAGCCTATACGTTTGTCAATCTTGACTTATTTGCTTTTCTTGAGTCAATTGGAGGTTTATAGCCACATTCTCAAAATCATTAACTACAATCTTCCCAAACAGGTAATTGACGAACAGATGCATTCTAAAACTTGTCAGTAACAAAGTGCTATTCCAGTTTACATCAACAGTTTAATTCTATTTAGATACTAAAACTGAATACACTGAATACTGCAAACTTTATTCCCAACCACTCAGCAAAGTACTACATACCTTTTCAGATATAGGAAAAAAAAAGAAAAAAAGAAAAAGCATAAGATTCTTCCTATTTTCATTTCCAAAGATACATCCCAATCTTAATGATCAATCAGTGATTTAAATGTCAACTATAAACCCAGTATTTTATTAGCTGCTATGCAGTATACTATACTAGAGCAATAGAAGAGAGAGGACCTCAAACCCTCTGTTCCCTCAAATTGAAAAGCAGGCTTCCTGACCCCTCCAGACCACTACTGGACACAGGGAAGGCACACGAATGTTTCAGGACCCCAACCAACAGTCACCTGCTTTGTGATTACTTCCATGACACACCCTCACCAACACCACTGAGTTTGCTGCTCCTACGGGACGTTACATGTATTTACTATTTTAACACATAACACAGTGCGTCATAATTATGATTGCAGATAGATGTTCTAACAATTTAAAGAGAATGATGACTTTTTTGCTCTTTACATCTTGCCATTTCCCTTCCCATAATATTTCTTGAAGAGAAACCATAAATATATAGACAAACACAAAACACAGAAAATATACAAAATGTGTGGTTTGTGGCTTAACACAAAGTTAAGTAAAATTAGTTCTGACAGTATCCAGAATGACAAAATTTCATGGTACAAATGAGAATGGACCAAGGTTTGAGCAGGTACAGGAGACAATCCAGGCATGAACAACACCAAGAAAAGGTAGACAGGAAGTAACATGGTGTGTAGGAAATCACGAGACCAGTCTGATGGGAAGAGACATAAACAAGACTGAAACTCACTTTCTAAACCTCCATCTCCAATTGGACAATTCGCAAGACACAGGTGCACCAAAGTGACCAATTTATTCAATCCCTTTAATATGGAGGAAGAGTTTAAAATTTTACTGGTTTAATTTGCCCCAAAAGCAACTATCAAATGTTGGCAGGACACAATGAAGGCTTACCTTTGTTAACATAGTTAAGCCTCTCTCTCTCACAACTAGCCCACTTAGCTCCACGTTCCTTAGCGCACCCGATGCACTTACACAGCGTTTAAGAGCTTTACACAATTGGAAGGTCACATCTTTATTTCTTTTCGCAGGAACACGACTTCTGTAAACTTTATTTCTGCCAGAAGCTAAAGCAAAATTATTGTAAAATAAGTGATTTAAAACACACATTTTATCATCATTAAAAAGCATTAAAAAAAAGCATCTGCTCTGTGCTAAGGATTAGAAACGACTCCTGCCCTTAAAGCCTTCATTAAGGAGGGACATGTGTAAACTGAAAATTTCAATCACATGAGATAAAGAAACATAACCTTTATGCACAGAGGCTCCTTTGGAGGCAGAATGTTATATCCAAGTGATGGCTTCATGATAACCCTGAAGCAGAATCTAGAAAGATGAGGCTATGCAGAGTTGGAGTAGGAGGTGCATTAACTGCAGAGGGAACATCTGTGAAAAGACACTCAAGCCTGACTCCTGCTGGGCACTGTAAATACTGCAGGTGGGGATGACTAAAGGCCAGGGGTCCAAGTGTGAGAAGAGACAGAAATGAAAGAGATGTTGGCCCAAGCAAGCCTGGGAGAAAGCATGGCTTGTATCCCACAGGTGGTGAGACCTGGGGCTACCACTGGCTGAGTAAGGGTGCCTCCACTGATTAGAAAAAGGCTCCCTGCTGCTGAAGGACCGACTAGATAAAGGGAGTGATCACAAAAAGCTCCCCTTCCTCAGGGCAAAGAGCCCTATGAGGCTTGGCCGCACACAGTTCAGACTACACGCCTCCGTGCAGAGCACACGCTGGGTGGCTACTATGCAGTAACTCTGTGTGGGCAAGCCATTAGCAGCATTATTTTAAGCACATCTTTTTATGTTAGAAGATCACTTAACCCGAGCAGGCGGATGAACTTAGAGGAACTGAATCCAGGGGCCGTGAACCACCCAGGAGTTTCTGCCATAGTCTGGGCCAAATGTAATATGGATGAAGAAGCAAATTTAGGAGGAGGCCAAAATTTACAAGACAGACCCACTGGATGCAAGACATAAAGAAAGTTCAGTGAAGGAACTCTGAAGAGAATGGGCTCTACAATAAATTTTTCTTATATTCAATGTAAAATATTAGGCAAAATTAAGTACAGTGGCCTTTAAGGTCCCTTCCAGCTCTAATTTCTTTTGATTTCTAACTTATTACTCTGGTTAAGTAAAGTCCCTTCAGAGGTACAGAACAGTTCTTATACCTGAATGGGATGCAAAGAATAATCTGACTTCTCTTCACCAGGGGATGAGTTGAACTGTCCTTGCAGAAGAGATAACAGATGGTGTGAACCCCAGATCCTGGAAAAGGTCCAGGCACACGATGAGTATTCAGCTTTTTGAAAACAAATGAACAATCATTTCCTCTCCTACATCTTCACACCCTTTCTCTGCTGGTTACTTTCTCACAGCTTATAAACATCCTCAAATATACCCACTTAAAAATCTCTCAGACCTATGATTCTTTGGATCTTCTTGTGGGTAACCTAAGTCTCTACCATGCCTTCAAACACCTGTCCTCCCAAAAAACCCAGATCTGTACCTTGGGTCCAGACCCGTCTACCAGGCCCCTTTAAAGCACTGAAGATCAAGTAAGATCCTCTCGCCACCCCCAATCCCTTTCTACTGTGCTCTGTATCTCTCAAAAAGATGCAGCTGTAAACTGTCACCCACGCTTGCTGCCCTCCCTTTTCTAACTGGTCACCAGGCCCCACCCATTCTCTCTCAGATCTGCAAAATCCAGTCCCACCTTTTATAACTTAAGTGGGAACCTTAGATTACAATTCACCCTGCACCCAATCGAGTGCCTTGCACATGGATGTCCGAGTGAGTCTCTAAACCACAAGTCCATTTCACTGTTCTTTAGGGTTTCCCACAGCCTTCAGGATAAACATCTAAACTTCTGACAGGACAAACAAGGCCCCCTTCTCTTGGGCCCCACTAAGTTTCCAGTATCAACTCTCATTTCTTTCCCAAACCCTGAGTTCCAGTCCTATACCTTAGTTTTGCCATATTTTCTTATATTTCTCAAACTTTGACACACACTGCTCCCTCCTGCCACCCCAGGAGCTTCTACATATCCTTAGAAAGGATGGCACCTCCTCCAAGAAGCCTACCCTGAACTTTCCCTTCCAAGATTCTGTGCTCTGCAACGGGGAAAGGTGGGAGGGGGAAGGATACATTAGGAGTTTGGGATTAGCATATACACACGACTCTATATAAAACAGATAATCCACAAGGACCTACTGCATAGCACAGGGAACTCTACTCCATATCCTGTAACAAACTGTACGGGAAAAGAATCTGAAAAAGAATGGATACATGAATAACTAAACCACTTTGCTGTACACCTGAAACTAACACAATATTGTACATCAAATAACCTCAATATAAAATAATAATTAAATTAAAAAAAAAGATTCTATGCTCTGTAGCACCAGAACTCACTTCTTCCAGAGCACTGACTACTGTGCTTGTGTTTACCTGCCGCCCAGTAGAAGGGGAGATTACCTAGGGCAGAAGCATCGTCTCCAGCAGCCCTTGGTTCTGACAACTCATTCAAGTGCCAGGCTACTTGACACACATAACCTGCTTAATTAATTCTAAGAACCCACAGAAAGAGTGGTTTTTAATGTCATCTTACAAGTGTGGGGATTGCAGTTCAAAAGTAACCTGCCCAGGCCACAGACAGCATAAGCCCTGGAATTCAAACGCTAAACTGCCTTCACACCAGTGCTCTTTCCACTATATGATATGACTATTGAAAAAAATTTTTTTTTCCTGAACCCTGTTTGAATGGAAAGGAAATGAAGCTGGGATATATCCATTTCCTAATCGCTTTGGTGTGTACCAGGCAAAGTCATTCAACAGAGCAGGTAACATCGGTGCAACAATTAACGATGCTCCAAACTGTGCTAAGTGTTCTACTTTGTAGAGTCTAGAAGCATTAACACAGTGCATCCTTGTAACCACCACAGAGACTGGGACCTGTTAAGCCCACGCTACAGATGAGAACACTGAGACCTAGAAGCCTTAAGGCACTCGGCCGGGGTCACCGAGCCGGCAGGAGTCCTAGGCCGCACGCCCCGTCTAGTGCACGCACACCCGGGCACTGGGCACTGGTTCTAGTGCCCACCCTCCACCTTGCACCATTGAAAACCCTGCTTCTCAGCGCCAACACGAGAGGCCCTGGAAGCGGGAAGTACAAACCTGTCTCGACAAGCCGTGCCTGGAAGAAGCTCTGGATACAGATCAGGGGCAGCGGGTGCTCAGGAGCGGCGCCCAGTGCACCCCGCGCAGGCGGTCGGCCTTAAGTCCAGTGGGGCGTCCCACAGGGAAGCGCGCATGGAGGGCAGAGGCACCAAGTCCTGCAGCGCGCACAGGTCCTCAGAGCGCAGAAAGAAGTCGGCCGCGCTGTCCCGGCGCAGCTTCACCGAGTGATCATGGCCCGAGCACAGCCTCGGGGACGCTGGCTGCGGACACGATGGCCACACCCGCCTGGGGCCCCGGCCCCTCGGGCGCCCACCGCCCGGCGGCTGCGGCTGGACCGGCGTCGCAGCCGGAAGACATAGGGCCACTGGCCCCAGCTACGCCAACCCCCCCATCCCGCGCTCCGGTGACCCCGCGCGGCCTGGTGCTGGCGCAGGCATCTATGCCCTCCACGCCGCGGGGCTGGGGTTTACGTCAGCGGGCGGGACCGTTGGGGCGGGGCTCGAGGACGTCTGCACGCTCGCCGTGCGTCCGCACGCAGCCCTGTCTCCCATGGTGATGCGGCCTGAAGAGTAGGGGCTTGAGCTCTGAGACTAAGGCAGCGCGAAATGTACGAGGTGTGGGTACTTTGGGGTTTCCAAAAAGCGTTTGCTGACTCATCCAAACAAAACTGAGACCTGGTTATATCAACGCATTTTAAAAGTAAACTCCCGTAAATGTCTGTGCTCCCCCCACCCAGGAGAGAGCGTGCACTCCGTGAGGGACACACGAAAGGCTGAGTGAACGTCTGCCTGTGGTCCTTTACCTGGTGCACAGGTGTGTGAATTTATGTGGAGAGCTCTTAATTTCTGTAGTTTCTGCTAACTTGACACGGTAGTTGGCAAATGGTGACGTGTTCCATGCATTCAGGACATGATCGTGGTTACTAATAATCACTTTGTTTGGTACTGACAACTCCACAGAGAATTTACTACTGAATATCCACTTTCCAGAAGAGAAACTGAGGCGTAGGAAGTGAAGTGACTGAGTAAGAGTAAGGACTCAGACAACTGGTGTTAGTAAATTAACCCTGCAAGGAGGCCGTTAGCCTGCGGTGGCTCTAGTGATGCGGCCGCCTACGTAAACCAACAAAAATCTGAGCCTGTCAACGCCTCAGGGTGGCGAACACTGCTGAGGACAACGAGTCACAAACCACCAACTAGGCTTTAAAGTTATAGCAAGTCAGTCATTTCCTTGCTTTGCTTCTGCCCTTTTTAAAATAAACATCTCTGCAGCTCCTGTGGCTGGAGTGCTCCTCACCGCTTCCGCTTTGGTGGTGCCTGAATTGAATCTATTTTTGCTCACGTAAAGTCTTATTTTCAATATGCCTCAGTTTGTCTTTTAACATTGGTCGTAGAAGTTGGATTTGTGTCCAGTTTCTAGAACAGTGGTCGTCCTCTGTTCAGGCCTTAGGCGTTATGCATACAATGTTCCTCTTCTACCACCACCTTCTGGATGCCTCCACCCACTACCAGCTCCCGCATATCAGATCCCCTAGATGTGGTCAGCAATGGCTTTCACATGCAGCATGCTCACATTATAATATCGCAGACACTCCTCCGTCCTCCAGCCAGCGTGTGAAGTGAAACATTACCATTCCTGTTGAAGAGTGAGCCTGCTGTGACCACTTTCCCAAACACAGCCACTCCCCAGCTGACCCTGGGTAACCACTCTTCTGAACTTGGTCTCCATCACTGCATGGATGTCTTTCTATTTAGGCTACATTTTTAAGTATTCTTAAACCTCATATAGTATTCTACTATGTTTTCCCTTCTTACTTGCTTTTTTTAGTGTTATCTTTGCTAGGTTCATCCATGCTGACACGTAAAGATCTGTCTACTTCATGTACTTTCCTCACTATGTAGGATTCCCATGTAGGGAAGTACAATAATTTATATGTGCATTTTCCTGTTGATGGACATTTAAATTGTTTCCAATTTTCAATATGATTTCTGTTTTAAAAAGTTTTTATATACTTTCTAAAGGTCACTTTACATTTACTGTTATTACAAAATATTGGCTATATTCCCTGTGTTGTACAATACATCTTTGAGCCTATCGTACACCCAGTAGTTTACATCTCTCACTTCCCCACCCCGTATTGCCCCCTCCTCCCCCTCCTCACTGGAAACCGTTAGTTTGTTCTCTATATCTGTGTCTCCCCTTCTTTTTGTTATATTCGGTAGATTGCTGTATTTTTTAGATTCCATATATAGGTGATATCCTACAGTGTTTGATTTTGTTTGACTTATTTCACTTACCACAATGTCCTCCAAGTCCATCTATGTTGCCGCAAATGGCAACATTTCTTTCTTTTTTAAGGCTGAGTAGTATGCCATTGGTTATATGTACCACATCTTCTTTATCCATTCATCAGTTGATGACACTTAGGTTGCTTCCATATCTTGGTAATTGTAAATACTGATGCTCCGAACATTGGGGTGCACGTATCTTTTCAAATACATGTCTTTGAAAACACGTGTTTTTGTTCTTTTTGGATTTATACCCAGGAGTGGAGTTGCAAGGTCATATGGTAGTTCTATTTTTAGTTTTTGAGAACCCTCCATACTGTTGTCCACAGTGGCTGCACCAGTTTACATTCCTACCAACAGTGTACCAGGGTTCCGTTTTCTCTAAAAATTGTAAATTTTCTTCCTAGGGGTAATTGAGATGATAGTTGAATAATAACATAAGATCAGGCGAAGTCTAAAGAAATTTTAGAAAAGCTGGATAGAGTAGAAAAACTTCTGTTCACTGGCGTTTGAATGTTAGAGAGACACAAGACATGTGGGCCAAGTTGTGGAGAGAAGGGAAACACAGACGCAAGCTTGACACTTGGTGCAGCTTTTCTCCTTGGGGCATTTGCTGATTCAAATGTTACAGCCTAGGAGCTGAAAAGCCAAAGAGTTCAAAAGACTCTAACGACAGAAGCCAAACGGCAAGAACCGTTTTACATTGATAAACAGCATTTTAACTATGGAGAAGCAGAAAATGAAAAGAAAGAACTTTGCATTACATTTCATAAAAGTTTAGAGAGATCTTTGTGGTATATTAGTGAACTTATTTGTGGAAATTTAGCCATGTACATTGTGTTGGAGAGGCACCAAGAGTTCAAGAATTCTCACAATTTGAGTACACGGTTGCCTTAAATATAGGCATGGTAGCATGCATTTACATAACAATGATTTGGAGGATGTTGTGTTAGTCAGCTCTTGCTGTGATAATGCTTTGGAACAAATCACACCAAAGTCAGTTACATAAACAAGAATTTATTTCTCTTGGACCTATGGGCTAGCTGCAGTGGCTCTCTTTTAGACCTCTAGATGGCTAGTTTTGCTCCGTGTTTTGGGTCAGTTTGAGGTCTGTCACGCACCTCTTCGTCTGGAGCCCAACTGTGAGGCCGCAGCTCCCAGGCCCTGTCTTCTCTAAAAGTTCACTGAAACATAAGAGGTGAGCCCAACCGCACAAGCCCATTTAAGGCCTCTTCTGCTCATTTAAGGCCAACATGTCTGCTCATACTTCAGTGTCCAAAACATGTCACAGATCTAAGCTGTATTTAGAATATGTGTATTTGTTTAAAGTTGGGTGCTCTCACAGAAGAATATTGCATTTTGGACAGTGTTAGCTTAGCATTTCCATTGGCATTTGCAAACGTGATTAAACGTCATGTGCACTTTTTCTCCTTTGAGAACTTTTTGAAATTGTGGGACAATTTCTATGGGAAAAGAGGAAGGTACATTTTAGAACTCAACTCTAGTTATAGCAGTGTTGGGAGAAGAATTAATGAGATAAGATCAATACAAATGAAAGATTTGGGATTCACATATTCATAATTAACATTAGTATTCTTCAGACCATTCCTGGAGAATTGTGATGCTTGCTTTACGTGATTTTATCCTAAATCATTATAATCTGACCAAGCCACTTCAGTAAAACATACATCATACAGTACATCGCATTTTAGTTTTTCCTACCACTGCACAACTTCTCAGGTTCCATTTATGCCAGATGTCCAGCAGTGACAGATCCATACACATGGCAAATATTATACATTAGTGGTTGCCAGGGGTTTGGAACAGAGGGAAATAGGGAATGACTCCTTAAAATCGGTGTAGGTTTCCTCTTGGGGTGATGAAAATGTTTTTCAGCTGGACAGCGGTGATAGTTGCACAACATTGTGACAGTACTAAATTCCACTGAATGGTACAGTGAATTGTAAAATGATCAAAATGGTGAATTTTGTGTTCTGTTCATTTTACTACAATAAAAAGGAGAAAGAATTAGGGAAAGACTTAGAGTTTGGGAAAGTAAGGTGAACTGGTCAAGAAAAAGACAGCTCTACTGTTCAGTTTTCTCTCAGCTCTCCCAGTGCATTAATCCTCAGCAAGAAGTAGCCTGAACTTGTAGATGATAGTCATTCAACACAGTGCAGGGAAAAGTAAATAAAATAAAAGCCAACTCTTCTTCTTTAGCACATCTATGAAAGGTTAACTTCCTGCTCAGCCACATGGACATTCATGAAGACGTTTCACTTCAGGTGTCCTCTACTTCAGTACTTTACTCACAGCTCATTCACACATGTAGGCAACAGCATTCCTTAATTCGATGGAATCTGCAGTGCTGGTTGTGATCAGTCTCATGAAAAGAAAAGGGAAAGAGGAAAAAGCCTCCACATTGACTTGGTGGTCTTGACAAAATGGATGCAGAAGACAGCTTGAGTGTCAAACTGGAAACTTATTTTCCTTTTCCTTTTCTTTTTATCTTTCCTATCAGGTCTTCTGCCCACTTCCCACCCCCTTCTTTCAAACAGGAGAGACACTAATTAGCTGCTTTTTGTTTGTTTGTGCTAAAACAACTATTGTTTTGGGTTTCTTGTTGTTCGGTGAACATTTTTGTTTTTACTGCCAAATGAGCTTCGGTGGTTGGTGTAGGGGGTCTCTTGGGAACTTAACTTTTTCCAGTTTAAGTGGGAAAGCTTTTTTGTTTGAATGGGCTTTTACTGGGTGCTTCAAGGTTTGCTCTTGGCTCTTTGATGGGGGACTGGATAGCACTGTGTTTCCTTTGAGGCTCCGATAAATAAAGGATCCTATGTCCTCCTGGGCACTTTGTGTTGATTTTGCTGTGTGTTCTCTCTAATAGCCAGATGCAGATTCCAGGAAAATGACATATAAATGAATATAAGTAATCTAATATTTTTAAAATTTGATTTGGCCATACTCCTGGTCTTATTCTACTTGTAGCAGATGGCTTTAAAGAGCATTAGCTATGTATATATTAAATACAACATAAATATACCAATATTAAATATTATATTGATATATAAATTTAATATACTAATACTTATATTAATGTATAACAATTATGTATTATATTAATATATATTTTTGCCTAGCGTATATTATATACAAAATATATGGGTAATGAAATGTATTTATATGGTTAATATGTTCATAATATTAATAGGATATATCCTGTAAAATTGATTATAAAACAATTATATCATAATATATAAATTATAAATATATATATTTATATATATTATAAATATATAATTATTATTATCTGATATAATACACTATAGTCAATATATTCTATATAACACAATACGTAATGTATTAGTATAAGACAATTATATTATGTAATATAAATATAATACATCTATAAAACTATATATATTTTAATTATACATTACACATACAAGTATGTATAGCTATTTATAATTTTATTTACATAGGAATCTGTTCATCCTAACAATTGATGTAAAAATATGCAATATTTTCAATCAAATGGGCCTTAACCTCACTACCTACACATAACTACTTTTATAATCGTGAGCCCTGTCTAACTCATGCTTCCATATCTCTCAACCTGCTTTTCTACACATGCACATAGACGACACACATTTATACACGATATATATGTATACTACCAGTTTTCAGTTCAATGTATATAACTATATAATTTATATAATTATATTCCTGTGTATGTATACAAATATAAATCAAAGGTATGTGTATAGGTATGTATTTCATACGTTTATATAACTATATCATACAAATAATGTATGTGTATATAAATACATGACTATATACATACATACACAGAAATATACTTATTTAAACAAAAGGGACCTAAATAAACATAGTTCTCTAAGAATAAAACTAGTTATGTCTCACTGTTTCAATAAGAGTTTATAGTTTTCTACTGTATGTGCTTCTATAATTGTTATGAACAATTCCCATTTGTTGAATGTTAAGTTGTTTTAATTTTTTGCCATTATTAATGAAGCTCTAAAGAATACGGTGGGCAAGATTACTTGAAAAAGTCTCCTGAAGGAAAACGGTTAGGTATGCTAGGTTAAATGTACACAACTTATTTTTAAGTGCGTGGTTGATTTTTGAAGTATGCAGTAGAAATTTCCAGGACCCATGAAAGAAGGGTGGTACATGTGTGAGAGTTATAGCTATATTAGGAGTGGATTGAAGATCTTGATAGCTTAGAACAGAAGCTGGAAATCCTGTTTTTATGGAGCCAAGTGGCAAATATTTTAGGCTTTGTAGACCAAAGAGCAAAATTGAGGATATTAAAGAAGATATACAGACTGCCAACAAACACATGAAAGAATGCTCAACATCATTAATCATCAGAGAAATGCAAATCAAAACTACAATGAGATATCATCTCACACCAGTCAGAATGGCCATCATCAAGAAATCTAGAAACAATAAATGCTGGAGAGGGTGTGGAGAAAAGGGAACACTCTTGCACTGCTGGTGGGAATGTGAATTGGTACAGCCACTATGGAGAACAGTATGGAGGTTCCTTAAAAAACTAAAAATAGGGCCTCCCTCGTGGCGCAGTGGTTGAGAGTCCGCCTGCCGATGCAGGGGATACGGGTTCGTGCCCCGGTCTGGGAGGATCCCATATGCCGCGGAGCGGCTGGGCCCGTGAGCCACGGCCGCTGGGCCTGCGCATTCGGAGCCTGTGCTCCGCAACGGGAGAGGCCACAACAGTGAGAGGCCCGCATACCGCAAAAAGAAAAAAAAAAAAAAAAAAACTAAAAATAGAACTACCATATGACCCAGCAATCCCACTACTAGGCATATACCCTGAGGAAACCATAATTCAAAAAGAGACATGGACCAAAATGTTCATTGCAGCTCTATTCACAATAGCCTGGAGCTGGAAACAACCTAAGTGTCCATCATCGGATGAATGGATAAAGAAGATGTGGCACATATATACAATGGAATATTACTCAGCCATAAAAAGAAACGAAACTGAGCTATTTGTAATGAGGTGGATAGACCTAGAGTCTGTCATACAGAGTGAAGTAAGTCAGAAAGAGAAAGACAAATACCGTATGCTAACACACATATACGGAATTTTAAAAAAAAAATGGCATGAAGAACCTAGGGGTAAAACGGGAATAAAGACACAGACCTACTTGAGAATGGACTTGAGGATATGGGGAGGGGGAAGGGTAAGCTGTGACAAAGCGAAAGAGAGGCATGGACATATATACACTACCAAACGTGGGGTAGATAGATGGTGGGAAGCGGCCGCATGGCACAGGGAGATCAGCTCGGTGCTTTGTGACCGCCTGGAGGGGTGGGATGGGGAGGGTGGGAGGGAGGGAGATGCATGAGGGAAGGGATGTGGGAACAGATGTATGTGTATGACTGATTCACTTTGTTATAAAGCAGAAACTAATAAAAAAAAATTGTGTAAAAAAAAAAATTGAGGATATTATTTAGGTACTTAGGTAACCATTTAAAATGTTACCAGTTAAAATGTGAAAATTATTCATAGCTCACAGGCCATAGAAATAGGCATCTGTCTGGATTTGTAATACAGGCCATAGTTTAATGACACACCTGACATAGAGACTTGTTTATAAATGGCCATAACCACGTGAGAGGCTGGAGGTAAGACTCCATCCCTACTAGATGGGAAGTTAGAACTAAACCTATCTATCCCTAGTTTCACATTCAATGAAAGGGTGTGCCAGGAGAAAAAAATATCTGCTGGCAAAGGGAGACTAAGACCAAATTCTCTTGGCCTCTGCTCTGGGTAGGAAACAGGTAGGAAATCTTGAGAATTCTGAACCCCAGATCTGTGTTCCCAGTGTTTGGGTTGCAAATTTATGTGCGGTCTTGCAAACAGAAGCTAAGAAATTAACTTAAAATGCTCCCAAATTGGTGGTATTCCAAACACAAAACTAAACCCTTTCTGGAGAGGTAGACCTTCAACACAGGCCTATAGCATTCCCACAGATAAAGTTTAGCTAAACATGAGCTCATGATCTAAATTTACACAATAATGAAGAAATCAGCTAGAAGTGGAGAGAATCAGCAAAAAACAATCAATACCAGAATTATATTCCCAAGGCCATCCATCAGATGTTGGAATAATCAGGTGCAAGGCAGAAAATATACATAAAACTAGAACTGAAACAAGGAACAAGGATGTTTTAAAAGACTGGGTAGGATCTTTAAAACATTTTTCAAGTACATGTCATTGATAAAGCTAAAAACTCGAAGGTTGTGTAATACAGCAGATTAATCATGGAGAAGTGTGAATTTATGCTGTTTTTAAAAATATGGCAGGTCAGATTTTCTGCCTAATTATATAAGTAGATTTAGCTTTAAAAAATACACATTATTTTAAAGACTTATTGGCTGTAAAATAAGTTAAGGTTATTTCAAAGGGCTTCTCTCCAAAGAAAAGTGAGAAGTAGCAAAACACAGAAAGTCGAGGGGAAAAAATGTCAATATACACATTGTGGTAGGGTGAACTAAGCCTTAGGCTAGCAACAGTGTGGACGAGCTGACCCTTAGATACTTACAACTAATCTGGAATCTTCAAAAAGTTCAACTATTTATAACTAAAAAGATTTCTTAAAATTAATAACCAAGTGTTTTAATTGACATCAGAAGAGTAAAACAATAAACCCTGAGAACATAGAAAAATAGATAATAAATATATGAGCAGAACTTAATAAAACAGAAAAAAGTATAAAATTGAGGTGATTTAGTATGTCAAAAGAATATTCTTTGAAAAGATTTAAAAAACACACTTTGATTAAGCAAAACAAATACATAAGTAAATAATATACAGAAAGAATCAGGACAATGTTAGAGCAGAGAATATATGAAATGCCCGTAAATTTGAACATTTCTGTAAAGTGGACAATTTCCTAGCTCCTAAAGTTTACCAAAACTGACACAAGAGGAAATTTATAGCTGGAGTTCTTTCACCAGTAAAGGAATTATGTCAATAGTTTACAATCTTTCACCAAGAAAATACCAGACCCAGACAGATCATTTGGGAGGTGAATTCTATGGAACTTCTATTAAACAGATAACATCAATATGAACAAAGAAAAACTTCTAGAGATAGCGAAGGAAGAATTCTCCTTTATTCATCTTATGAAGTCTATAAAATCCTAATACTGAAAATAGATTAGGACTGTAAGGAAAAAGAAATTTACAGGTCAAATTTACTTGTAAATATAAAAGCAAAAATGTTAAACTATGATATTAGCTACCCAAGTTCACTAGAGTAAGAAAAAGCATGAGCAAGTTAGGTAATCCAATGAATGAAAAGGTAGTTTAATGTCAAGGATATATATCAATAGATTGAAAACATCACATTTTATTTCTTTCATCTGTCTCTTTAAAAAATGATAAGTACTTATATTGATCTCTCTTGTACTAGGCACTGTGCTAAGTCACTTACATATTTACTCCTTTAAACCTTCTATCATCCCTGCGGGAAAGTTCTATTTTGCTTCCATTTCTTAGCTAAGACTCTAACCCCCAGGAAAGTGAAGCAACATTTGTAAGTTTTTGTGGATGGTCAGTGATGGGACCAGTACAGGAACATCCAAAGTCTGTGCTTGGAAACAGTGCCCCATGTGGACACTCACATTACAGATGAAAGGAAAGGAACCATGCACTTACCATATAGATTAAGTCTCACATTACAGGTTAAAGGAAAGGAACCATGCACTTACATTATAGATTAATACCCCCATAACAGGTTAAAGGAAAAAGAAACATGTGCTTCCTCAAAAGTTGTAAAGAAAGCATATCCATTTCTTAATATATTTCCCAATTTCTTTTGCTTGTTTTCTGACCTTTGTAGTGCATTTTGCCATGAGGCAAATTTTATTTCTTATATAATTAAATGTATCCTTTTTTCTTTGTATCTGAGAAAGGTATTCCTCATGAATACTTTATTTCATGTCTTCCAGGTTTCTGATACTTTTACAGTTTCATTATTTTTTAACTTTTAACTACTTGCTGTATCTAGAATTTACTAATGATAGCCATATTTTCCCACTTTTGTTGAATAATTTTTCCTACTGATCCAAAATGTGAATTTTATTTTAAACTCAATTCCTTTATGCTCTTGCATCTAATTTTAAGATGCTTCCTATTCCACTGGTTGTTTGCCTATCTAAAACAAAATGCTACCTTAGTTATAATGTAATTATAATATAATAAATGTAATTAGTAAACATAATACGATATATAATAAATAGCATATATAAAATAACAAAATATAATTTACCATATAACAAGGTCCAAGGAGAGCAATACTATACAATCACTTGAAATATCCCGCAAAAGATAGTTTATAAAATTCAATATTCATTTGTAATTTAAAAGAAAGAGTAAAATAGGGATTGATGAATGCTTCCAAAATAAGAAGAAATTATATGTCTACAAGAGAAAGAGGTAAATGATAAACTTTAGTAACACTGGCAATAAATGCAGGACAAGATGAGGATGCCTGATATAATGTTAAAGAAAAAGTATTATGTAACATTGTTTTTGCAGCACTGATGAGTTCAGTGAAAAGAGAATCTCATAGAAAAGAGTATCTCGTTCTTCTTAATGTCTGTACACTTGTCCATTGCATGAACATAACAGCTTATTTAGCCAATATGTTACTGATCTGCATCTGGATTTCTAGGTTTTCATGGAATTTTTTATTATGCACAATTGTTTCAAACACTAGGACTTCCTCTTATGTTTATATCTTTTGAAAGAAACAATATCTCCACAGATGATTTATCTGTGCTGGCTGCTAGCTGACTTTGGGTACTTCTCAGTTCTTCCCTTTACCTTCCTTGTCAATATGAAAACGGAAGGCAAGAAGGTCTCCTGTTTAGAGACTGTCAAGATAGATCTTGGTGATAAAGTCTTGGTGGTAAAGGCTAAAAGTATCAACCCAGAACAAACGTTTTTCCAGCTGTAACTATGTGTGATTCCCTTGGCTTGATTCCGTAGAGGATGTCAGACAAGACTGTAGAATCTGCCGTCAAAGTGCTTCCAGTAGGATGAGCTAAGTCAAGTATGGTGGCATATGTAATTCAAGACAAAATATAATGTCTCCTTTTCTCTCCTAGCAAAACTTGGTAGAGTGAACGTAGAAGTCACTGTATGCTTTGAATTAAAGGAACACAATCTTGTTTTGGAAGGTAAGTATTCTGGTCTCTTTGTGGAGATGAATTGGAAATTGTCTAGAAGAAGGAAAATGAGGTTAACCAAAGTTAAACTCATAAATAATTGGGCATTAATTAAATATCTGTGGTCTATGTTTGTCTTTGATCATAATTTCTCCCAATTTATGGACCTCTTTGATACTTGATGAATCCTTGTCAAAGATGCACTTAACAATGGTTATCACTTGTGTATTGGGTTTTGCCTGGGCCCTGAAGAAACTATCCTAAATTACCAGCTATGATTGTCACTTGATTTCCTCACAGAGAACAATCAGAACTCCTTGTCTTAAGTGGCTTGGAATGTGAAACTAGTTAGTCTCTTAGATATTGTTAGAGGACCCTACAGAGCCCATTGGTGAAAGTTTGGAAAACATGGGGCTTCTTAAAATTGATTCTTGTAGTGCTATAGGAAAGATCACTGAACCAAAAGGATAACGGTGTTTCTGGTTCTGTTGTTAGCGTTCTCCATGGAAACATTGCTGAAGCTTCTGGACTCAATTTCCTTCCCCATGTGTGAATGTCACTGAAAATATCCAACTCCATTCTATCCCCATATAACTTCAGGAACTAAGCAAAATGAAGACTCAAAATTCATTTCAAATAGTGAAATGAATATATAACGTAGAATGGAACTGGGAAAATACCTGGTTTAAATTCTGGAAAGTACCAACTATACAATTCTGGATAAGTTGCTTACTCTTGCTTAGTCTAATTTAATGCCCATCTCACAGGATGTTATGATTAATTTAATATCTTTGTATAACACACAGTGTTATGTAATTTCTTCTTGTTTTTCTTGAGTAAATACATATCCTTAAGCAACTCACTGTAAACAATAGTTACTTACTTGCTTAAATTACTCTTATCTTCTATTATCACCTGAACTGTGTCCTGCTCAAGTTAATATGTGGAAGTCTTAACCCCCAATACCTCGTAATCTGACTGTATTTGGAGATAAGGCCCTTAAATAGGTAACTGAGGTCAAATGAGGTCAAATGGGTGGGCTCTAATTCAATATGACTGGTGTCCTTATAAAAAGAACATATTAGGACACAGACATGCACAGAGAGAAGACCATGTGAAGATCAAAGGAAAACATGGCATCTACAAACCAAGAAGAGATACCTCAGAAGAAATCAATCTTGTTGACACCTTATCTCAGATTTCTAGCCTCTACACCTGTGAGTGAGTAAATTTCTGTTGTTTAACCTCCTCAGTCTCTCTGGTACTTTGTCATGGCAGCTCTCGGAAACTAATACAACTTTTTATGGCCTCCTTGTCTCAAGTTGAAAGTTCAATATTTGGCATCATAGCAAAGAAACAAAAATATCATCTACATTCCTTGTTGTAGTCTTTCTTCCCCATTCTCATTGCTAGTAATTTCCATATTTGGGTCTGTTTTCTGTATCTTGTAAACAGAGCGTTACGCTCACTTCTTGTCTTACTGCTAAGATACAATAAATGTGCAGATACTGAATAGATTTTGGAGAAGTGCAACATATAGTTGGTACATGTGTGATAAGTGTGTATTCATATAATTTATACTTTTTCTCTATTTTCTTCCTTTGGTGTGAGCTAAGATTCTCTGCTTTTGTGACTAGCGCTCCTGAATACTAATCCCTGAATTTAATTCACCAAAAATTGTCAAAAATAATAATCATATGGGGAAAGAGAGAGTGACAGAGGGAGAAGAACAAACAATCAGGCAAAGGCAGTACCGTGAATTATTAGGGTCTTATTAATAAGATTACGTTAGTCTAGAGGAAATGACCGTAAGTACCATCAGTGAGCCCAGTTGGTCTTTACTGAGTGCTAGACACATCCCTGAGTTCTGTTCTTAGTCTCCAACTGTATGATGACTACTGTCTGGAAGTATTATCTGAACAACTAAAGTCACTTAATGGAAAAGGAATATGTCTTTAGAGAAGCAACAGTAATTTTTCTATCTGATTAAAAAGCAATGTTGACTGTCTGGAAACCTCAGTCATATTTGTAAGCAGAAAAGCATTGGCTATTCAAAGTGGATGATGTAAAGAGATGAGCAGAAACTTTGGCGATAGGTATACCTGGATTTAATTCTCACTTCTACCACTTGGCAGCTGGATAGCCTTAGGCAAGTTTCATACCTCCCTGAAATTCACTTAATTCAGTCTGTAAAATGGCATAATAACTTATTATAGCATCCTTTTAGGAATTTTAAATCAGTTATTGAAATAAAAGTACACACTATATAGACAAGTATGGATTCCTCAATAGGTGTTTGACCTTTCATTTCTCCAGTATCCCACTCCCATCAAATAACGAAAAATACTTTTTAAAATTTATGAATATTTCATTATTCTAAAGTTAAAGCCCTAAAAATAAAAATAATCAACTGGCCTACGATCATACCATTAGAAGAACAAAAAAATAGGTGTTCATGAGAGTTCCAAATTAGAATACAAGTTTTTATTAGGCACCTATTTATGTATGCTATTCTACTCTTTAAAATAAATAATTAAATTTGAAAGACTTATTTCCTCACTTTTAAGACTTTATTAGTTTACAAATTACATATCGACCTATGCTAAATATTATACCGACCCATGCTAATGAATTCAGTACAGAAAACAAAAAACACTGCACTCAAGCAAACTACATATATATGTGTGTGTGTGTGTGTGTGTGTGTGTGTGTGTGTGTGTGTGTGTGTGTGTATATATATATATATATATATATAACTTAAATGCATTTATATCCTAGTCTGTCTCATAAAGCATTGTGGTAACTCACCGGAATACATACAATCAAATATAATGGCAAAAGCACTTAATATAAACAGGGCCAAGGAAACATAGACAGAAGATGAAGAAAAGATGAGGGAAATGTGAACAGGAGGAAGTGTAGTTAATCGAGTTGTATGTTTTGACCTTAAGAGTCTCTGTGTGGGGACTTCCCTGGTGGCACAGTGGTTGGGAATCCGCCTGCCAGTGCAGGGGACATGGGTTCGAGCCCTGGTCTGGGAAGATCCCACATGCCGCGGAGCAAATAAGCCCGTGTGCCACAACTACTGAGCCTGTGCTCTAGGGCCCATGAGCCACAACTACTGAAGCCCCAGCGCCTAGAGCCCGTGCTCCGCAACAAGAGAAGCCACAGCAATGAGGAGCCTGCACACCACAATGAAGAGTAGCCCCCGCTCGCCCCAACTAGAGACAGCCTGTGTGCAGCAACAAAGACCCAACATGGCCAAAAATAAATAATAAATAAATTTATTTAAAAAAAAGATTCTCCGTGGATAAAACAACATGTAAATAATTGGTTACAAAGCCACATTATTTGAAGGTGCCAGACTGCACATTAACAGTCTGACACAAAGGGACAGCACAGGAAAACTATTCAAAGATAGAGATTTTTAACTATTTGCAGTTTGAAACCTTTTAGAGCACGTATAATGAGCTCGACACACATTTCAACACTCAACATGTTAATCACATGTTCAAAGTATGTCTCAAAGTCATTGGAAATAGCTGTTGTCTCTGTCCCTGATATCCAAAACTGATCTGTGATGTGTAAAACTCAGGACGTATTGATATCCACTTTTTGGCATCTGAACAGGAAACAAAGTTGTTTCGCAGTGATAATAAAGAATGAAGTAAATGCAAAAGGATACAAAAGACAAAGTACTGAGGGAATGTATTAACCGAACGAGTCAAACTAAATTCTGCTGAACTGGGGCCTACGATTGTACACACTCCATGGAAATACCCCAGCCTAAATACTGGCATAGGAGGAAGGGTACTGCGAAGCCCATCACAGTATAATCCTTTAAAATGTCCCTTTCAAGGTTGGCTCCACTCAACACTGAGTATAGGAAATCTTCCCATCAGGCAGAAACACTGGCTGCCCAATGATTGACCAAGAAATTAACACACTAATGAATAAATGATGCTAATTTATTTCTATCCCTGACAATGGGAAACAGCACACACTCTGTGTCAATGGTATGTCCTCTTTCCCACTTTTCTAAGTGGGAAATTATGTTTTTCCCTTCATTGCTTTATATCATGTGTGACAGGCATGATGGGAAATGGCTATCAATGGTTCTGTTATTGATTTCTACCTTCATTTCACTGTGGCTAAAGAGGATACTTTGTATGATTTCAATTTCTTAAAAATGTATTGGTACTTGTATTGTGGCCTAACATATGGTCTTTCCCGGAGAGTGTTCCATGTGTACTTGAGAAAAATGTGTATCCTGCTGTTGTTGAGTGGAGTGATCTATATACGGCTGTTAGGTTTAGTTGGTTAAATGTGTTATTCAGTCCCCCTACCTCTCTACTGATCTTCTGTCTAGATGTGTTTTCCACTATTGAAAGCAAGGTATTGATCTCCAACTATTATTTTAGAACTATCTATTTCTTCCTTCAATTCTGTCAATGTTTGCTTCACATATTTGGGGGTTGTTTGGTACATATATGTTTATAGGTGTTCTATCTTCTTGATAGATTGAACTTGTTATCAACATATAGTGGCCTCCTTTTCCTCTTGTGATAGTTTTTGATTTAAAGTTTATTTTGTGTGATAGTAACATAGCCATCCCAGATCTATCTTCCTTCCTTCCTTCCTTCCTTCCTTTCTTTTTCTGTCTCTCTTTCCTTCTTTTTTGTTACTATTTGCATGGGATATTTTATTCTATGCTTTAACTTTCAAGCAACTTGTGTCTTTTGAAATCAAGTGAGTTTTTTGCGGACAGCATATACTTGGATTATGGTTGTTTTTAAAGTCCATTCTGCCAATGTTTATCTTTTTATTGGAGAGCTTAATCCACTTACTTTTTCAAAAATTACTGATGAGGAAGAACTTGATTCTCTCTATTTCCTGCTTGTTTTCTGTATGTCTTATGCATTTTTTGCCCCTCATTTACTCCATTACTGACTTCTGTGCTTAGCCGATTTTCTTGTGGTGAACTCTTGATTCCCTTTTCATTTCTTTTTGCATATGGTCTATTGATATTTTCCTTGTGGTTATCAAGAAGATGACATTTACCATTCTAAAGTTAAAACAATATAATTTCAATTGAAACCAACTTCAGTAGCACACAGAAACTCTGTTCCTCTACAGTTCCGTTCCTCCTCTTTACATTATTATTGTCACAAATTACACCTTTTTACTTTGTGAGCCCAATAACATGGATTTATGATTATTTTATACATTTGTTTTTTCAATCATGTAAGAAATAAAAAGTAGAGCTACAAGCCAATAACACAATACTGGCTTTAGTATTTGCCCATGTATTTATCTTTACTGGAGATTTCTATTTCTTTCTACAGCTTTGAGATGCTGTCTAGTATCCTTTCATTTCAACCTGAAGGTTCAATTTAGCATTTCTCATAGGGCAGTGGTAGGAAGTTGTAAAATAAATGCCCTCAGCCTTTGTTCATCTGGGAATGCGTTAATTTCTCCCTACGTTTTGAAACCAGTTTGGCCAAATATAGAATTCTTGGTGGACAATTTTTTTTCTTTCAGCACTTTAAATATGTCTGGCCTCTTGCTTCCGTGGTTTCATATAGGAAATTAGCTCTAATCTTTTTGAGGATCCCTGCTTTGTAACAAATTTCTTTTTTCTTTCTCCTTTGGGAGAAAAGATTCTTTCTGTGTCGTTTGGCTTCTGAGAGTTTGATTATACTGTTTTTTGCTGTGGGGTTCTTTGAGTTTCTCTTAGTCCTGAAATCAGCCAAAGATTTATAGCAACCAAACACATAGTGAACCAGGGAAGAGGCAATTTGAAAATGGCAGGAAAGCTTTGTGGCATTTTTACTTGCCCTTGCCCCATCCACTGTTAGTGTAGTGATGGTGTTAAAGTGGTGGAGTCTTAATGCAGTGATAGTCTTAAAGTAGCAGCAGACCATTCCTAGTATGGGACCCTCAATCCTGCTTCAGGAGGGAGCAGAAGAGACCGTACTCTCAGATTATTATGTGTATCTGTTCTAACCTGTCTGGGAGCTACCTGAAGGACTGACACAAGATGCTTATCTCTTAGTCTTAGCTAACTTGGAACACAGTCTGGAAAAGCAGTGGTCAATGCTCAAAAAAAATGCAAGGTGAACTAACAAAGCACAGATGGCTGGGGCAGAAGACTGTGCATTGAAATACAATAGACCACAGAAGATGCAGGAGCCAAAGTTGGGGGAGATTCTTTGGGAAATTAGAACCTACAAAAAGTACACATGTGTCCAGAGAAATTAGGAAAGCCACATGCATACTCGAGATAAGATGCATGTTCTGAAAACACCAGAGGAGTCTCTAAGCTTTTACCATTCTAAAGTTAATTTAAAAAGTTACTTTAAAAAGTAATTGGCCCTCCTCTGAGTAAGTGATTGCCCGAGGGCATCATGTTGAACACTCTTGACTGTCCTCTTAAGCCCAGGTTTGCAGTGAATGAGCCATTTAACCTCTCTTTACCCCAGTCTTTCTAGATTACAAATAGTAACGGTAATTTCCCTTCCCTCTTGTTAAAAAACAAGACAAAACAAAAAATACGCAAATCCTGATGGCGCTTTCCCTTTGTGGAAAATTCTTTGGACTTATCCATCTATTACTCTGATGTAGTAAAGAAGAAATTTAGCACAATTTCTCTCTGTCCATAAAGATTTTAGGCTTTTAAGCTTAACTCTTTAGCAAAAACTATCAAATGCCTATTCTCCACTGCCTGTGACTAGACAGTTCCTTGATTCTGTCTAAGAGGTGGGGAGCCACAAGGGAACAAGTACTTAAAGAGACTCTAAAAAGCCCTATCTTTTCTGCACCCCCTTCGCCACCACCAGCTCTCCAGTTTATCCACTGCTCTTCTCACTCTTTCCACACCAGGAACACCAGCCTCTTAGTTTGTACTTTCAACACTCAACGTTCTCCCATCCAAATGCCCTTGCATTTATGATTTCATCCTCTGGAAATGTTCTAGAAAAGTAATCCATACACATATAAATAGAATATGATACTAGAGGTTATGATAATAGATAGGATATGACTACCTTCAAGTCTCTGGTCAAATGTCACCACATCAGTGAGACCTTGATCATCCTATAAAAAACAGCTGTTGTGCATCCCCATGCAGGTGCACACATTAACCTACACATGCTCCATTCCATCTCTGATATAGTTTTCTCCATATGTTTGTTCCCGTCTGCCAAACAATATATCAATATTTGGGTATTGGTTTATTTTCGGTCTCTTCCCTAGGTAGAATGCGAATTCCGTGCAGGTAGAGTCATGATTTTTTCACTGCAGAACCTACAACAATCATTGGCACATAAGAGTCACTCAGTAAATATTTCTAGGGTGAAAAAAAAGAAAGGTGATATATCCTTACCTTAGATTATCCACTGCACATTTTGGTATCCTTTGCATTACTTGCTCAAATGATCTTACACTCCAGTCATACGTACCTATTGGCAGTTCTTTAGGACCACCATTGCTCTGTATGCCCTCGTGTCTTTATTAAAATTTAATTTTATTTCGTTAACATCTTTATTGGAGTATAATTGCTTTACAATGGTGTGTTAGTTTCTGCTTTATAACAAAGTGAATCAGCTATACATGTACATATATCCCCATATCTCGTCCCTCTTGCGTCTCCCTCCCACCCTCCCTATCCCACGCCTCTAGGTGGTCACAGGACATATATACACTCACTACCAAATGTGAAATAGATAGCTAGTGGGAAGCAGCCACGTAGCACAGGGAGATCAGCTCTGTGGTTTGTGCCCTCTTGCTTTTTAAATCTTGCTGTAGCCTCTGCCTAGAATGTTCACTTCTGAAACTTTTTTGTTGTCTTTCACACTTCTACATTTCCTTCAAAACACAAATCAGGTGTCCTGTTCTTCAAAAATATTTCATGATGAACTCATTCTTTCTCTGTGTCCTCCTTCCCACCCTGGCACCCTGTCCTGGCACTTATCTACTCATTATGTTATACGATTCTGTCCAGTTGAAACTCCTCCCAGCTTTACCAGAGACCACTTGAAAGCAGGGACTGCTTCTGACGTCAAAAGCACGATGCCCCAATGCCTGGCATATGACAGCTACTCATAAATGATCAATAAATGAACAACAACCCACCTTATTCTTTTTTCTTATCGTAAGAAGCTGCTCTTCATTGCTTTAAACTTCTAAAATTGCCCTGAGGGATATAATAGTAATGAGTGTTCCTGAAAATCAAGAGAATGGACACTTATGATAAGTAGCTTGAAGATCAGCCAAGTGAAAACTGGAATAGCTCCCAAGGAAGAGGAGTGAGGCATTCGAGCTCCTTTAGGAGTAGCAAGTAGCAGTGATGCTGGTGTTCACACTGCCATGAAGAAAACCACTGCCATGTGAAGCTCCTAACACGAGTAAATATGTAGTATCTCTGAGGTATGTGATAGTATGTGAGAGTCGATCATGACAGAACTCTTCAGCAACCTTGTTTCTGGATTTTACCTCATCCAGCATCACTTGGTGTATGTTGAGGTAATGCACAACTTTTACTAGGTAATTAGTCTCGGAATTATTCCTCTAGGGTAGAAAGATGCTATCTTACTCCAATCATGTTGCTATAACAAAATACCACCAACTGGGTAGATTATAACAACAGCAATTATTGCTCCCAGTTCTGGAGGCTGGGAAGTCCAAGACAGAGGTGCTAGCGTGTTTGCCTTCTGATACCAGGAGGAAAGTGGAAAGTAGTCATGTATGTCCCTGCAGGTATTTGTAGGTTGTCTTCCACCCTGAGATTTCTCTGCTGCCGCCCCTCCCCTAAACAAGTGTCAGAGAGGATTGGAGCTCTATCTTCACAGCGCTTGCTGACTTTTCAAGAGAAACATTGTACAGATAGACCCACAGACATACTGAAATAGATATCCGCAGCTCTGTTGGATGTGTAGTATTTAGCTTCTTCGGTCTGTGTGTGAAACACTTCTAACATGCTTCCCCTCCTCCAATGCCCACAGGGCCACCAGTTTTCAGCCTGTTTTCTCTGTTCTGTTAAACACACCTCTTTTTCTAGCAGCTGAATGGGAAGGAGGACCCCCCTTTCAGTTGTCATCTTCCTCGAAACTGTTCACTCTAAACGAATTCTCCCATTTCCCTTCTGAATCTATCTACCATCTCCCTCTATGTCCAAACTCCTCCTGATAGACAAATTTATTGAGCGCTTAAATGTATACCAGTTACCGTTTGTCAGTGGCATTTAACCCTCACAAATATTATCCACATTACACAGTTAAATATTGAGGCTTAGCGAAAGTAAGAAACTTGCCAAAAGTTGCACACTTAACAAGTGACATGTCTAGGATTCAGGCACAAAAGATTTGAGCCCAGAGGCCATGCTCTTAACCATGAAGTGAAACCCTCTAAACAGGAAGAAGTTAACACCTGTTCAAGGGAAATGGAGGGTCCATACTAGCTCCCTTATTTATACCAGCTGCCCGAGGGGAAAGTTTAACAGAAAAGTGTTCCCATTTAATTTTTCTGTTTCTTTAACCATTGAATTAAACAATAACACATCCTCCTTAAATGCAATCTCTCTTTGATTCAAGCTTTCTGATTATTTCAGAAACTTCAGTGAATAGTTTATATCTTCATAATTTTTTTCTTTAATTTCAGAACTTTGTGAGAAGGATAATGCTATTTTCTTTTAAGTGATTAGATAATTTTGTAATTTTCTATGCTAAAAAGTATACTTATACTATAGTATATATAAATTCTATGTATTTAGTGTGTACTTTTGTTAAAGCATTGTAAAATAACAACTGAATTGTACTCAAATAAATACATCATTTTCCTCAACATTGACTTAATGTGCACTATAGTTCATATTTTTTTTGATTAGTTCAGAATTATCAAATTAGAGAATTATCATTTTGAGACTGGTTTTTACTAACTCTAACTTCCCTGTTCCTAATTTCCATGTTCCTAATGAATAAACTAAGCTTTATTTATCCTTAATATTTTCTGACCTCTTCACTTCAATTGAAATCTGGATTGTTTCAAATGATTCCCCTACCATCTCCACCACAAATTTAGCTTTCTCTTTCTCTAGTATGAGAAGAGCCAGCCTGCTTCTTACATTTAGGCCACTTTCTGATTATTATTCTATAATCTGTGTATTCCCCTAATTTTAACTTACTGTTAGGAAGTAAAGTTGGCCCTCTCTCTATTCAAACCACTCCTGTATCCTCCAGAACCAGTGCCTACTTCTACTTTCCTGAACGAGGTCAACTACACTTCACCAAGCTTAATGTTTTTTTAATTTTAACTAATTAATTTTTTAAAAATTAATTTTATTGGGCTTCCCTGGTGGCGCAGTGGTTGAGAGTCCGCCTGCCGATGCAGGGGACACGGGTTCGTGCCCCTATCCCGGAAGATCCCACATGCCGCGCAGCGGCTGGGCCCGCGAGCCATGGCCGCGGAGCCTGTGTGTCCGGAGCCTGTGCTCCGCAACGGGAGAGGCCACAGCAGTGAGAGGCCCGCGTACAGCAAAAAAAAAAAAAAAAAATTAATTTTATTGAAGTATAGTTGATTTACAGTGTGTTAGTTTTAGGTGTACAGCAAAGTGATTCAGTTATACATATCCATATATCTATTCTTTTTCAGATTCTTTGCTCATATAGGTTCTCATAGACCAAGCTTACCAATTTTATAGTTTCATTGCCTGTCTTCATCTATGCCATGACCTCATTTCTCATTCACATGTCAAAATTAAACTTTCAGAACTCTATTGCAACAACGATCAGTGGTCTAATGAACTTGTATAAGATGACCAGAAGTTGAAGTATTGTAAGCATTAGTAATATAAAAGTCCAACTTCTGTCTGTTCTGCAAATGAATATATGTTTAATACTAAATATATGTTTAATACTAAAAGTTTCACCATGGTAGTGTGAGTCTTTCCAAAATTTATTACATTCCTATTATATGCCAAGCACTGACTTACTCTTTGATTTCATTTTCCCCCCAATTTTGTTTTCCAAACACAGAATGACAACTTGGTGAAAAAAACCCTGCGGTATATACCAAATACCAAGATGTGCATCCTCTGCCCATCCTCATTTCTGTATTCCCACTCATCCCATCGTAATTAGATTCTGCCACTTTTCTCCTGAGCCCTATAATAGTCTCATGTCTACTCACTTCCCATCTCTTCCCCGTCTTTTAATCTCAAATACAGTTCATACATACAGAACGTCACCTGAATGATGTTCATAACTGATGGCTGCTTGCTTTCTTAAGAATGCTTAAAAGATGCAGTGTTGGAAGAGAAAGCTGTCACCACCTGCTGACTTGTGCCCAAAGTCTCAGAGGCTGAAACTTCTGCTTTCATAAATGGGGAGGTCCAGCACAGAAGTGAATTGAAGAAGTGCCATAAAAGAGCTTATGAGCCTTTTAAAGACTTCCCAGGAGATATACACACGCACATACATGTACACAAGATGTTCAGTGTGATTTCAGAGAAATTCTCAGAGACCTCATATGTCTCGAACACTGGGTAAGACCTCTGCTTCCAGACATTCTAAAATTTACTCTTGAATAATGCAACTCAGAGAGTGGTGTACTTGGACCAAATTACTTATATCCCTTATAGTATTATTTCTGGCAAATTACCCCATCTGCTTTTGGCTTGCATAACACACAATTACAAGAATTTCTTTTCTATCTATTGGTAGAGGCCCTCTTCCATCACATCCTGTATACCAAGACTATATGAATGCACATAATGTCTTACATATTATTTCATAGAGTTAACAGATACTTGGTGTCCAATGTAGAATAACATGGACTATGGGCTAACAATGTTCTATAAAGAACAAAGTAGTTCTTTGTAAACTAGACTGTTTATATATTTCATACACATGCTTTGTTTCCCAGTTATTCTCTCTTATCACTTAATAAATTCTTTTGATGTCTTTTCTATATCATTTGTACTAAAGTGAAACAAAGCAAGATGTTTTTGATTGCTCCATACCTGGACAAAAGTGTTAGAATGGAAGCCTAGAGGCTGCTATGGTGGTAGCAGTCATAATGAAAATGAGAGAACCCCTAAATGGATGTGGTTTTCCTGCTTCAATTACCTGGAGATTGTTTTCCAGTGCTGACACCAGGATGTTCTGCATTTTGCTTTAGTGAAAGGAATGAGTGTTTCCTCTACAGTTTTAATTATAATTTTGTTTCCTCTAAAATGGCTATGTAATTTCATTGACCATTGAGTTAATACAAAGTGAACTCCTTGGCCTGGCCCTCCAGGCACTCCAACTGTTCTAACCTATCCCTGCTGCTCCATCACCTCCCCTTCTCCTACACATGGGCCTGTGCTACCATCAAACTGCACAAACCTCTCTTCTCTCAAGTGCTGGGGAGTTTTCTAATCTCTGTGTCACTTTTCATTCTGCTGATTATGTCAGGAATTGGATTTTCTTAGATGCGATGCATATTAAATCTACTTTACACGTATAACATGCTTATATAGTTAGTAAATTTGACAAAAAATTATTAAATGATACCTAATGATGACTACATTATAAAATCATATATATATGCTTTTTCATATATATTCATGTCTTTCAACACTAACCTCACCCTCTCCATTCTCATAATACTTAAAATATGCTTGCTTTATGTTGTCCAGGCCATTGCATGTGGTGCTCTCTTTGCCTGGACTTCTCTCCTTCCTCCGTTCTTCTACTTGCTACCACTTCCCCATGTAATGACCCGATTTGGAGAAGACTTGTTTCTGCCCCTCTTATGGGTTCCCTTAATACCTGATTCTAGGTTCTATTAATTCAGACTGCATTGTAACTCCCTGTTCATTGTCTTACTTGCTCATTGTGTCCCCAATGCCTATACAGCACCTAACGTTTGGAAAGTACTCAAATAAATGAAAGTTGGTGACATTGAAATACATGTATAACTGGTTTAGAAGAGTTAAATGATCATTGTTATTGAAAGTCATAAAGATACTTAGGCCTTTGTCCCAGTAATCCATGAGTCAAAAATTCAAATGCTTTCAGGGTCAAGCAAATAATCTAAATGTGCAATGTTGGCCTGGGGGAAGGCAATGGGAATACAGGTTACTGTACTTGCCTCACCTAAACACATTCAGATTTACACTTTTATGAATACTGTCGATACAAGCCAAACAAACCATAACCCCTGTCTCATTCAAAGAAACAATTCTGTAGAGGAAAAAAATATTCATAATAATATTATTTGTGAATCTATCTGTAATAAGGAAAAAAATGAACACAAATAGCTAGTAATAGGAATCGGATTAAATTAAATATAGATTGTATCCATTAAATATCATGTATTCTTTAACATTAAAATAATCCCCCAATTGTAATATATGAAAAATGCTTTCGTTATTGGAAATGGTGAAGGAATAACACAAAACCCTGTGTTTGCTGTAATTGCAACCATGTAAAAATGTACATCCTTGTTTAAAAAAAAAGGATTATGCAAAATGAAGATAACTATGTTAGGGTGCTCAAAATAGAAATGATTTTTGTAAAGTTCAGCATTTAATAATGCCGTCATTTTTCCAATCCTAGTCTCTGGAGAAAGCTTTGGCAATATCTCTTGGAGTCTTAGAAGATGATACCTAGCAAGCAGAACCAGGTTACTTTGGGTAAAAGCTGAAGAATATGAATTGTGGGCTGAGCTACAAATAACATTGTCATAGCAACCTCCAAAGATTTCATAGAAAAGGCATGACTTGGATTTCTCTTTTTTTTTTTTTTTTTAAGGAAAATGACTAACAAGATCCCTTTTAAAACAGTTCCGATATAGTGCGGGATAAGATACAATAAGTTTGATAAAGAGTTTTGTTGAGAAATTGGGATAAACTGGCATAACCTTGAGATCAGAAGTGAGACACCCTAGTGTAGCCTTAGCACATTATTTTGTGTGTGTATTGATTAGTTTTCAGTGACATAACACTTATGTGATGCCAATCTGCCTTCCCTGCAGATAATATTTATTTAATAATAAAATATTAAGAACAATATAATAATTCTATAATGATAATAATGGTTATTATTAGTAAAAAAGTTCAATTCTCCTTGTTAAGAGACATTTAATATATTTCTCTGATTCTTTATAAAGGCTTGATTATCTGTTCTCAGGGTTCTTCTGTGATACTATATATAACCTCCTGGAAACAGAGGACTGTGGAAATACTGATAGTATCAACGGAAATCATTGTAACTTCTTTGGAAAGGGCGTATTCCATCAGTCTCATTGCCTCATTTGTTAAGCTGAATCGCCATCCTCAGTGACAGATCTTTTCAGTGTCCAAACTTCCTGCAAGGATTTATGTATTAACCCCATTCTGTTTGAGTTTAGATCAGGGGTGTCCCTTAGGTTATTTTATGAACCCAGGTTTCCTGTAGTTTGCAAAAGCTGGCCCAGCCCACTGGCAGAAAATCTGCTTCTGATAGCATAGTCCTGTGGTAACAACTTTGGTATCTTGCACAGATAAGCAACCTTGATATAGGTCCATGTAGTTAAGGAGGAAGACATTGTCAGTAATTACTTTTACGGGGGAAATTCTAGTTAGCAATTTTTTTCCAGTTCGAGGTAAACATGTAAATCTGGGCTTATCATAAATAGCAATATATCCAAAGTATCATTCTCAGACTACACACAAATTTTTGACTCTAGCTTTCTGTGTAACGTTAGAAAAACAAACAAACAAAAAAGCATAGTCAGATCACCTGTTACCTCAAAATAAGGAGCTGTGTGGCAGCATCAGGAAGCATAATGAGTGAAGCCAGAATTAACAAGCAGCAGGGCTGAGTGTGGAACCCCTGCAGTTCAGGCCTGACCATTGAAACTGGCACCTGATTGCCCTTACAAGTACTACCTGTTCACTCAGTTCTTGAAACAATCAAATATATACCGTAAATATCATGGTTCTGCTAACACCTTTTGTGTGTTTTCTGAAGCCACTGGTAGAACTAACCTTTTTAACCATCTGCTGAGGACAGAAGTCACGTTATAAGTCAAGTGGAACTTTGAGTTCTATTTCCATTTCTAAACATTTGACCACGAAATTAAACCTCAGATTCTTAAAGAAGAATTCAGTCTTCTGGGTAAGTGGGATCTGTCCACTCGTTCATTCAACAGTTACTGAGCTGCTGCTTCCTGTAGAATGTACAAGTGGGTTAAAAGATGTTTGAGGAGATTACTGTCTCGTTAGCCATCCAACTAATGATCACTCATGCTGAAGTTTTGAATCAGAAAAAAAAAGAGTTGAACCAATATTTGTTAAATTTTGCACACAAATAGCCCTAGGGAGCACAGAAGGGAAGATTTTTTCCATTGAAAAAATGTATGACTTTTCTGAATAAATTAATATGTATCTTAATCATCTATGTTTCAAATGAGGAAAAGATTAATTTAACAGAATCATTCTGTAAAACCCCTACTGCTTTGAATCCTATGAGAACTTGTTGCTAATTTGAGGCTTTCAAATTTAAAGTCATAAGATAAGTTGAGCAGTCAATAACCTTGAAATTTAGGAAAGTGACTGACATGGACTAGCCAGAACGTTTTTTGCAGTAATTTGATTTATAACTCTGCCCTAATCACTCTTAAAAATCAGCTAGACAGTAAAAAGTTCTCTACCTTCAAACCTCTTGATGCAGTTTTGCAGATTAATCTGAATGGGTTGAAAATTTGATGAAAGGATGGAGAGCATCTAAATTTAGTTTTTCTGGATAGCCACACGCAAAAGAATGAGACTAGACCACTATCTTATACCATACATAGATATCAACTCAAAATGGATTAGAGACTCCAATGTAAGATCTGAAACAATAAAACTCCTAGAAGAAAACATAGGCAGTATTCGCTTTGACTTTGGTTTTAGCAATATCTTTCTGCATATGCCTCCTCAGGCAAGGAGACAAAAGCGTAACTAAACAAATGGGACTATTATCAAACTAAAAAGCTTCTGTACAACAAAGGAAACATCAACAAAATGAAAACCTACCAAATGGAGCAGATATTTGCAAATCATGTATCTAATATCCAAAATAGATAAAGAATTCAAGCAACTCAACAACAAAAAAGCTAACAATCCAATTAAAAAACGAGCAGAGAAACTGAATAGATATTTTTCCAAAGAAGGTATATAGATGGCCAACAAGCATGTGAAAAATGTTCAACATCACTAATTATCAGGGAAATGTAAATCAAAACCACAGGGAGATATCACTTCACACCCATTAGAATGGCTATTATCAAAAAGACAAGAAATAAGTGCTGGAGAGGAAGTGAAGAAAAGGGAACCCTTGTGCACTTTTGGTGGGAATGTAAATTAGTGCAGCCACTATGGTAAATCACATGGAGATTCCTCAAAAAGTTAAGACTAGAACTATCATATGATGTAGCTATTCCACTTGTGGGTGTTTATCCAAGGAATACAAAAACACTAATCTGAAAAGATATATGCACCCCTGTGTTGATCACAGCATTATTTAGAATAGACAAGATGTGGAGACAACCTAAGTGTTCACTGATGGATGAATGGATAAAGAAGATACACACACACTTACAATGGAATAATAGCCATAAAAAGATGAAATCTTGGCATTTGGGACAACATGGATGGACCTTGTGGGTATTATGTTAAGTGAAATAAACCAGATGGAGAAAGACCAATACCATATGATTTAACTCATATGTGGCATATAAAAACAAGCAAAACAAAATGAATGAAGAAACCAAACTGAAACAAATAGATACAGAGAACAGAGTAGTGGTTAGCAGAGGAGAAGGGGGTGGAGGGAGGGCAAGATGGGTAAAGGGGGTCAACAATATGATGACAGTTGACAACTAACCTTTTGGTGGTGAGCACACTGTAGTTTATATAAATGTCAAAATATAATATTATACACATGAACCTTATGTGTTATAAACCCATGAAACTATAAATAAATAAAAATTTAATAAATAAATTTACTTTCATTAACTTATGAAACAGCAACATACTTTGCCCAATTTACTTAGCTTCAGAATTTTCATTTGTACAGTTTGAACCAGAAGAAGTACCTTTTTATTGGTTTATTTTTTTTTCTAAAATTCTAAGACTAAATTGTTATTACAATGTCTTCACAAAATTATTAATAGAATGCCTTCATAATTATCTCACGTAAATATTTAGATAAATAGCTATGTAATAGCTGAATTTTCTCAAACTGTTAAAATATTATTTCTAAAGGTATATTTCAGGTTAAGAAGGATTAAGCTGCAGAGATATAATGTTTGATGATATTTCTCAAGTGATAAGAACTTACTATCAGAAGCATGTAATGTATTAGTACCCTCATTATGGAGTTCAGATTCTCTCTTCAGCAGAAAATGCTCAGGGCATATGTGAGTGATGATAATTTTTTTTTCTATGCCTATATTCCTATAGCATTTCTTATCATGATGTCATTGTGTAACTGCATTTAAAGTGGGCTCTCAACTGACAAAGGACTAATCTCCAAAATTTATAAACAGCTCATGCAGCTCAATAGCAAAAAAAGAAACAACCCAATCCAAAAATGGGCAGAAGACTTAAATAGGCATTTCTCCAAAGAAGATATACAGACTGCCAACAAACACATGAAAGAATGCTCAACATCATTAATCATTAGAGAAATGCAAATCAAAACTACAGTGAGATATCATCTCACACCAGTCAGAATGGCCATCATCAAGAAATCTAGAAACAATAAATGCTGGAGAGGGTGTGGAGAAAAGGGAACACTCTTGCACTGCTGGTGGGAATGTGAATTGGTACAGCCACTATGGAGAACAGTATGGAGGTTCCTTAAAAAACTAAAAATAGAACTACCATATGAGCCAGCAATCCCACTACTAGGCATATACCCTGAGAAAACCATAATTCAAAAAGAGACATGTACCAAAATGTTCATTGCAGCTCTATTCACAATAGCCCGGAGCTGGAAACAACCTAAGTGTCCATCATCGGATGAATGGATAAAGAAGATGTGGCACATATATACAATGGAATATTACTCAGCCATAAAAAGAAATGAAACTGAGCTATTTGTAATGAGGTGGATAGACCTAGAGTCTGTCATACAGAGTGAAGTAAGTCAGAAAGAGAAAGACAAATACCATATACTAACACATATATACGGAATTTAAAAAAAAATGTCATGAAGAACCTAGGGGTAAAACGGGAATAAAGACACAGACCTACTTGAGAATGGACTTGAGGATATGGGGAGGGGGAAGGCTAAGCTGTGACAAAGCGAAAGAGAGGCATGGACATATATACACTACCAAACGTAAGGTAGATAGATAGTGGGAAGCAGCCGCAGAGCACAGGGAGATCAGCTCGGTGCTTTGTGACCGCCCGGAGGGGTGGGATGGGGAGGGTGGGAGGGAGGGAGATGCATGAGGGAAGGGATGTGGGAACAGATGTATATGTATGACTGATTCACTTTGTTATAAAGCAGAAACTAATAAAAAAAAATAAAAACAAAAAAAATAAAGTGGACTCTTAGGGACTTCCCTGGTGGTGCAGTGGTTAAGAATCCACCTGTTGGGACTTCCCTGGTGGCGCAGTGGTTGAGAGTCCGCCTGCCGATGCAGGGGACACGGGTTCGTGCCCCGGTCCGGGAAGATCCCACATGCCGGGGAGCGGCTGGGCCCGTGAGCCATGGCTGCTGAGCCTGCGTGTCCGGAGCCTGTGCTCCACAACGGGAGAGGCCACAGCAGTGAGAGGCCCGCGTACAGCAAAAAAAAAAAAAAAAAAGAATCCACCTGTCAATGCGGGGGACACAGGTTCGAGCCCTTGTCCGGGAGGATCCCACATGCCGCGGAGCAACTAAGCCCATGCACCACAACTACTGAGCCCGTGTGCCACAACTACTGAAGCCCACGTGCCTAGAGCCCATGCTCTGCAACAAGAGAAGGCACCGCAATGAGAAGCCCGCGCACCACAACGAACAGTAGCCCCCACTCCCCGCAACTAGAGAAAGTCCACATGCAGCAACGAAGACCCAACACAGCCAAAAATAAATAAATTTAAAAAGATGATTCTTTTTTTTTTTTTTTTTTTTTTTTTTTTTGCTGTACGCGGGCCTCTCACTGCTGTGGCCTCTCCCGTTGCGGAGCACAGGCTCCGGACGCACAGGCTCAGCGGCCATGGCTCACGGGCCCAGCCGCTCCGCGGCATATGGGATCCTCCCAGACCGGGGCACGAACCCGTATCCCCTGCATCGGCAGGCGGACTCTCAACCACTGCGCCACCAGGGAGGCCCAAAAGATGATTCTTTAATAAATCAATCAATCAATAAATAAAGTGTGCTCTTAAGCATTTGCCAATTAAAGAAACTCAGCATAAAGACCCAAAGACCCCATCTGAGTTTGCTAAGTGATGCAGTGTTAATAAAACTGTGGCTCATTGGAATCTAGTGTGTTACAGGATTTTTTGCACACTTAGCTCTTCAACTGATTTGGTTTGGATTCTAGTCAAATTACTTGGTACCTTGGTTAAGTGGGCTTGTGAAAAATACCTGATATATATGACCACTTTCTATGGAGCTAATAGCTATGTGTTTGCTAAGTATTTTGTGAGAAGAAAAGATCAGAGAGCAAAGAAAGCTGGATTTCCTTAAAAGCACTGAACTGTAACATGTATGTAAAGACTGGGTAATTACTGGGCAGAAACAGGCCTGCCAGTAAAAGCCAAATATATGCAGCTCCCTTCTTTTGCTGAAAATCTGTCCTAGTTTCATGTTAAATTATATATTAAAAGAATACTGCATTTTTCTATAATGATGTCTTTATAATATAGAGGGTGTTTCTGACCAAAGACTCTACATCCACAATATATGATAAAAGCAAAGGTATAATGATAAAATATCATACTCAACTCATTTAAGTAGTAAAGTATATTCTAAACCTCATAATGGACAAATACAGTCACTGTGAGGTGGTTCTATAAGTCTCTTAATATATTTTAAAAAGGTATATATCATGTTCAAACCAATTTCTACTATATCTTAAATTATAACTATATAAAATGAACCCATTAACTTTAATGACCACTTATTTACACTAATATAAGTCTGTTCCCCAACAAGAAAGATGTACATATGTATATGGGTGTTTGTATGAGTTAGATAACTGGCATCTTTTAAAAAACTGTTCAAGAAAGTATGAAGTAATGAATTTTCATGTAGCATGAGGAGGTAATCAAAATCATTCTCCCATATTTCCTTAATTCTAAGGTGCCATATGTTGTATATGTCCTTAAGTTAGTGAAACTTTTTTTGGAAAGAAAAAGCAAGTACACCCAATGCGCACATTAGAAGGAAAATTCTGGCTTTATAAATTTTATAATGAAAAAAAGAAAATGGAGTACATGTTTTTATTTACCTTAGAATTAAATTTGAATTTAAGCTTAATTTCTACAGTAACCTTTATAAATTTTTATTATGCAGTCTTTCTTGATGATAATTTGTAATTTGCTATGATTGATTTAGAATTTCCAAATTTCCATCCATTTTTAGAATTCAAAATTTTGTCTAAAACCATCAATTATTGGAAATCCTCTCAATGTAGACTGTGCATGAGGCCAGTACCTGAGCTGATCCTCTAGGGAGCTTCATGGAGAGTATAATAAGGGGAGCCCTTGTTGAGTAATTTATAGTTGATTAACATCATCATGAATTGCTCCCAACTTTATTCATGATTCTGAACACTTGAGATAATTGAAATACCAAAAGAACGAGTATAAAGCTATTAGGACGAGTGGATACTTGAGCCTACTCACAGTCTCTTTGAGACAGAGGCTCATTTTGTGCATAAGTGTAAAGAAACATATTTTTGGAAAAATAATTCTAGTTCCAGTTAGAAGATGGTGAACTCAGAGATTTCATTTATCACTGCTCAAAGTGTTTAGAGCCATTGAAAACATTTCCCCCTAGACATTGACATGATGGACTTATTTTAATCAGCAATTACAAAAGTTGACTAAGTGCCAGGCATCAGTGAGTAGATTATTGGGCAAAAATCAGTTTTTCCCCCTTGTACAAAACCTGGATGCATCCTGTCCAAGGACAGACTTAAACAGGCAAGGGAAAGTTTATTGAAAACGATTGCAATTGGAGAGAGAGATTGGACTAAACTCTGCTGAAACAAAAGGTGGGACAGTTTATCAATTCTGGAGTGAGCTAGTGGACTGGTACTGGAGGACATTAGGAGGAGACTGGTTAATGTGATTAGGCCATCTGTGTTTGCTAATCAGCACTTATTGAAGTTAGACTCTTGCCCTCCCACAGAGAATGCGGTGCTATCTTTCTTGATGATTACATTTCGAAAAATGGCTCCCATGTCCGTGAGGAAGACATTCCTGGGTTGTAAATCTGGCAAGATTACTAGAAGAAGATTTACGTGTCAAAGGGGTGAAAAAAGAATTTGCATGTTTTTTAGAGTAAATGTTCTAAATAAGGGGAGGTCAAGGGCCTCTAAGTCAGGAAGAAACTTGTCTAAAGTTTTATTAAGCTGAAAGGAATGTGAAGGCTGTCTTGGTCAATCTAAACCTTGAACACAGGTAAAGATGTTTGCCAACTCTAGAGAAAAGCCTACAAGTACGGCAAGCTCCTTTACCTTTAATCTCCCATCCTCCCTAATCTGATTTAGATATTTCCCTTGTGTTGTCACAGGCTTACCAATATCACAGAATTTATCAGGTGAAATTGCAATTTTTTGTCTGTTTACTACTCTTGACACTAGACTGTAAGGTACCTGAGAACAGGGATCCTGTTTACATTTGTAACCACAGGACCTACTGTAATTCCCCTTACCTCAATTAATGCCTGCTAAAATAAACTGAATTCTAAAAAATTAACAGAAAAGTAGCTGAGATAGGAAATAAGAATGTGGGGATTACAAAAAAATTAAGAGCCTTTAGTTTAGTAAAATGAAGATGGTAAGGGAATATGATCAGAAGCCATATATTCCTAGAAGGTATGAAATTTTCTAGTAAATCCTAGAAAACTAGAAGTTGGCCACACCCAGTGGAGATAGGAAAGAGGGCTCACATTTAATGTACACTATATGGCAGACACTATGTTAGCATATCAAATTTAATCCTTTATCTGTGAAGAAAGCACTGCAAACCCTATTTTATAAGTAAGAAAACTGATACCTGGAGTGGCCATATACCACCTACAGAACAGTGAACCAAGATTTAAACACTCACCTTTATGGCCCCAAAGCTGTTAAATTTGGCTGCCTTAAACATAAATTATAATAGTTTAAGTTTAGGAGAGAAAAATGATCAATAGTTTTAACTTTGCATATGAGATGATATCCCTAAGAAGGGATCACCCTCAAAATATAAATAGAATCAATAAGTATCAGATCTGTCTTTAAATACTAGAGACAAGCAAGGTTGTAAAGAAAACTGGTGATGTTTGGGGGTACCTTGCAAAACTTTTGAAGGTGGTGTCACCACAAGGAGACTCTGTCTCTTGGTAGCACCATCAGCTCTGCTTCTGGATTGGATGGATTTTGAGATGACATTAGAAGTGCTCTTCTCTTAGAGTTAGGACGTTCTCGGATTCTTTAGTAATGAAATACCTTTGATTCTTTGCTTTATCACCAAAAAAGATGGTTTAAAGGAACAACCTTTTTGTTTTTCCAGATACACACTGGGAATGCTATTTACTAACTCTCACTACATGCTAGAGATATGATGGTAGTCCCCTTATATATCGCAGTATACCGTACAGAAAATATTAAGGCTACTGGCATCAGTCCCATATGGTTAAATAAGCTATTTAAAGGAGGATATTCCTGAACTGGAGAGGGATGTCTGGGACAAGAGCAAGAAGGATGAGGATTTAATCAACAGTTTAGTTTTCTCTGGAGGCCTGATAAAATTCAAATACCCATGTCTCGCTTACATGGGACTTATTTTTCAACATAATATGGCTTGACAATTTTTCTTAAGAATTTGGGATGAGAAGGAAAAACATAATAATTTAATCGAGTCAATAAAAGGAATATTGATGTTCCTCATATTTCTTTGAAGTCCTTTGGTAAATTTCTTGACTTGTCATCTGACTGACTTTTACCCTTTTCTAGAAAAAAAGCATACTGGGAGGAAGTAAGACCTAGTGCTTTTTAGTGTACTCTTGGCATTCTTCCAACTCTCCTGGAAAACATCATTCTGTCACTTATATTCCTGTCGAACTGTAAGTTGAAATGAAGAACCCTCTTACCCAGCCTCTTACACAAAAGTATCATGATATTCTTTAAAAGACCCTATCCAAACAGACACATTTTAAATAATTATTAGTTCATCATCATGACCCAACAAGACTGCAAGGTTGCTTAGCAACAGAATCAGGCACTCTTAACAGGAACATGCATGGGAACAATGGTGAAAAGTGATGGAGATCTTACAAAGGCAAATTCTTTGAATTAAATCTTTGTGAAAAGACATCACGGGGAAAATGAGTTTTTTAACCTAAGAATTGTTTCCTGAGATTGATACATTATTTCATAGATAAACATCAACCACTTTCCATAGAATAGATAGAACAATGGAACTTTTAGTCTTTACATAATTTAGGGCACTTACAAAACATTATTTATCAGTGTTAGCTTGAAAATGAATAATATTTCTGTGTTGTCCCATTATCTTTAAAACTGTATAGATACATAAAGAAAGGAAGTTACTTACAAAAATAAATACTGCAAATGTATTTGATTAATGGCGTTCTATTTTTATGTCATACATAGACTATAAAAAATTGTATTCTTTTAAATTTGAACAAGATATAAGTATATATATATATATATATATATATATATATATATATATATATATATATATACATACATACACACAAACATGCATTATCTATCTAATTCCCATTTCCAGTGGAAAAAGAAAAGAAAAGAAAAGAAAAGAAAAAGCCTGCAAAGCATTGTCTCTTTGGGACTCCTAGATTGACTAATTTTTGACTAGTTTGACTGAATGGGCTGATTTTATACTACAATACCTGTAAAGGCACTAACTTGCTTCTATTAGCAAATGGAAGAAAATCCAGTACATATGGGCTCTGTTGATGCAATATGTAAACACCCAGCAAGTTCAAAGAGTAAGCTCAACATCCTGGCAGAAGACCTCAACTTTGACCCTAGTCCCATCTCTGGCTTGGACAATTCACTTAACCACCATAGACCTCATATTCCTCATCTATAAAAGGAGGCCTCCAAGATTATTTTCAGCTCTAAAATTCCTAAAGTTCATGTCCGTCAACTCTAAGTAGCATCATTCTTTTTTCTCACAGAAGAATTGTTTGTTTTACTGCATTGGTTATTTGACTACTGTCTTTATGTAAATACTAGAAGTAGCAGGCTTGTTCACCAATACATTCAGGTATCAGGCAGAAAATTTTCAATACTGGGTTTTTGTTTGTTTCTTTCTTCATGGCTGATTGCATGTTGCAGAGCTGATTTTTAGTTTCTGGAAGTTAAAAACATGCAGGTGTAGATATAATATGCTGCAGCCATTTATATCACCAGCCATAATGTTTTAAAACAACTGGCTTTTTTGCATAGTCTTTAGAAGAGGGTTAGATGAGCACTTCTGTTTTCCTTTTCTTGAGAAGTTTTATAAAAACACCAAAAGGTCATCTTTAAAATGTCAGACAAGATTAACAACAAAATCTTGGAAGACAGCCAGTCCACCAAGGAAACAAACCCAAAGGACTCTTTACAGATGCAAATCTTAAATAAGCAACAGAACCTGAGAGTGGGGTGAGGGCAGGGGAGAGAAATACTTTGTAGCAAAGAAATGCATTCAAGAGATGCCTCGTGGCATTGAACTGATGGAAAGGAGTAGCAGTAAACAAACCTGGCCCCCAGCAATTGCTAAAGGGCACATTCATTAGGAAGTTGGAAGCAAGAAGTCTAAGATCATGAGTCAGAGAAGCAGAATCATGAGCCACACCCACACTGGGTTCTATATGTTATTGTTAAAACAAAGAGAAGTTGATGTAAATATTTTAATTGCAAGGAATTGAAAAAGTGGTTATTAATCCCACTAGTTGATGCCAGGCCAGGTTTCTGATTATACAACTGAGGATGTAGCTCTATAGTCCTGACAGCTGGGTAGTAGAGAAGATGCAGTTTTCTTCCCACAAAAATACCACTTCTCCTACTAACAATTCTAAAGGGAGAGAAAGCCTTTAACAGAGAACACATTAAAGGAGAGTCACAGTTATTTAAAACCAGAAACTTAAATAGTGATGGAAGAAGCAAGTAGGTTTAGGAAGAGAGCAAGCTACAGAAATTGATGAAAGCTTTGCACTTTTAGTTGAAATTTTAAAAATTATAAACAGAAATGGAGAATTCTCTGCCATTTGTATTTTATCCAGTATTCAACTAAGTGGCCTATTAGTTTAGTAGGATGAAAAGTATCTTGCTGACAAATGTGGAAACTAATACTGAAACAAAACTATAAGGCAGAGACATATTTTTGTAGCAAAGGATTTCACCAGCTTTGTCAGGGTTGACACAAGAATCATATTATAGGGGCTTCCCTGGTGGCGCAGTGGTTGAGAGTCCGCCTGCCGATGCAGGGGACACGGGTTCGAGCCCTGGTCCGGGAAGATCCCGCATGCCGCGGAGCAACTAAGCCCGTGCGCCACAACTGCTGAGCCTGCGCTCTAGAGCCCGCGAGCCACAACTACTGAGCCCACGTGCCACAACTGCTGAAGCCCGTGTGCCTAGAGCCCGTGCTCCGCAACAGGAGAAGCCACCGCAATGAGAGGCCCGCGCACCGCAACGAAGAGTAGCCCTTGCTTGCTACAACTAGAGGAAGCCCGCATGCAGCAACGAAGACCCAACACAGCCAAAAATAAATAAATAAAATAAATTAAAAAAAAATCATATTATAGTTATACTTAATATAAATGTTAGATTATGTAATACATACATGTATATTCAGTAGAAATAGTCAATAAATTGTACATAATGTACTACAGTAGTAAATGTTAGGTTCTTTTCAATGAATACTTTGTAGTGTTTTTGCGATCTTTATAAAGAACCTGGTTTTTAAATAAATACTATTTCCAATTTGGGGAATGAGAAGTTTAAAATAAGATGAACCAGATTTCTACAATCCATTTTCTGATGCTCAAAGTGGGCAGACTACAAAATGGAGCATGGCTGAGGCCATGTGGTCATCTGTGTGTTCCTTGCACTGTTTGAATTTTATTATACATCCGTAATATGCAGGGGCACAAATCACTCATAGGTTATGCTTTTTAGGCAAACTTTTACACACGAATAACAACTAATTAGAATAGACCTTAGCAAAACCGTGATGTTTGCTTGTTTCATCAAGCTCCACTTTCTGAGTTTCCCCTGTGAGTCTATTTATTGCTCTGTCTTCTCTATTCCCTAATACCCTCTGCAGAACACTTATGCCCTCAAGTTCTCTTCCCTCTTGCACATCATCAAAACTTGCTTTTGGATCATTCAGGCTGAGGTAAAAATGACTACGATCTTAAAGCACAACCAGTATTTGAATTTTAATGGGAAAAAAAGATTTAAGCTAAAGGGATGAGATTCCGAGATAAAAGGATGAGAGTTGAGTGCCAACCATCAGTTAGTAGATGAGAAGACATTTTTAGGCATCAAAGCTTTTCTGCGGGCTTCCCTGGTGGTGCAGTGGTTGAGAGTCCGCCTGCCGATGCAGGGAACATGGGTTCATGCCCTGGTCTGGGAAGATCCCACATGCCGCGGAGCGGCTGGTCCCGTGAGCCATGGCCACTGAGCCTGCACGTCCGGAGCCTGTGCTCTGCAACAGGAGAGGCCACAACAGTGAGAGACCCGCATACCACACACACACACACACACAAAATGCCCAGATAAAACATTTCATTTTCCCATTAGAGAAATGCAAATTAAAACTACAATGAGGTATCACCTCACATTAGTCAGAATGGTCATCATCACAAAATGTACAAACAATAAATACTGGAGAGGGTGTGGAGAAAAGGGATCCCTCTTGCACTGTTGGTGGGAATGTAAATTGATACAGCCACTATGGAGAACAGTATGGAGGTTCCTAAAAAACTAAAAATAGAACTACTATATTACCCAACAATCCCACTATTGGGCATATACCCAGAGAAAACCATAATTCAAAAGGATGCATGCACCCCAATGTTCACTGCAGCACTACTTACAATAGCCAGGACACGGAAGCAAACTAAGTGTCCATCAACAGAGGAATGGATAAAGAAGAAGTGGTACATATATACAATAGAATATTACTCAGCCGTAAAGTGGAACGAAAACGGGTCATTTGTAGAGACGTGGATGGACCTAGAGTGTGTCATACAGAGTGAAGTAAGTCAGAAAGAGAAAAACAAATATTGTATACTAACACATGTATGTAGAATCTAAAAAAATGATATAGATGATCTTATTTGCAAAGGAGAAATAGAAACACAGACATAGAGAAAAAATATATGGATACCAAGGGAGAAGCAGGGAGTGAGACGAATTGGGAGATTGGGATTGACATACATATACTATTGATACTATGTATAAAATAGATAACTAATGAGAACCTACTGTATAGCACAGGGAACTCTACTCAGTTCTCTGTGGTGACCTAAATGGGAAGGAAATCCAAAATAGAGGGGATATATGTATAGGTATAGCTGATTCACTTTGCTGTACACCTGAAACTAACACAAGAGTGTAAAGCAACTATATTCCAATAAATTTTTTTTAATTAAAAATAGAAAAATATGGGGAAAAAATCAGGGATTTAGGGGGAAAAATTTAAAGAATCATTACCATATGAAAAAGTGATTAGTGTCACTAATGATAAGGAACGTACCAATTGAAAGCACAGAGAGATCTCACTAAGAGATGGCAGGGGAGTAGCGCAACTGTTACACACATTAGTGTTCTGTTGGGTGAATATGGTGATCCAAGAGATTAAGAAAATATTTATTTTTAAATGGGGGAAAGCAGAGCCTTTTTTATTTTATTTATTTATTTATTTATGTATTTATTGCGGTACGCGGGCCTCTCACTGTTGTGGCCTCTCCCGTTGCGGAGCACAGGCTCCGGACGTGCAGGCTCAGCGGCCATGGCTCACGGGCCCAGCCGCGCCGCGGCACGCGGGATCTTCCCGGACCAGGGCATGAACCCGTGTCCCCTGCATCGGCAGGCGGACTCTCAACCACTGAGCCACCAGGGAAGCCCCAAGAAAATAATTTGGCACAATCGAATTTTTAAAAACTGAAAATATCACACTATGATGCAGACATTGTTATTAGTTGTTTGCCTAACTGTTCTTGCATATTTAACACTAGGAGATATGTCAAAAAAAACAGAAAAATAACCCATAAATTCTCTCAATTTATTTGGTAAAGCTTAAATTCATAGCAAACAAATTTTAAATGCAAAACTGAAGATAGTGGTTACCTCTGAGGGGATCAGAAGAGAGGAAAGGTCACCAGAGTCATGCAAGTGATATCAAGGTAAGAGTCATGTTCAGTTCTTAGACTGAATGGTGAGTCTTTGAAAAGATAATCTGGAAAATTAGAAGTCACTGCCTCTACTCTCAAGGTCAGAAAATACGTAAGAGACCCAGAGAGATTTTTTTTACCACACGTGGTTGCAATTTTATAGATAATAAAAAATGAAATCTCATTGTTGCCATTAAATCAATGTTATTTTTTTAATTTGAAGAAAAATGAGGTTATATAAATTTTTACAGTGGTGAACCCTGTAAAACTGCTCCTTTGAACATTACAGTGGTAATTTCAAGTCTTTAAAACACAAGTTTGAAGAGATAGGAAAATCCATTACATGCTCTTTCATACTTTCATGTAAATTAATATGAAAACAGCTTTATTAAGTTGTTTATATAATAAAATGCACATATTATAGTATGCAATTTGATGAGTTTTGATGTATGTATAAAACCATGAAACTATCACCACAATCAAAATAATAAACAGGTCTGTTGACAAAAAAGTTTCCTCGTGGTCTTTTTAATGTATTCTTTCCAACTCTACCTACCCCTCTAATCCCGGGCAACAACTAATCTGTTGTCACCATGCAATAATTTGCATTTTTGTAGAACTTCGTATATGTTCAATTCCACCATATATACCCTTTTTGTCTGTCTGCTTTCTGTCAGCATATGTGAGATCTATTCATGTTGTGTATGTCAATAATTCATTCCTTTTTGTCATTTTATTACTTTTTATGAATATAGTACAGTTTATTTACCCCTTTGCTTATTGTTCATTAAGCTTTTTTTGACCATATTTAGTTTGTCTTTAATTACATCCGATTTATTTTCATCTTGGACATTGTAATTTTCATCTCTAGAAATTTGAAAGTCTGTTTTGCATTACTTTTTATCTTCTTTGTTTCTACTTCCTTTTGGACATAGGCAGTACAGGTATAATAATTGTTTTAATATCAGTGCTTACTACTTCTAACACTTCCTTGGTAACTTTTCATTGGTTTTCTAACACTGTGAATTTTACATAGTGAGTGTTAGATATATTTATTTCTATAAACATTCTTATGCTTAATTTTGAGATTTATTAAAATTCCTTAGGAATGTTTTGATCCTCTGGATCTGGTTTATAAGATTTGTTATTTGGAACTTTTGCAGTTTTGTTGTAGGCTAATTTTTTCCCACTACTGAGGCAAAACCCTTCTGTGTACAGCACCCTGTAAACTTTGAGGTTTTCCAGTCGGGAAGGTGGGGTGAGAACATGCACTATGACTGCCTTTGTGTGAATGCCATGCCTTGTTACACCCAATCCTTGAGGTGGTTTTCCCTAACCTCAGACACATGCCCTGATCAGCACTTAGCCAAATGCTGGAGGGGAGCACTCTGCTGCCATCTGGAATTCTCTCTCTGTGCAGCCCTGTCACTGTTCCTCTGACCTACGAATTCTAGTCTTGGTTTCTCTGAACTCTCAGCTCTCTCTCCTCAACTCATTCCTCAGTCCCCATCTGCACTCAAGATCTGTCTGAAATCAGAAGGACTGACACCAACATGCACTGCAATGCGTTATCTTATGTAAAATTGGGTTTAAAACAATAATTTACAATTAAGGATGCTTATAATACTAGTGATAAGTTTCTTACAGTAGTAACAATTACACACAGTAGGTAATATGTTCAAAGGGCAATTTTCATCTAATAGTCACGTTATTTCAAATCATTTTTGGAGTCATTCCAAACATGTTAAATACTATCTCAAATGTAGTAAGTTTTCTTTCTATATAGGACAAGTAATAACTGTCTTATACATATGTATATATCAGACAAATATGAATTGATCTTTTTTCTAGGGTATACTCATATATTACATAAGTTTAACTATACAATAATTGTTCTTTACTAATTTCCCCCTTTTCAATAAGAAAATGTTATATTTCCTTACATATATTTTTATATATTTTATATATACTACAAATATGTATTTATATATAGTCTTATGATGTATATGTGTATATATACATAGACTAGAAACATATATATATATACATAAAATGCATATACATACACACATAGACTAGAAACAATTAATTGCATCAATTGATAAAACACTAAACTCAGGAAAATCTAACGCTTCTCTAACAGTGCTCTGTACCTCCTCTCTCTCTCAGCATACAAATTAGGCAATTTTATATTAAGTCAACTTCTAGAACAAAGCATTCATCGCTTAGCCAGAGGAAATATTTTTGGCACAAACTTCCTTTCACTTCTACAGATGGTTCCATATTGAAACTGTTCTTTTGTTCCAATCTCAAACACTATATTAAACAAACTTGTAACATGTTTAAGATACCTTATTATTTGATAGTTTGTGTTGGGGCCACTCAAAGTATATTTGTAGTCATGAAAGACACTGAGACGCTTGACCCAAGGGTTAAAAATTTCCAGAATCTCTAGTGACAGGATGAGATAGCATTTACTGAAAAGCTACCCTGCTGCAGCCTACCACTTCATTTACACATCACAATAGCTCTGAAAAGTAAACAGGATTTTCCCAGTTAGAGATGAAGAACTGTAAATTAAAAGTCAAGGAGTCTACCTTTGGTAAGCGATGAACGAAGAGCCTTGCTGAGATTTTAATCCAGCTGTATTTTGGAGCAACATGGATGGACCTAGAGGTTGTCATACTCAGTGAAGCCAGACAGAGAAAGACAAGTATAAGATATTGCTTATATGTGGAATCAAAAAAAAGAAGATACAAATGAACTTATATATGAAACAGAAACAGACCCACAGACATGGAAAACAAACTTATGGTTACCAAAGGGGAAAGAGGGAGGGAATAAATTAGGAGTTGGGGATTAAAATATACACACCACCATATATAAATTATACAACTAACAAGGCCCTACTATATACCACAGAGAACTATACTCAATCATTTTTAATAACTTATAAGGGAAAAGAATCTGAAAAAAATTAGGTATATATGTATGTATAACTGAATCACTTTGCTGTATACCTAAAACTAATACAACATTGTAAATCAACTATACTTCAATAAAAATTAATTAATTAATTAAAAAATAAACCAAAAAGCTCTAAATGGCATACAGGTAATTTGACTCAAGGTAGAGTGAGCAATAACTGAAGTATCAAATTTATATAACTCCACTACATAAGCCTCTTCGAATGATCTCTGCTCCCTATCAGCTCTGTGTTCCTACCTCTATCTTTAGTCTCAGGCCTAGGTCTAATGTCAAACAGTGCACAGTATATTGGAAAGAGGGTGGATTTTGGAGTCTGAGAGTATGAAAATCTCAGTTTTATTTTTTTAATAGCCATGTGAGTGTTATGAACTTAATATTGTCCTCCTAAATTTTTTTGTTGAAGTCTTAATTCCTAATAGCTTACAATGTGACTGTATTTCTCGATAGGGCCTTTAAAGAGAAAATTAAGATTCAATGAGGTTATATGGGTGGGCCCTAATGCAATGTGACTGGTGTCCTTATAAGAAGAGGAAGAATCACTAGGGATGTATCTGCACAGAGAAAAAGCCATTAGAGAACCCAGTGAGAAGGCAGCCCTCTCCAAGCCAAGGACAGAGGGCTCAGGAGAAACCAACTTAATCTTGTACTTCAGCCTCCAGAGAAAATAAGAGTTCTGTCTTTTGAACAGCTTAGTCTGTGGTATTTTGTGATGGCAGCCCTAGCAAACTAAGACAAGACCTTAAAACATTTTACATGACCTCTTTGAATCTAAATTTCCTTAGTTATTATTATAGTTTATAATGATAATAGATTGTATTGACTAATAAGTGAAATAATCTAGAGTGCAATGATGTACATATTCATAAATCTTATTTTCTCCTGGTATGTTTTTCTTGTGACTTCCAACTCCAATAAACTACTCATTAAGCTCATTCTCAGCAGTGGTTCATGAAACAAATCTAAGGGCAGAGAAAATAGGAAGAGAAATTAATAGTCAAAAGCATCTCGAGAAAGTTCACTTGCATAAAATTCACAAAACATTATTATTATTTTTACTTTCCTCAAGTTCTGGTCATCTCATTCTTGATGAATATGTCTGTGAGAATATTATTTTTTTCTTTAAATGGAAAATTTCAAAATGGATAAACCCTTAGCATTTCTTAAATTCGGACAATATTTGAGTGAGTAAATATAAAATGAAAAATGATTTCATCTTATTGTATAAGCAATTAATGCGGCTTTTTTTGTTTGTTTCTCTTTTTTTTTTTTTTTGGTCTCACAGATTTACATACCAATTTGTTTGTGTTCCTGAATCTTCTCCTTCAAACTTTTGAGTCATATTCAATTGTGTTGTCTACTCAACAGAAGGGATCTTTCTCTGCCCCAATTTGCTTCACTCCATAGTCCCACAGACGCCTTACAGTTTTGGGGGGGTTTTTTTTGGCAAAAAGCTGATAATCATGATTAACCCCTCACTTTCTTTCACTTCCTATTTCACATCTGCTAGTTCAACCGTCAGAATATCACCACCATCCCCACCTCCACCTCTACCAATTCTAAATTCAAATCTCCCCTGAATTATTTTTATTTATTTATTTATTTTGCGGTACGCAGGCCTCTCACTGTTGTGGCCTCTCCCGTTGCGGAGCACAGGCTCCGGACGCGCAGGCTCAGCGGCCATAGCTCATGGGCCCAGCCGCACCGCAGCATGTGGGATCCCGGACCGGGGCACGAACCCGTGTCCCCTGCATCGGCAGGCGGACTCTCAACCACTGTGCCACCAGGGAAGCCCTCCCCTGAATTATTTTAATAGTGTTAGCTGTTAATTATTTTAATAGATACACAGCTGCTACTTCCCTTTCCCTCTTTCTCACCCTTTCCTTACCTTCAGTTCTTTTCAGGCCTTGAACCAGGAACTCTTCAAGGGATCAGACCACACACCTCCACTCTCCACTGGGAAGTGAGCTTTGCCTCACAAGGCAGGTCCTGTGCATGCTTTCTTTCTGTCCATCAATTTCCCCAAACCAGGTTGAATCCCCACTTGATCTCCATCTCCTAACTGAAGGAAGGGAGAAGACGGGAACTAATATTTATTATTTTCATCTGGGGATTCTAGGCTAGCTTCCTTATATATGTTAATCTTTACATACATGATATTATTATACTCATTTTACAGGCAAATGAAACTAATAAGTGCCTGGGATATTTGCATGACTATGTTAACAAGTGTTAACCTAGCCAACGAGTAGCAGTACTAGAATTCAAACCCAGATAAATCTGGGGCCAACTTCCAAGTCATTTCTACCTTGTGTTTCTTTGAAGGCATACATTAGCACTTTTTGTTGGCCACCCTGGGATCCCAGAATGACTGTTTGGGCAGGTAGCAAGAGGATATGTTTAGGAAGCAGAAAAAAACAGAATTTGTGAACCATTTCTTCAACTGTAAAATAGAAATAAAAATTCCTAACAGTTCTTTTAAATAATAAAATCAAAGAATTTAGTACTGTTTTTAGGAAAGAATAAACACACACACATGCAAATAGATACACACCTGTTATTTCTCTTCCCTCTTCCTCATTAAAAAAAATTCTAAAGTATCACTTAGGGATGGAGAGTTGTGTGTGGCCTGAACGCAGAGTTCCTGGTTCAAGGTAAATACATACACACACAGCAAATTAAGTCACTGCCAGTTGTCCTTTTGGTGACCCCTCCAACTTCACTGCCTACCACCTTACTTTGTCTTCATCCACTACATTGACTTCCTCACACTTCCAGGCACACACAATGCCCCTTGGGGCCTTTAGTTTATTGATTGATTGAATGATTTAATCTATTTATTTAGTTGTTTATTTATCTATCTATCTTAGGCCTTCTCTTTATTCACCTATCTATCTTACGCCTTCTCTTTACTTATTTACTTATTTATTTATCTATCTATCTTAGGCCTTCTCTTTATCTATCTTAGGCCTTCTATTCATTTATTTATTTATCTATCTTAGGTCTTCTCTTTATTTATTTGTCTATTTACTTATTTATTTATTTAGTTCCCGTATTTTTTTTGGCTGCGTCAGGTCCTAGTTGCAGCACGCGTGATCTTTTCGTTGTGGAGTGTGGGCTTCTCTCTAGTTGTGGCTCACGGGAACCAGGGTGCATGGGGTCTGTAGTTTGCGGCCCTCAGGCTCTCTAGTTGAAGCACGCAAGCTCAGTATTTGAGGTGCGTGGGCTTAGTTGCCCCGCAGCGTGTGGGATCTTAGCTCCCCGACCAGGGATCGAACATGTGTCCCCTGCATTGGAAGGCAGATTCTTTACCACTGGACCAGCAGGAAGGTTCAGGACCTTTGCTTTAGGTATCCGCTCTGCCTGCCAAGTTTATCCTGGAGCCTTGGCTTGTTCATTTAATTTCTTCCAATGCCTTTTCAAAGGTAGCTTTATTAGAGAAGTCACCCTACATTATTCTATTAAAATAGCTCACCACATCTCACCACAGGGACTGTTACCCTAACTTATGTTTGTCCCCCTAACTTTCATCACAATCTAACACACAACATGTTTACTTTTTTTTCCCCACAAATATCTGTCTTCTCAAAAGAATTCTTGTACCATAAGGTAAAGGGGTCTCTTTATGTTTTATTTACTTCTAGATCCCAAATGGCTAGATTAGTGCCTAGGGCCTCTTAGCTGATAAATAAATACTCGACTGGATAAACTTAATGAAATAATCAAATATTTATATTTGTTACTGTGCAAATAAAGACTTTAAAAAATAAGATCAGTAAATCTCTGGCCACTTCATCTGACAATTGTATCTTCTTCTTTTGTCTTTGTCATATTAAGGACTTTTAGTAGAAGCCTCAGCTGATTGATCATTTGCAGTAGAGGTCAAAATTGCAATTATTTAATTCCACAGATTGCCTTGGAGGGCAATGAAACAGAAAATTGATGCTGCTTGATCTTTTACACAGTTGTTCCTTTATGAAAAATAAACCTTAAAAAATGCTGTTGTGGAATATAGTAAAGTGCTCTGAATATTTACAATTGTAAGAAAATGTCCAAGAATGGTGTATATGGCAAGTATTTCTATGTTGTACACAGTTTATTAAAATTTAATAAAATACCATTTGTTATCATTTTTTTTAAATGTCCAAAAGGTTTCAAAAATTGGTAATTTTTCTTAATCTCTCTGCTTTCAATATTGTTTGCAAACTCGAGTTTTTAAATTTAGTTATGATAAATACAATATCTTTTAAGGAATCCCTTTGACTTATGGACCACACCTTATTTTTTATATTATTTCAATATTAAAAAAGAATCACTGGCCCTTTGGCTCTGATCAATTAGATAAAAAATTCTGACTCCCTTTTTTTAAATCTGTCTAATTTTTGTATGGTTTTATGATAAGGCAAGTTTTAGGGCAATATTTATCTTGAAGATATTTGAGTTGTTAAAGTTTCCACTTTTCTTAGAAATGTGTTTTCCACTACTAAGAAAGGAACACTGAGTAGTACAGGGACATTTTAGTTTATTATTCTTTTTCTTTTCTTTTTTCCAGTGGAATTTCTCAGCAGAGTTGGAAATTCCCCAGATTTATAAAACATTAATATTCAATGTATAATAAATGATTATGCTGCAAAATCCAATCACATAGGAATTGAAAAATACCCTTTCTCCGTTAAAACTTTTTTTAGGAATGGAGAGTTTATAAAGGATTATCTCTTGAATGCAGGAGAAAAATCATGCCCCACACTCCATAACCAAAAATAGCATTATCAAAGGCAAACACCATTATTCAGTGTAATGAAGATAAGGCTGAGAATTCACAGGACAAATTCTATGAAAAAGTTAAATCATTTATGGCGTTTCTATTGCAGTGGAAGAGAGCTCAGCTACATATATGTATATATATTACCATCCAATTAGATCTATCATTTGGTGGTGTCAAAGAAAATTTTGATGTGACAGAAGAACTCTTAAGCATGATGCCCATGACAAGCACGACTGTGTTCTGGGGTTTAATTAAGTCTTTTTTTTTTTTTTTTTTTTTGGCACACTGCATGGCTTGTGGGATCTTAGTTCCCCAACCAGGGATTGAACGCAGGTCCTCAGTAGTGAAAGCGTGGAGTCCTAACCACTGGACTGCCAGGGAATTCCCATAATGTCTTAACAATGCTAATATGAAAGTAGTCAAATTTAGGACATATGACTACTGAGAGTGCTCCCCAAATGGTCGAAGCTGTTAGACCATTAATTTAAACTGAGGTGGCAACATTTTTCAAGGACATGGAACTTAAGTCAGTTCCTTGCATGACTGACCCAGAGTTACCCTCCACTAGAAAATTAAAATAGAAGACATACTGTTTGTAATAATTAAGTCTATGAACTTTGTGCCCTCCTAGGGCCAGACCACTGGCAATGCAGTTATGGTTGATGGATTAGATGAACAATAACAATCTGCTTACACATTGAGATTAAGATGCTTCAGAAGCGGCATGTTCTGGAAACAACTGAAATTTTAAGAATTCAGTTCATTTGAATAGTTAACAATAAACAGTGGAGCAAAGTCTTGAACTTTGCAATTTCATTTATCATACTGATCTCAGTTTCATCAAATCAGAGTCATGACCAAACTAAATTACAAAATAGTGGGGTTAAAACTTATCCTTCTTCTCCCTCCCACCAAAAAAAAAAAAACAGCTTAAAAATTCTTCAGGCCACTGTTCTCAATATTGAAAGTTTGTAAAAAGACGTACAACTGTGAAGTTACTGAATTGAAATTTAAATACTGTGCTGAAAGCTAAATATGGTAATGATGCAGAAATAGAGGAATTCTATCTTTATGTAACTGAGTTTTTTAAATTAATTTAAAATTAAAATAATTACCCTAGTTCTATCAATATTTGGAAGTACATTCTCAATTCCTTCCCCTTGATAAAATAAAAGAATGAAATTATTATATACAATTAAAGGTAAAAGAGTTTACTATAGGCCAGATACTCTTATTGTTATTTATATGTTCCATGATAATCTAACTGAATTTTAACAATTCTGTGAGGTAGATGGTATTATTATCTCCATCTTATCTATAAGGCTACTGAAGCACATGCTAAGTAGTTAGCCTATGTCTCACAAGGAGCAAAATGTAGGGTTAGAATTTGAATCTAGACAATCTGGTTCTAGGATAAACGTTTTCAGGTACTAGACTGTAGCTACATTACTAAATAAATAAATAATTAAATAGGGTCTGCATCCAAATTAAAGTAAAAAAGAATTAATACAATTCCATTTCTGGGCTTCCCTGGTGGCGCAGTGGTTAAGAATCCACCTGCCAATGCAGGGGACATGGGTTCGAGCCCTGGCCTGGGAAGATCTCACATGCCACAGAGCAACTAAGCTCGTGCGCCAAAACTACTGAGCCTGCGCTCTAGGGCCTGTGAGCCTCACCTACTGAGCTCACGTGCCACAGCTACTGAAGCCCGCGCGCCTAGAGCCCGAGCTCCGCAACAAGAGAAGCCACCGCAATGAGAAGCCCGTGCACCGCAATGAAGAGTAGCCCGAGCTCACCGCAACTAAAGCCCGCGCGCAGCAACAAAGACCCATCGCAGCCAAAAATAAAATAAATTTATTAAAAAAAAGAAAACTTCATTTCACGAGAAACCACTAAGCACTTATCAGAATGGCTAAACTCCAAAACATGGAAAACACCAAATATTGGTGAAGGTATAGAGCAACAGGAAAGCTCGTTAATTGCTGTTGGAATGCAAAATGGTACAAGCACTTTGTAAATTTCTTATGAAGCTAAATATAGGCTTACCTATCATACAATCCAGCAGTCACACTCGTAGTTAATTATCCAAATGCAAAACATGAAAGCCTACACACAGATTTTTAGAGCAGCTTTATTCATAATTGCCAAAAATTTGAAGTAATCAAGATAGAGCTTGGGAAGATGGCGGAAGAGTAAGACGCGGAGATCACCTTCCTCCCCACAGATACATCAGAAATTCAACTACACGTGGAACAACTCCTACAGAACACCTACTGAACGCTGACAGAAGACCTCAGACCTCCCAAAAGGCAAGAAACTCCCCACATACCTGGGTAGGGCAAAAGAAAAAAAGAATAAACAGAGACAATAGGATAGGGACGGGACCTGCACCAGTGGGAGGGAGCCGTGAAGGAGGAAAGGTTTCCACACACTACAAGCCCCTTCGCGGGCGGAGACTGCAGGTGGCGGAGGGGGAAAGCTTAGGAGTAGCGGAGGAGAGCACAGCAACAGGGTTGTGGAGGGCAAAGCGGAGAGATTCTGGCACAGAGGATCAGTGCCCTCAGGCACACACCAGCCCGAGAGGCTTGTCTGCTTGGCCGCCGGGGTGGGCGGGGCTGGGAGCTGAGGCTCGGGTATCGGCTTTCAGTCAGAGCGCAGGGAGAGGACTGGGGCTGGCGGCAGGAAGAGAGCCTGAGGGGGTTAGTGCACCACGGTTAGCCCAGAGGGAGTCCGGGGAAAGGGTCTGGAGCTGCCGAAGAGGCAAGAGACTTTTTTCCCTTTTGTTTCCTGGTGTGCGAGGAGAGGGCATTAAGAGGGCTGCTTGGGGAAGCACCGGAGACGGGCGCGAGCCACGGCTAAAGGCGCGGACCTCGGAGACGGGCGTGGGACGCTGGGGCTGCTGCTGCCGCCGCCGCCGCCGGGCCTGTGTGCGAGCGCGGGTCACTGTCCGCCCCGCCTTCCGGGGGGCCTGTGCACCCCGCCACTGCCGGGGTCCCGGGACCCGGGGACGGTTTCCCCGGGAAAGCGCACGGAGCGCCTCGGGCTGCTGCAACGTCATGCCGGCCTCTGCCGCCGCAGGCCCGCCCCACACTGCGCGCCCCTCACTCCCCTCTGCCTGAGCGAGCCAGAGCCCCCGAATCAGCGGCTCCTTTAAACCCGTCCTGTCTGAGCGAAGAACGGACGCCCTCTGGCGACCTACACGCAGAGGCGGGGCCAGGTCCAAGGCTAAGACCCGGGAGCTGTGAGAGCAGAGACAGGGAAATCTCTCTGTGCAGCCTCAGAGGCAGCGGATTAAAGCTGCACGGTCCATTTGATGTGCCCTGCGTCTGTGGAGTGCATAAATGGACAGCGAATCATCCCAAATGTAGGAAATGGAATTTGAGGACAAGATTTAAGACTTTCCCCCCTTTTCCTCTTTTTACAACGAATTATCCCAAATTAAGGAGGTGGACTTAGAGAGCAAGATTTCAGACTTCTTGCCCTTTTCCTCTTTTTACAACGAATTATCCCAAATTGAGGAGGTGGACTTGGAGAGCAAGATTCTGGATTTTTCCCCCTGCTCTCTTTTAGTGAATGTGTATGTGTAATCTTCTGTGTAAGATTCTCTCTGTATAGCTTTGCTTCCACCATATGTCCCAGGGTTCTATCTGTCCGTTTTTTTTCAATAATTACTTTTTAATTTTAATAACACTACTATATTTCATACTTTATTCTATTTTACTTTACCTGCTCTTTCTTTTTTTCCTACCTTCCCTTCCTCCCTCCCACCCTCTGCTCCTCCTTTCCTTCTTTCTTTTTCTTTCCTCCCTCGCGCCCTCCCACCGTTCTTCTTCCCACTTTCTTTTTCTTTCCTTCCTCCCTCCCTCCCTCCCTTCTTCCATTCACTCTTCCTTTTGCTTTCATTCCTCCCTCCCTCCTTTCTTTCTTTCCATCCTTCCTCCCTCCCTCCCTCCTTTCTCTCTTTCTTCCTTCCTTACTTCCTTTCTTCCCTTCTTCCTTTCTTTCCCTCTCTCTTTCTTTCTTCTACTAATTCTTTCTTTCTACTTTTTCTCCCTGTTATTCTGAGCCAGATGGATGAAAGGCTCTTGGTGCTGCAGCCAGGAGTCAGTGCTGTGCCTCTGAAGTGGGAGAGCCAACTTCAGGACACGGGTCCACAAGAGACCTCCCAGCTCCACATAATATCAAGCAGCAAAAATCTCCCAGAGATCTCCATCTCAACACCAGCACCCAGCTTCAGTCAACGACCAGCAAGCTACAGTGCTGGTCACCCTATGCCAAGCAACTAGCAAGGCAGGAACACAACCCCACCCATTAGCAGAGAGGCTACCTAAAAACATAATAAGGCCACAGGCACCCCAAAACACATCACCAGACGTGGACCTGTCCACCAGAAAGACAAGATCGAGCCTTAACCACCAGAACACAGGCATTAGTCCCCCCCACCAGGAAGCCTACACAACCTACTGAAACAACCTTAGCCACTGGGGACAGACACCAAAAACAACGGGAACTACGAACCTGCAGCCTGCAAAAAGGAGACCCCAAACACAGTAAGGTAAGCAAAATGAGAAGGCAGAAAAACACACAGCAGGTGAAGGAGCAAGATAAAAACCTACCAGACCTAACAAATGAAGAGGTAATAGGCAGTCTACCTGAAAAAGAATTCAGAATAATGATAGTAAAGCTGATCCAAGATTCTATTTCCAAGATCCAAAATCTTGGAACTAGAATAGACAAAATGCAAGAAACAGTTAACAAGGACCTAGAAGAACTAAAGATGAATCAAGCATAGATTAACAACACAATAAATGAAATGAAAAATACTCTAGATGGGATCAATAGCAGAATACCTGAGGCAGAAGAACGGATAAGTGAGGTGGAAGATAAAATAGTGGAAATAACTGCTGCAGAGCAAAATAAAGAAAAAAGAATGAAAAGAACAGAGGACAGTCTCAGAGACCTCTGGGACAACATTAAACGCACCAACATTCGAATTATAGGGGTTCCAGAAGAAGAAGAGAAAAAGAAAGGGACTGAGAAAATATTTGAAGAGATTATAGTTGAAAACTTCCCTAATATGGGAAAGGAAATAGTTAATCAAGTCCAGGAGGCACAGAGAGTCCCATACAGAATAAATCCAAGGAGAAATACGCCAAGACACATATTAATCAAACTGTCAAAAATTAAACACAAAGAAATCATATTAAAAGCAGCAAGGGAAAAGCAACAAAGAACACACAAGGGAATCCCCATCAGGTTAACAGCTGATCTCTCAGCAGAAACTCTACAAGCCAGAAGGGAGTGGCAGGACATAATTAAAGTGATGAAGGAGAGAAACCTGCAACCAAGATTACTCTACCCAGCAAGGATCTCATTCAGATTTGATGGAGAAATTAAAACGTTTACAGACAAGCAAAAGCTGAGAGAGTTCAGCACCACCAAACCAGCTTTACAACAAATGCTAAAGGAACTTCTCTAGGCAAGAAACACAACAGAAGGAATATACCTACAATAACGAACCCAAAGCAATTAAGGAAATGGGAATAGGAACATACATATCAATAATTACCTTAAATGTAAATGGACTAAATGCTCCCACCAAAAGACAGAGAGTGGCTGAATGGATACAAAAACAAGACCCATATATATGCTGTCTACAAGAGGCCCACTTCAGACCTAGAGACACATACAAATTGAAAGTAAGGGGATGGAAAAAGATATTCCATGCAAATGGAAATCAAAAGAAAGCTGGAGTAGCAATTCTTATATGAGACAAAATAGACTTTAAAATAAAGACTATTACAAGAGACAAAGAAGGACACTACATAACGATAAAGGGATCGATCCAAGAAGAAGATATAACAATTGTAAATATTTATGCACCCAACATAGGAGCACCTCAATACATAAGGCGAATACTAACATCCATAAAAGGGGAAATCAACAGTAACACACTCATAGTAGGGGACTTTAACACCCCACTTTCACCAATGGACAGATCATCCAAAATGAAAATAAATAAGGAAACACAAGCTTTAAATGATACATTAAACAAGATGGGCTTAGTTGATATTTATAGGACATTCCATCCAAAAACAACAGAATACACATTTTTCTCAAGTGCTCATGAAACATTCTCCAGGATAGATCATATCTTGGGTCACAAATCAAGCCTTGGTAAATTTAAGAAAATTGAAATTGTATCAAGTATCTTTTCCGACCACGATGCTATGAGACTAGACATCAGTTACAGGAAAACATCTGTAAAAAATAGAAACCCATGGAGGCTAAACAATACACTACTCAATAACGAAGTGATCACTGAAGAAATCAAAGAGGAAATAAAAAAATACCTAGAAACAAATGACAATGGAGACACGACGACCAAAACCTATGGGATGAAGCAAAAGCAGTTCTAAGGGGGAAGTTTATAGCAATACAATCCCACCTTAAGAAACAGGAAACATCTCGAGTAAACAACCTGACCCTGCACCTAAAGCAATTAGAGAAAGAAGAACAAAAGACCCCCAAAGTTAGCAGAAGGAAAGAAATCATAAAGATCAGATCACAAATAAATGAAAAAGAAATGAAGGAAATGATAGCAAAGAGCAACCAAACTAAAAGCTGGTTCTTTGAGAAGATAAACAAAATTGACAAACCATTAGCCAGACTCATCAAGAAAAGAAGGGAGAAGACTCAAAGCAATAGAATTAGAAATGAAAAAGGAGAAGTAACAACTGACACTGCAGAAATACAAAAGATCATGAGAGATTACTACAAGCAACTCTATGCCAATAAAATGGACAACCTGGAAGAAATGGACAAATTCTTAGAAATGCACAACCTGCCAAGACTGAATCAGGAAGAAATAGAAAATATGAAGAGACCAATCACAAGCACTGAAATTGAAACTGTGATTAAAAATCTTCCAACAAACAAAAACCCAGGACCAGATGGCTTCACAGGTGAATTCTATCAAACATTTAGAGAAGAGCTAACACCCATCCTTCTCAAACTCTTCCAAACAATATCAGAGGAAGGAATACTCCCAAACTCATTCTGCGAGGCCACCATCACCTTGATACCAAAACCAGGCAAGGATGTCAGAAAGAAAGAAAACTACAGGCCAATCTCACTGATGAACATAGATGCAAAAATCCTCAACAAAATACTAGCAAACAGAATCCAACAGCACATTAAAAGGATCATACACCATGATCAAGTGGGGTTTATTCCAGGAATGCAAGGATTCTTCAATATATGCAAATCAATCAATGTGATACACCATATTAACAAGTTGAAGGAGAAAAACCATATGATCATCTCAATAGATGCAGAGAAAGCTTTCGACAAAATTCAACACCCACTTATGATAAAAACCCTGCAGAAAGTAGGCATAGAGGGAACTTTCCTCAACATAATAAAGGCCATATATGACAAACCCACAGCCAACCTTGTCCTCAATGGTGAAAAACTGAAAGCATTTCCACTAAGATCAGGAACAAGACCAGGCTGCCCACTCTCACCACTCTTATTCAACTTAGTTTTGGAAGTTTTAGCCACAGCAATCAGAGAAGAAAAGGAATTAAAAGGAATCCGAATTGGAAAAGAAGAAGTAAAGCTGTCACTGTTTGCAGATGACATGATACTATACATAGAGAATCCTAAAGATGCTACCAGAAAACTACTAGAGCTAATCAATGGATTTGGTAAAGTAGCAGGATACAAAATTAATGCACAGAAATCTCTGGCATTCCTGTACACTAATGATGAAAAATCTGAAAATGAAATCAAGAAAACACTCCCATTTACCATTGCAACAAAAAGAATAAAATATCTAGGAATAAACCTACTTAAGGAGACAAAAGACCTGTATGCAGAAAATTATAAGACACTGATGAAAGAAATTAAAGATGATACAAATAGATGGAGAGATATACCATGCTCCTGGATTGGAAGAATCAATATTGTGAAAATGACTCTACTACCCAAAGCAATCTACAGATTCAATGCAATCCCTATCAAACTACCACTGGCATTTTTCACAGAACTAGAACAAAAAATTTCACAATTTGTTTGGAAAAACAAAAGACCCCGAATAGCCAAAGCAATCTTGAGAACGAAAAATGGAGCTGGAGGAATCAGGCTCCCTGACTTCAGACTATACTACAAAGCTACAGTAATCAAGACAGTGTGGTACTGGCACAAAAACAGAAAGATAGATCAATGGAACAGGATAGAAAGCCCAGAGATAAACCCACGCACATATGGTCAACTTATCTTTGATAAAAGAGGCAGGAATGTACAGTGGAGAAAGGACAGCCTCTTCAATAAGTGGTGCTGGGAAAACTGGACAGGGACATGTAAAAGTATGAGATTAGATCATTCCCTAACACCATACACAAAAATAAGCTCAAAATGGATTAAAGACCTAAATGTAAGGCCAGAAACTATCAAACTCTTAGAGGAAAACATAGGCAGAACACTCTATGACATCAATCACAGCAAGATCCTTTTGGACCCACCTCCTAGAGAAATGGAAATAAAAACAAAGATAAACAAATGGGACCTAATGAAACTTCAAAGCTTTTGCCCAGCAAAGGAAACCATAAACAAGACCAAAAGACAACCCTCAGAATGGGAGAAGATATTTGCAAGTGAAACAACTGACAAAGGAGTAATCTCCAAAATTTATAAGCAGCTCATGCAGCTCAATAGCAAAAAGACAAACAACCCAATCCAAAAATGGGCAGAAGACTTAAATAGGCATTTCTCCAAAGAAGATATACAGACTGCCAACAAACACATGAAAGAATGCTCAACATCATTAATCATTAGAGAAATGCAAATCAAAACTACAATGAGATATCATCTCACACCAGTCAGAATGGCCATCATCAAGAAATCTAGAAACAATAAATGCTGGAGAGGGTGTGGAGAAAAGGGAACACTCTTGCTCTGCTGGTGGGAATGTGAATTGGTACAGCCACTATGGAGAACAGTATGGAGGTTCCTTAAAAAACTAAAAATAGAACTACCATATGAGCCAGCAATCCCACTACTAGGCATATACCCTGAGAAAACCATAATTCAAAAAGAGACATGGACCAAAATGTTCATTGCAGCTCTATTCACAATAGCCCGGAGATGGAAACAACCTAAGTGTCCATCATCGGATGAATGGATAAAGAAGATGTGGCACATATATACAATGGAATATTACTCAGCCATAAATAGAAACGAAACTGAGCTATTTATAATGAGGTGGATAGACCTAGAGTCTGTCATACAGAGTGAAGTAAGTCAGAAAGGGAAAGACAAATACTGTATGCTAACACATATATATGGAATTAAAAAAAAAATGTCATGAAGAACCTAGGGGTAAAACGGGAATAAAGACACAGACCTACTTGAGAATGGACTTGAGGGTATGGGGAGGGGGAAGGCTAAGCTGTGACAAAGCGAATGAGAGGCATGGACATATATACACTACCAAACGTAAGGTAGATAGATAGTGGGAAGCAGCCGCAGAGGACAGGGAGATCAGCTCGGTGCTTTGTGACCGCCTGGAGGGGTGGGATGGGGAAGGTGGGAGGGAGGGAGATGCATGAAGGAAGGGATGTGGGAACAGATGTATATGTATGACTGATTCACTTTGTTATAAAGCAGAAACTACTAAAAAAAAAAGAAACTGGATAAGCATAAAAAAAAATCAAGATGAATATAAGGTTGGCTCCCTGTGTGGTGCTGAGGGAGAAATCATCTCATGGCTGACTCTTTCCTGCCTTCTGGTGGTTGTAGACAATTCTTTTTTTTATTTTTTAAAAAATTTATTTATTTAATATATTTATTTTTGGCTGCATTGGGTCTTCGTTGCTGCGTGCGGGCTTTTCTCTAGTTGCAGCGAGCGGGAGCTACTCTTCATGGCGGTGCACAGGCTCCTCATTGCGGTGGCTTCTCTTGTTGCAGAGCACGGGCTCTAGGCACTTGGGCTTCATTCGTTGTGGCCCACGGGCTCTAGAGCACAGACTCAGTAATTGTGGCGCAAGGGCTTAGTTGCTCCGTGGCATGTGCGATCTTCCAGACCAGAGCTCGAACCCATGTCCCTTGCATTGGCAGGCAGATTCTTAACCACTGCACCACCAGGGAAGCCCCTTGTAGACAATTCTTGCTCTTCCTTGGCTGGTTCATGCATCTCTTTTATGTCTACCTCCGTCTTCACACAATGCTGTCCCCTGCGTGTGTGTTGTCACTGTGTATCCCCTTCTCTTCTTATAAAGACACGAGTACTTGGATTTAGGGCCCTCCCTAATCTAGTATGACCATATCTCAACTAATTTTATCAATATAGACCCTATTTCCAGATATGGTCACATTCTGAGGCTTAGGGTAGACATGATTTTGGAGGGACAATATGCAACTCCATCATCTATTCCTAATTTGCTGAAGATTTTTATGACAAATTTGTGTTACATCTTGTCAGATGCCTTATCTGTTTCCACAGAGATGACAGTATGATTGGCGCTTTTAGTCTGATTACTATGAAAATCGCATTGATTGCTTTTCAAAAGTGAAACCAACCTTGCATTCTTGGAAATAAACTTATCTTTTCATGGGGAATTAATACATTTATGTATTGCTGGATTTAATTTTCTAATATGTCGTTAAGGATTTTGTGGCTAAGTTCAAGAAGAGTTTTGTTAGGTAGTATTTTTAATGTCTTTTTTGGTTACTTTTCTATTGAGATAATTTGACATACCATAAAATTCACCCTTTTTAAATGTACAATCCAGCGGTTTTTAGCATACAGTTGACCCTTGAACAACGAGGGGTTGATCTGCGTATAATTTATAGTCAGTCCTCTGTATCCAGGGTTCCTCTGCATCCACGGATCCAACCAACCATGGACCGTGTGGTACTGTAGTATTTACTATTGAAAAAAGATCCATATATAAATGAAGCTGTACATTTCCAACCTGTGTTATTCAAGGGTCAACTGTATCTACAAAGTTGTGCAAATATTACCACTACTTAATTTCAAACCATTTTCTTCAACACCAAAAGCAACTTAGTACCCTTTAGCAGTCTCTTCCCACTATTCCCTCTCCTCCCTACTGGTAACCACTAATCTATTTTTTGTCTCTATACTCTATTTTGGATAAACCCTACTGATATTCTTCAAGTGTGTTAATCTTTTAATATCATCTTATAACTTCTTTTCGATAATATCTCCCTTATAGCTACTTTCCATCATTCTAATTTGCCTTTAGTTTCTTGAGTCCTACAACACACAAATACACAAAGTCCTTCTTTGGTACTTTCATCATTTCTTCCAATTCTAGTTCTTCTATTGACTATTATTCTCCTGCTTATAAGTCACATTTTCCTGATTCTTGGCATGTCTAGGAATTTTCTTAATTGGATGCAGGACAGTATAACTACTACATTGCTGAATGTCTAAAATTTATTTTCCTCCTTTAAAGAGTGCTGACTTTTTTTCTAGAAGGCAATTAAATGATTCACATATCAGGTTGGTTTTTCTCAAGACTTATTTTGAAGCATTGCTAATTTGAGGGTAAAATAGGTTTTACGCTGGAGCAAATTTAGGCTTATTACTACTAGTAGTCTTATTTCTAGGCTAGAAATATTAGGCTTACTACTGTAATTATTTTACTACTAAAATATTAACCTTCTGGGAACTTTACGGAATGTCCTAGGTTATGACAATTGATTCTCCAGTAATGTTGGTTGGATCTTTCATATCTCTGCACCCCATGTAATCTCTGAGAATTTTCTAGTGTTTACCATCATCCTGTCATTTTTCCTAATCTCATAAACTTTCATTGCATTGTCCACATATGCAGTTTAGTATTCTGCAAAGACTCAGTGCAATTCCTGTTCAGGGTTTTGGTGCTCTTTTTCTATATAGGTTCCTCCTATGTCGAACTATGCCTTACAACTTACAACTACCTCAGTGCTCCTGAACTTCAATCTCTTTATGCTTAGCTCAGTGATATTACTGTGCTCTACTTGGGATCTCTTTCTCTGCCTTGTGGTTCATAATGTGTCTCTAGACAATTTTATTTCTCACACTACTTATTTTCTCACTTTGGGGAATCCCAGGCCTGTGCTGTCAATTGTCCAAGGTCTATTTTTGTTTGTTTGCTTTTGTTTGTGTTTTCTTCCCTATTCTCCACTTGTTTGTGGTGGAGGTTAAGTCTGGCTATTTTATTTGATATTGCCAGAAGCAGAAGTCTAGTTCATAAATTTTAATTAGTATATTAATTCAGAAATCAATTCCCCCACTCTTTCTCTCTTGCAGTTATAATTAATAAGTAGTTCAGTACTTCAGGGGACTTTATTGTTAATCATGTGATTTGTTGACAGGTTTTTAATATATTTATTTTACTTTTTTAATATATTTGTATAAAGGTAGTTATTATGTGCACATAAAATACAGTTAATAAAATACAAAGTAAACTACTTCCTATATATTATTACAGACTTAATGTCCTTTTCTGAACTTGCTTTATGTTGTGAAAAATCACTTAACTTGGACTCTTGGCTTTTAATAAAAAGTAAGTACAACATCAGTAGTTTGAAAAAAATTATTTTGTTTTATTTTATATTGTATACAATTTTAATGAAGACTTTAGTAAAAACTTTATGTGATATATAAAGTAAATTTAAAAACATGAACTCTGAAATTAGGCTGCTTGAGTGTGAATCCCTATTTTATCATTTATTTGGTCTGTAACCTAGGAATGGTTAGTTATACTTTTTATATGTTATCTTCCTAATCTGGGAAATAATAACATCTATTTCACAGAGTTGTGAAGAGTAAATTATGTGTGTGTGCCTAAAACCGCTGGTACATCTAACAGCTGTAAAAGTAGTTATTATTATTCCTGTACACAAGAGAAAATATAAAGAAGAAACAATACAGAATTAACTTTACAAGTATAATTAAATTCATTTTTATGATGAAAAATAAAGTCACTGAAAAGGCAAAATAAAATAGCACTTCTGTTGATCACTCAGGATCTGAACCAAGTTCTGAAATAAGACAAAAGTGTGACCAAGTAGAAGAACAGAGTATCACTTGTGCCTCTCTACAAAGCTAGAGTATATTCTTCTGTAAGATTCCTGTGTCTATATAGACCTTGTAAAAGGTCAGGACTCACACTTGTCCAGGTGAGAGAAAGAGACACCAAGGGCCCTGATTGAGAAATGATGCAAAGCACTTTAGTTCTCTGAAAAGGAGTAAGGCATGTATCAAAGAGCAGATTTTAAAACAAGATATCTCATTTTCATAGAAAGAAACGTAAGAATTGGAGAATGCTCATTCCCACTTAGAAAACACATAATGAGCTAGTAACTGTCACTAGTCCTGCTTTCCACCTGGGATCATTTTTGCTGTTGCTCCTTTTGTTATTTTTATCCCTTCCGTGCTTTTTGTTCTTATAAGTTTATGCATTAAAAATTACATTATGTTCATTACATTTGAATTGGGGGGTAAGTGGAGCCAAATTAATGTATTTAATCTGTCACCTTTAAGTGGAAGTCTTGCTTACATTCCCTCTTCTGAAAATGTACTGACTAAACCTTTATTTCAGAACATCAGTATAATGCAGAAAATAACTGCTTTATGGGGTGTTTCTAAACCTTTTCTTTTTTAAATCACATAGCCCAACCAAAATAAAATAGGCTATTATTTATTGTTTGGTAAGTCAGCTATACACTGCTATCTTACTTAATTTGCCTAACACAGTTAAAGGTTGTTATCCAGGAGAGTTCAAGGCTGACATTAGTTTAGGATAATGAGGTAGCAGAATATGTAATTTGTTTTGCATAGACTGAGCACTGTTGTAAGTAATGGAGATTTATGTTAATAGCAAAGTCAGCATAACTGACGTGGCAGACAAAGAGTAAACGAAATTTATGCACCATCGAGCTATTATTTTGATAAAGTAGATTTTCCTCCGAGATATTTAAAGGCCTTAGGAAAATAGTATCAATACATAGAAGCAGCCATTACATACTCCAGTTTGTTATCAAATTATGTTTTCTTAAAACTGACTTATCTGATGGGAGTAATCCAATCACAGGGTACAGTACTAGGTAAGAAATAATCAGGTTAAAAAATTATAACACAGTTACTTAAATTTGAATATAAGTTTTAACTGTTAATGTAGGAGTTTTTCAGTTTATCTACAATGCTTAATGTTAAAAAGTTGTATCAATTTACTTATAAATTTTTATTGTCTCAATAATGCATTCCAATTTGCTGTGAGACTTTATAAACAAATGTCACAAGTCTGCTCCTTGTTTTTCTTAGTTCTAAGATAAGGTATTTGACTAGGTAGTACTTACTGTTAAACAAACAGATCAGAATTCATGGATACTTGAATACAATTGTCAGGTGAACACTAATGATAGCTGAAAGCTTAAGTAGGGTCTTTCCCAAGAATGCCTGTTTTTTTTTAAATTAATTTTTATTGGAGTATAGTTGCTTTACAATGTTGCATTAGTTTCTACTGTACAGCAAAGTGAATCAGCTATACGTATTCATATATCCCCTCTGTTTTGGATTTCCTTCCCATTTAGATCATCACAGAGCACTGAGTAGAGTTCCCTGTGCTATACAGGTTTTCATTAGTTATCTATTTTATGCATAGTATCAATAGTGTATATGCGTCAATCCCAATCTCCCAATTCATCCCACCACCACCCCTCCACGGCTTTCCCCCCTTGGTGTCCATACGTTTGTTCTCTACATCTGTGTCTCAACTTCTGCCCTGCAAACCGGTTCATCTGTACCATTTTTCTAGGTTCCACATACATGCGTTAATATATGATATTTGTTTTTCTCTTTCTGACTTACTTCACTCTGTATGACAGTCTCTAGATCCACCCACGTCTCTACAAATGACCCAATTTTGTTCATTTTTATGTCTGAGTAATATTCCATTGCATATATGTACCACATCTTCTTTATGCATTCCTCTATTGATGGGCATTTAGGTTGTTTCCATGTCTTGGCCATTGTAAATAGTGCTGCAGTGAACACTGAGGTGCACGTTTCTTTTTGAATTATGTTTTTCTCTGGGTATATGCCCAGTAGTGGGATTGCTGGGTCATATGGTAGTTCTATTTTTAGTTTTTTCAGGAACCTCCATACTGAGATCCTTCAACTTCTAGGAATGCCCTGTCCCAGAACTCCCTCATAAATGCACTATATGGGATGCATGGGTCCATGCACCCTCACTGCAATGTCAGGACAGCTCTAGACAGTCGGTGTTTCTAAATTTAAAGGAGTGGATGGGTATAGAAGGAGAAGTTGAGGCCGTGCAACAAGACAGGATTGCAGGCTCTGCAAAAGTATTGTGCTATGATAGAAGTGGATTTTCACTCTGATGTTCATGCTCTTTGAGCATTTTAGGAACCAATATTGCATCTCCAGTGCAAGGAGAACTATGCTTTTTATTGTTTTGAAGGACATGTGCGTGTGTGTTTAGTCTAAAATCGCATCTGTTACACGGAAATAGATAAGCATCTAATCACGGTGTTCATCTCGTTATATACCCCCATGTCTAAATGACAAAAAGACTTTCTTCCTTATCTCTATTCAATTGTTCATTTATTTTGGTCATAGTATAAAAAAGGGGAGTGTGTGTGTGTATGTGTATATGAGTGTCTCTCTGTGTGTGTAGGAGTTAGAAAACATATTGTAATTTTAGTAGCTTCTATGTTTCCTATTCTTGCCACACCTTTAAACTATAAGAGATCCTTCAACTTCTAGGAATGCCCTGTCCCAGAACTCCCTCATAAATCACTCCCTTCCATTAATTTATATTGAAAAACAATTTCGCAAGTTTCAAGATAAAAACCATTCTTATTTTCTATGGGATATTTTCCTTAATCCTTTAGTTTGGGTCACATTTTTATTTAGGGCTCAGTAACACTCAGACATTACATTTGTCATCATTCTATTCAAGCTTTAGATATGGAATCCTTCCTTCCATTTACCTCTGCTCCATGGCCCCTGTGGCCAAGGAATGGTTGTTTATTTCTGGATAGTTATGGGATCTAACACAGTTGGGCACTGTTACATTCACTATATGCTTTTATATTTGGCTTTCTAATTTATGAATATTTGCATTAAAAAGTATGATTAAAATAATGGCTAACTTATCTACATTTAATCTAAATAGAAAATAAACCCTGTTAAGGGTTGTGACTTCTTTAAGAAGTTTTTTCCTCAATCTTCCACTATTTAAGAGAAATAATTAAATTATGATTCTGTCATGAAACTAATTCCAAAAGAGAATAAAATTACTAAGTCTACATATTTTAGAGGCATATCATGTACAGATACTGAGACCATTTTAATGTTGAAAATGTATTCCATCTACCATCGGAAGGCTGATATACAGTGACATAATTGTATTTTTTGACTCTTAGAAATATGTTGACTATTAACTATGTTGTAACCTGAAATTTAAAAGTGGTTTTGTGGTTCCATTTGTTTTTCTTTCTAAAAAAATATCCAATGTATACAATATTTATTGAAGAATTATTTTCTACATGTTTCACTAACTTATTATTATTTCCTTTAACTCTACAATATTTTCTTAACATGGTTATTAAATAGTATATAAGCTTACATTTTTTTCTGGGGTATGAAGCCAAGTAAAGATATAGATCACATTAAAGTCTATTTTAAATTAAAAGTAAAGATCAAAAGCACATCTGGTAGGAAATGGTAGCCAAAGGGAAGAAACCAGAGAATAATATAATAAACAGTAAAAATACCACCTGCTCACAATTTCTTTCTCTTTTTTGAGCAGTAGTTCCTTAGAATATTAAGAATTTGGCACAAAACTCTACTTTATATATTCTAGGCAGCTGTGCCACCCTGGATATCTTCAAATATGTTACTCAAATATAGTCATTACATTTTTTACTCATATAATTTTCTTGGTACATAAAAGTATATTTAATGCTTATAAGCAGTTATATGTAAGTACCTTCAATCTGTTTGAAAATTGTGACTATATTATTAGGATACTTAAGTATGTATGTGACTTTTATAATTATCAAATATTTGTGAGTACTTAGTATGGTATTATTAATTTTTTTTTTCGGTACGCGGGCCTCTCACTGCTGTGGCCTCTCCCGTTGCAGAGCACAGGCTCCGGACGCGCAGGCTTAGTGACCATGGCTCACGGGCCCAGCTGCTCCGCGGCATGTGGGATCTTCCCAGACCGGGTCACGAACCCGTGTCTCCTGCATCGGCAGTCAGACTCTCAACGACTGCGCCACCAGAGAAGCCCTAAAATGTTTTTCTTATAACATCACAGGTGAGTATACGTACTGGGGAGAATAGAGTTCAGAAAACATTTCCTCAATGCCCTAAAAGCTGCTAACGTGAGGCACTAACCATTTTTCTTATTGAAAATAAATAAGTTGTCTAGTTTCATATGGAATTTATGTCTGTAACGACTACCTCTAGACTCATGAATCATGAAAGGTAAAAACAGCAGAACATATGGTGGTTTTTGCATATTTTCTCCAGAGAGCCCATTTCTAAAGTTTTTCAGAATTTGTCTTAAATTTGCCAGCATTACTCATCCAATTTTCATGAAGAAAGAAAAATATCATTTTTTTCCTTCTTTTTAGAGATTGGAGAGGAAAACTGCAAAGTAAATTTTGGTATTATATGTATATATACACATTTGTATAACATTATGTATTCTGCTAAAATATTAACACTATCTGAGCCTTCAGTATAACCATCTGATTAGGTAGAGTCTATTTATTATAAAGATTAGTAAACACAATTTTAGCACTAGGCATTGCCTTAGGTTTAGACTACATGAAAACTGGCCTGACCCTAACAAGTCATGAACAACTCAGAATCTTCCTTAATGAGCTCACAATGTCTCAGAAGTGGAAGACAGGAAAAATCAATAATCATATTACAATAAACTAAATAGATGTATAACACTATTAACAGTAGTCATCAGACCTTCTAATGTTCCTAAGCTTAATCATTACCTAATTTAATCATCACAATGCATTTATCATCCCTGTTACACAGTTGAAAATTGAGAGGTTAAATTATTTGCCCATTAGTAATAGTAGAACATAAAGACTAAGACCAATCCCACAATCTGACAACAGAATCCAAAATTCCTTGGAAAGGGACACTTGGTTTATGTTGAAATTACTTTTAGTGCCATGGAGGACAAGGTAGAAGGTAAATGTGAGGATAATAAGAGTGAAACACAAGCTGATTCTTGAAGTGTAACAAAGAATTTCATGTGAAGGTGGTGTGATAGACATTGCAAACCAAAAATCAACTCATACACAGGTCTTGGATAATTATGACTTAGTCATTATTTGCTATGCAGTACAAGTAACTTATGTTTACAATATGTAAAAAAATGTGGTGAAAGTGAGGATGAAATGTTAGAGTGAGCTAAGTTATATGAATGGAAAATGTGTAATTACATGCAAAATTGACAGAACTTGGTGACTAATATGAAAAAGGTGAGAACCTTGAAATTATTGTTATATACTCTTATTGTCAATGTTTAACTCTAAAAGTGATATAGACACAGTCTTCCATTTAATCTTAATGTAATGTCTCCTTGCCTATAGTAATGTTGATATTTTAACCCAATAAAATATGCATGTACACTAATTATGACATATTGAACAAGTTTTCAGCATACCTTTAAAGAATTCCTGATGTAATCAAGATATCTAGTATCCTTTACAACTACAAGTGAAGAAACCACCCAGAGCTTTCTTTTACCTTGCTCCCCAAGTATGGGAAAAATTTCTCAAAGATGGGAAACAAAAGACATATTGATGCCTTTGTTATCAAGCAGTACAACAGTAGCATTGAGTTTTTCTCTTATAGATCTAGATATTACAGAAATCCCATAGGTAATGTTCTGAAGATAGCATCACAAGATGGCAAATGTAAGTGGACAGATCTGGGATGCTCGGTCACCACGCCTGCATATGAACTGTTTTTGTATTGTGGCCCATGGCACTGTATTTTCAGTAAAGTCTGCACTCAAATAACTCTCTTACCCTCAAGTTGAGATCTATTAGTTATTGGTATCAGACTGGGAAACAGAATCAGCAAAGGTAAAATTAGCTTTACAGCAAAAAGTTTACTAGTGAGGTAGAGAGCCCCGATTTAATGCCAAAATGTTCAGTGGGAAGATAAAGTATTTCTTCCACTGAACAACATAAGAAAAATTGCATAAAGCAAAGATGTTTTGTATCACAATTGCTGGTGTCATCATCATTTACCACCAGGTAGCAAAGCTCTTATAAAGCATTGGTAAATAAGACAGTGAAGCATTAGTGTAATAATAGAAAAAAAAGGCCAGTAAAATAGAATAAAAGAGAAGCCAGACAGACATACACTTTACATGGTTAGCTCATGTGTGACAAATCTTCCACTGCAGTGAAATGTAGTATTTTTTAGAAATACTGTGGTTTCATTTAAATAGGTACACAGGAAAACAAAAATGTGACGCCTACCTCACACTAAACACAAAAATATATTCTAGGTAGGTTATAGATTTAAATGTGAGTAAAAATAGTTATCTCTTACAAGACAAAACATAGGGAAATATCTTCAAAATCTTGGAGTAGGAATTATTTCTTAACCAGGCCTTGAAAAGCAATAACCATACAGGAAAAGATAAGAGATTGGACTATATTAAGAATAAGAACTTCTGCTCATAAAAGGCATTTTATAAGAGTAAATACACAGGCCAAAGTATGGATAAAGTTATTTAAAATATATATTTTTCTAAGAAAAGACTCAGATCCCCAAATATAAGGAATTCCAATGTATTAATAATAAAAGGCAAATAACCCCACAAGAGTTGGCAAAAGAAAGGGATGACCCAAAACTTATATGCATACCATTATTAGTCATCAGGAAAAATGTATATTAAAGCAAAGTTAGGATTCATTACATACTGAACAGGATGGCTAAAATGTAAAAGAAAAAATACCAAAATGTGATGAATGTGTTTAACAACTGGAGTTCATATATATTACTGTTTGGAGTGTAAACTGGTAGAACACCTTTGGAAAAGTTTGGTATTATCTACCATATTAAACATATGCACATCTGTAATATAATTATCTAGAATAAATATGTGTATATGCCTATAGGAGCATTATCTGTAACAGTTAGTGACTGGAAACTATCTAAATGCTTCTCATGAGTAGAAAAATAAACCAGTTATAGTTTATTTGAACAATGGAACACTATACAGCAAGGAGATTTTATACACTTAGTATATTAGCAACCATATGGATAAATCTCAAAAACACAGTGTTGAGTGAAAGAAGCCAAAGACAAAAAACTATATTCTTTACGATCCCATTACACAAAGTTCCGATATAGACAAAACAAGTCTATGTTGGGAGAATTCAGGATTGTGGTTGTGCTTGGGACATATTGACTGGTAGGAGACATTAAGGGTCTTTTGAGGTGTGGTGATGTTCGTTTCTGCATCTGAGTGGAGTTGATGCAAAGATGGGTTGATTTTGTGAAACTTCAATATGCTGTAATATTTTGGATTATGTAGTTTTCTGATTGAATGAGTCTCATCAAATATTGACAATGGTTACTTAATTACCAAGTTTGTGGAATTTCTTTCTGCTTGTACTTTATTTATTGTTTGAATTTTACTATTGAGCATGCATTACCTTCTCAAAAACTATATATTATCCTTTTCATAGGTTATAACATTGTTTTTCTTCAAGTTTATCAATAAAATCAAGATGTTAACTCTTTGCTTGCAGACTGTTGTGCATTAATTCAGTTTTTCAAGAATGGGAGTTTTAGTATCTCTAATGGAGAGGTTGTCAAGACATTAGTTGGTTAATGTATCAGTAATAATGCAGAGTTTATGTTTATAGCCATTATGTCTTTTGATTTCAGTTAATGGAAACAAATGACAAACACTATTATTGGAGAATATATGGAAAAATTAAAAATGAGGCTTTCATCTAATGACACTTTATGAATTGATGATGTTGTCTGATTTGTCATATGCTTGCTTGTGTAAGTGGATACTAATGTATAGAGAAAAATATATTTCAGTGAAATGGTATTTAAAATGGGCTCTGTAATAAAGAATATCAAATAAGTATAGTTTCAACTTTATAGTGCTAGGAAGATACTTGTAAGAAAAACAGAAAAAGCAAGCAGTGAATCGTATGGATATATCTATAATTTTAACAACAATCTACAGAAGGGAAGAACAGTGTAGGCAGGAGAAATTGCGTGAAAAAATCTTAGAAGATACTGTATTCAAACTGAAGATAGAATGATATGTACTTTTTAAATAAATGCAGAAGTCAACAAACTTTGTTTATAGGGTCAAATAGTAAATAGTTTTGGCTTTGTAGATGGTACAGTCTTTGTGACAACTACTAAACTCAGCATTTGTAGCACAAAAGCAGCCACAGATGATATGTAGACGTATGTAAACAAATGTGCAAGTCTGTGTTACAATAAAATTTTATTAAACAATAAGCAGGTGACAGACCAGATTTGACCCACAGGTTAATTTTCAGACTCCTAAAATAGATTGCTATGAAACTTAAATTCTAAGTTTTTCGATTCTGATGTAAAAGGACTATTTTTTGTGTGTGTGTGTGTGTGGTACGCGGGCCTCTCACTGTTGTGGCCTCTCCCGTTGCGGAGCACAGGCTCTGGACGCACAGGCTCAGCGGCCATGGCTCACGGGCCCAGCCGCTCTGCAGCATGTGGGATCTTCCCGGACCGGGGCACGAACCCATGTCCCCTGCATTGGCAGGCGGACTCTCAACCACTGTTCCACCAGGGAAGCCCAGGACTATTTTTATTATAAATTTTTAATTCTGCAGCATTAGGTAAAATGTAGTAAGATGCATTACTAGGTAATATCTTAAGCAGTACACATTAAGTATGGAGTTTTCCCTAAAAACATAGAAATAATATGATCCAGCAATTCCACTTATGGGTTTTTCAAAGCGTCTTATCAAGTGATGAATGGATAAGAAGATGTGGGGTGTGTGTGTGTGTGTGTGTGTATGTATATATATATGCATATATATATGGATAATATTCCATATATATATGAGATATTACTCAGGCATAAAGAAGAATGAAATCTTATCATTTGTGACAACAAGGATGGACCTAGAGGGTATTAATGCTAAGTGAAATAAGTCAGACAAAGACAATTACAGTATGATGTCACTTATTCGTGGCAACAAAAAAGTTAACCAACATAACAAAATAGTAAGGCAGTCATAGATACAGAGAACAATGAAGTGGTTGCCAGAGGGGAGAAGGGTGCGGTGTTGAGAGAAATAGCTGAGAGAGATTAAGACTTACAAACTGGGCTTCCCTGGTGGCGCAGTGGTTGAGAGTCCGCCTGCCGATGCAGGGGACATGGGTTCGTGCCCCGGTCCGGGAAGATCCCACATGCTGCGAAGCAAGACTTACAAACTTCCAGTTACAAAATAAATGCATCCTAGGGACAAAATGGGCACCATGGAGAATATAGTCAATGATATTATAATAATTTGGTTACAGATGGTATTTAGAGTTATCGTGGTGATCATTTTGTAATGTATAGAAATATCAAATCACTATATTGTGCACCTGGAACTCTGTGTTGTAGTTCAACTAAATTAAAAATATACTTCAATTAGATTAAAAAAAAACACTCCTGGCAAAAATGAATTAAGCAAGAAATTGTAAAATATTTGATCAATGTGTTAAAAGTGGAAGATCATCATAAGAGATCTGATATATGAATGTTGAGGTCCCTGAAAGAGTAAAATCAAAGCAAGGATACAAAGCAAATATTAAACATTCTGATACAAAGTTTTCTGAAACAAAAAAGGCTTTGAAATTGTTTATTAAAATGAACAATGAACATTCAATTGCAATGACCAATAGCAAATAATACTATGGAAAAATTACTAGCTTTAAAAATAAAAATACTTTGGGCAGCTAGAATAAAAGCGCAGGAGAAAGAGAAGGGAACAAAAATTAGAATTTTAAGAGCCTTTTTGGAGAGAAATTCTCTGTGTCAGAAGATAATAGAGAAACATATTTCAGATAGGCAAGGAGAGAAATGATGAATCATGAAATTTTTACCAGCCAAGCAGACTGAATATCGAAAGTCCTGACATCAAATCATGAAAGATCTAGGGTAATATTGTTCCCATGAACAATGGAATGAACAGACTTCAGAAAACAGAATCTTTAGAAAGTGACATAAGGACAGATGGTAAATAGAAAATTTGCAGTTCCTTACTCAACTTAGACTGAATAAGGATTGTGTGTGTGAGAGAGAGAGCGCGATCTTGGTGGTAGATACCAGGGTGACTACCTTACAACAATTCATTAAGTTCTACCTCTGTTGAGGGTGCTTTTCTATACACGTGTTTTATTTTATAGAAAATTATTTTAAAAGCAACTAGATAGATAATATAATTTAATTAAAAAACATAAACGTCAAATATATAGATACATATTGAACATATAGAACATAGATATATAAATAATAGATAAAACTGTAGCTAAAACTAATACTCAATCTGCACAATGAAACAACCGAGCTTGTATTAAATGAAGAGGCCTCAGGAGACTAGAAGTGATGTCGCTCCCGATCTTGGTTCAGATGACGCTCCTGGGCTCCAGGTCCAGGCCTTTACAGGAGTGAGACCAGAACCTGCAGCACAAACATAGGCAATGGAGTCACTGAGGAGGTGTACAGTCAGATGGAAGAGGGCTCCCTGGGGAGGGTGAGCAGGATCTGGAAGGCTCCTCGGGCCCTGGACTTGGCCTTGGGCCCTCATGTCCCCAGGGGTCAGATCCACAGGGCACTGGGGTCTGTTTGCTGCTCTTTGCTGAACGTGTGGTCTGCTAGCAGGGAGTGTCTAGAAATGTCCTACAGGACCGATTATACCTGGGCTTTTGGCCGGGCAGCCTTCAACTGACGGGTCCCTGGACAGTGAGACTGAGGCAGAGGAAAGCAGGGGGGCTCAGGGATCCGGGACGAAAAGGCTGATTCCCAACCACCCTGGGCCCTGTGAGGAGCCGGAGGTCTGATGACACAGGGGGTGGGTGAACCTGCCCCTCCACCCTACACTCAGTATAACTGCTCATAAGACCTGCACACTGGAAATGGAGACACCTGGAGTTTCTATTTTCCCTTATAATTCTTTCTAACCCCCAGCCAAACTCTCCTGAGGTTTATAATTTTAAAATGTTATTATGCTGCTGTAAGGAAAACATACGTTTTATCTGTTTAGCATATTGCAACTTTAAAAGTGGACAGAAGACACTGCTTTTCAAACTGTAATAAGACAAGTTATATTTAGGTTATTTAATGACAGAGTTGGAAAAACAAATAAAAAGAACATGAGTAACTTGAATCCTGCCCCTTTAACTCATCCCAAATAAGCATTGCACTGAACTGCTTTCTGGTTTTCCTTAACTTGAATTGAACACATACACAAAAGAATCTACAGAACCTCCAACCTCAGGTTGAGAAATGGTGCCGTGAAGTGACCCAGGCCCCCCAGGGGCCCCACAGAGGGTGAGGGACCCCCAGGGCTTGGGCAACTCCAGGCAGGCTGGAATCCTGCAGTGGCCCTACCTGATGCCAGGACTGTGAAGCACCCACAGGGATGCAGAGCTGGGCCAGGTGAGTTCTCTGCTTGCAAGAGCACTGGGCGCCTGTGTCCTCTTCACACTTTTCCCAGGAGTGCTGGGACTGGGGAGGTCGAGGACCCCCCAACCTCTCACCACAGCTAGCGATTAACTGGGGATGCTCCCTGCTGCCTTTAGGGCGGTTGGGAGGGCAGGGCTCGGTCCCGCAGAGAGAGGTGATGAACTTTCCAGTGGGGCTCTTCAAAGGGAACATGCTGGAACAGTACCTCCTAGAGTCATGCACATGGTGGCCCCGCAGTGCCCTACAGCCTCCCCTGTAGATGTAACAGCTGCCGGAGGATGCAGCCCAGCAAACATGGGGGCTTGTGTGGATGGGTACATGTGCCCTGGGGAGATGTGCTCCTGGCATCCTCCACTTGTCTGCAGGGTTTATTACCATCCTCTTGTCACCACCTTTGTGGTCACACTCAACAGCAGTCCCCACTGTTTTGGCTGGTGTTTCTGAAGCAGCAAAATGTAAGCTGGGGACTTATGGATGGAGAACACGTGCACTTGTCTGCCCCACCTTTTCACCTCCAGCCCTCCACGTTCATGCTTCCTCTTCCTGGGCTTCCTCTTCATCAGAAAGGAATTCCTCAAAAAGTTCTCTCCAGAAGGGGGACAGAGAATATCTTGACATCTGGAAGGAAGAGAACAGTCAGCCAGGTCTACGGCCACCCAGGGCAGGAAAACAACCATATGGGGTAGCTCACGGCAGAGCCGGACTTCGCCGTGGGCCCCGAAGGCTGGAGGGGGCCGAGACCTGCTGACTCGAGCCCCATCTCCTGCTCAGGCCACTCATGGTGACAAAGACAGATTCAATGGTGCATACCTCTGGTCAAGAGCCAGAGACATGCTAAGAAAATGTGGGAGGAGGCCTGCAGGAGAGATCACACATCTAATATAAGATCCCAGGACCCCCGGAGCCTGGATGAGACCAGGTCCTCCAGAATGACAATGATAAAAAGAGGGAAAGAGGAGACGAGGTAGGGTTACAAGGAAGAGTCTATGGATTTGAAAAAGAAAATTTAGAAAAAGACTTGCAACAGGAAATAAATTACCATCCGCATGTTGCTCTCTTTGTCAGAAACGTCGTCATCTGTCATGTAGAATTGTGGTGTCCAAGGGCAGCAGCCATGTTGGGGTGGACGTGGGAAAGGAAAGGGAAGATTCAGAGTTGGGATGTGACCTTGAGACCCCTGTGTTCTCATCTCCACGACCTCCCAGGGCCTCAATTGTACCACCTCTGCAATGAAGAAGTGGGTCTCTGACCTCCAACATAAGGTTGCCGCCCTCAACTTTCCTACTCCCCTGTGCACAATACCCTAGATGTGCTAACCAGAAAATAAACTTCCATATTAGGCAGTGACAAGCGCAAGAAAGAGCAGCTCATGTGCAAAAGATCATTTTTGATGAGCAAATCAAGAAAAGGTGATTATAGAGCACAGTCACGTCTAAGGACACAATTGCTCTCTATTGTATCATTAAATAAGAAAAAAACAAGCCAGAATTCTACACATATTTTATTCTTCCTTCTGATTTCATATCCACCTTGCTCAGTCTCCAAAGCAGGAGATATAACCCTAAAGTTCCAGGAACCCTCTGCCATTAGATCCTACCTAAGTGTTGTTCCTACTTGTATCCTTTTCCTTATCATGGCCACAAATGTTATCCAAAGTCGATTCTGTACACACACACACATGAATTAACAAGTCTTATGGATACATTTAAAACGTGACTAATGTGACTGAGTAATTGGATATTTTATTTTGTTTTATTTTAATACACTGAGTTAATCATTAATTGAATTAAATAAATTATAACAGGCACATCTAGCTAGTGGCTACCACATTGTAATACACATCCCTCTCTCTCTCTCTCTCTCTCTCTCCATATATATATATATACATATATATATATATATATGTATATATATAAAATATATGGAGGATGTTACCACCGCTCCCCTGGTTATTCCCCTCTGTATGGTCTACCCACTCAAGATGGCTGTTTGCTGATGGTTTACCAAAGGAAAAACCTCTGCCCCTTGAAGATACTTAGCCCAAGCGGTAAGAGGGATGCGTCCCTCTGCAGGTTTCCCTGGTAACCGATGAGCCCATCTGCTGTCAATTCCCCCTTTAACTGGTAGCCTGCCTATTCCGCCCAGAGAGAAGAATGCTGCTACTGCTGCTGCTGCGTTCTGCCTGCCATCGCCTATCTACAGTGGGATGTCTCTCCAGGACCACTTTGCTTCTGACGTGAAAGATCTCCCATCTATTAAACCATGAATGTCTCTGTCCCTGACTCCGGGCTCTTTCTTTAGCCCTGAGTCTGAGCAAGTACAGGGCTTGCAGGCGTGAGAGGTGCAGCCCAACACCTTCTGCAGGGCAGTTTGCTGGCCAGATTTGATGATTCATTTGTAGGTGATTCCTAGGCTCATGCACACTTGCCAGGCACTCATGAGACCTTGGGGACACTGAAACAGTAATGTCAACACCCAGATCCTAGAGGAATTCCCGACAGGTGTTCCACTTGAGGGGAGAGGTAATGAGCATGGCCCAGTGCACCTGTGCTAGACATAATCAGCGAGCAGGTGCAGAAGGGAGGGAGGGACATTCACTCACTTCATGAGGCCAGCCTTCTCACCACTGCCTCTGAAAAATCCAGGGAAGGAAGGGACAATAAGCCCTTAGAAGGTAAATGGCTTGTACACTGAAAACTACAAACCACTGCTGAAAGAATTTAACAAGGAACAAATAATTGAAATGACATATCATATTCATAGACTGGAGACTTATTATTGTTGACATTTCTACACTATGCAAAGGTAAGTATAAATTCATTGTAATAAATATCAAAATCCCAATGTCATTTTCAAAGAAAAAGAAAAAAAAAGATCCTAAAATATATATGGAAACACTAAGGACTCCAAACAGACAAAACAATCCTGAGAACAAAGAACATAGATGGAGGCTTCTCACTTCCTGTCTTCAAAACACATTACAAAGCCACAGGAATCAAAACTGTACGGTACTGACATAGAAACAGATATATAGGCCTAAAGACCAGAATAAATAACCCCCAAGAAAACTCATAGATACATGGCCAAATGAAAATCACCAAGCTTCTAAGACAACAAATAGGGAAAGTATAGTTTTTTCAACACTCAATAGGATGAAAATATAACTTACAGAAAGATTACAAACATATATCAGAAAAGGAGCTAATGTCCAAAATATATAAGAAAAACACTACAACTCAAATGCAAAGTAAGTTAAAAAAATTAAAAAGGACAAATAACTGGGTTCAGAAATGTGCAAAGACTTAAATAAGACATTTCCTGAAAAAGACATACAAATGGCGAACAAATATAGGAAAAGGTTCTCAACCTCACTAATCATCAGGGCAATGCAAATCAACACCTCATACCTGTTAGGCTGTGTATTATAAAGAAAAAAAATTAGCAGTTTAAGGACAAGATGTGGGGAATTGGAAACTTTGTACACTGCTGGTGGGAATGTAAAATGGTGCAGCTCTTATGAAAAAGAGTATGGGGGTTCCGTATAAAATTATAAACAGAAATATCATATGATTCAGCAATCACAGTTCTGGGTATATATCCAAAGGAAATTAAATCAGTATCACAATGAGATGAACTGAGGTTCATTGCAGCATTCTCCACAATAGCCTAGATATGCAACCAACTTCACAAAACAAGTAAGTGTCCTGTGCCTGAGCTAACCTTACGTACATCAAAACAACTCCATAAGTCTCTTAGCCCCTTAGAGAGGATGAAAGCAATATTAGAGTTAAAAGTATCTTGTCCGAATTCCCTCAGTCTGCAACACAGAAACAAAAGTTCTATAGCACGGAAAGCCTCATAAACACACAGCACGTGCCAGGGTTTACCCCAGCCTTGGAAGAACTGGGAAGGATAAGACCAAGGCAGGCCTGAGGAAAGGTGAGAGGACTGGACCAGGACTGGAGTGTGGGGAGCAGGGGCAGAGCTGTCTGGATGGAGCAGTGGGTTGTAAGAAGAGCAGTGACCCTGGGTCCTGCTGCCCTGAGTCTCTGTCCTCGGCCTGGTGAATTCCAGGAGACCAGGTTAGCAGGGCTGTGACAGCCAGTGTGTGAAGCGAGCCCAGCAGCCCCTTCACACAGTCCTCTACAATTCCTGCCGGCCATGAAGGGTCTTTAGGGGCAGCTGGATGTGGAGCCCTCTCAAATGGAAGCATGTCAGCACATCAGCCTTGGGAGGTGCTGAGGATAAAATGAGGAGACTGAGCACATGAACAGCATGTGTTCTCTGACTCATCCACTTCTGGGAGTGCCCTTTCCATGAGGAGTAAACAGTGAGGACAAAAGTAAGGTGAAGCTACAAGTCCTGAAAGTGTAGAGGGAGAGAGTTCAAGTCTCATCCACCACCTGACACTCACTATAAGAACTTGTTCTCCAGTGTCAAGTGACTATGAGAGTTTTGTTCCCACTAGGATATGGCCATCATACGTGAAGGTAAAAAGGAAACCAAAATCCCTGGTGCAAAATACCCTCCAGATACCAAACAGAAATGAAGTTCTCATCTTTGGCAGTGAAAAAGCAATGAAAGAGTAGTCTTGTGAGAAAGAAAATTTCTGAATGGCAAAGCAAGAAAAGATGACTATAAGCACAGTACAGTCAAAGGACATGGACAACATAACTCTATTATATCATTAAAATTTGGAAAGAACAAATCAGAATTCTACACATATTTCCTTCTTCTTCCTGATTTCATATTCACCTTCCTTAGTTTCTAAAGAACCGGGTGGAAACCAAGTGTTCTAGGAATTGTCTCGCTTTAGATCCTACCTGAGAGTTGTTCGCTACGTGAATCGTCATCAGCATCGCTGTTATGTATGCTCTCCACGATGCATTCTGTAGAAACACAACCATGAGCATAAAGTTATTATACAAGTTGACCCACCCATTTCTCCTACTCGACTTGCTGGCTCACACAGCCTCCCCCTGGTCTTCCCTCCAGGTTCTCAGACCTCCCCTGTGCTCTGAGCAGACAGAGTCCTTCAATAAGATATTGATCACCGTTGAAAATTTCAAATGAGGGAGAGATGCTGAGAAAATCACCTTTCGACCCCTCACTTCTATAGACCCATTTATAGCTTTCACCGTCAACCTTACCAACCTGAAATTCCAGATGTTACAGACACACTTGAAACATGGCTAGTGTGACCAAGCAATTGTGTGTTTTTTGCATTTTTTAATAGAATGAGTTAATTATTGTTTGAACTAAATTAATCATAAATAGACACATTTGGTTAGTGGCTACCACACTGGAAAGCTCAGCTCTAAGAAATCCAAAGATGAGAAAGAGGCAACCAGCCACACCTCCCCTGGTTGTTCTTTACTGCAGAAAATTTGATGGCCTGATCTGATCATTCGTATGTATGTATATCTTGGACTCTTGGACTCACGCCAGGCATTGGGAGAGTCCTTGTGGACACTGAAATAGTACAGTCAACACTCAGATCCAAGAGGAATTCCCAGCAAGGGGCCCACTTGTAGACAGAGGTGAAGGGCATGGCCAGTACACCTGTATTAGACATAATCAGAGAGTAGGTGCAGAGGGGAGGGAGGGATTTCACTCTCTGCATGAGTCCATCCTTCTCACCCCTGACTCTAGAAGACCTGAGGAAGTCAGTGGAAAAGACCCCTTAGGAGGTGAAAAATTTGTATACTGAAAACTACAGGACATTGCGGAAAGAAATTAAAGAAGAGACAAGTAATTTGAATGACATACCATGTTCATAGACTGGATTATTAAATACTGTTGGCATTTCTATACTACATAAAGTGATGTACACATATATTGCAACAACCCACAATATTCCATGTCATTATAGAAGTGGACAGAATCCAAAAATACATATGAAACCCCCCAAGTAGGTAAAACAATCTTGAGAGCAAAGAGCAACGATGGATATTAACACTTCCTGAACTCAAAACACATAACAATGCCACAGTAGTCAAAACAGTCTGCTACTGGCATCAAGACAGTGAGATAGACCAATGAAATCTAATAGAGAGACCCCAATAGACTCACATATATATGGCCAACTGATCTTGGCCAAGGTTCTAAGATTACCAAGTGAAGAAAGGATAGTCTCTTCAACAATCAACAGCATGAAAAGGCAACCTATAGGATTGGTGGAAATATGTGTAAACCTTGTATCTGAATAAGGGACCAATATCCAGAATATATAAGAAACTACTACAAGTCAATTTCAAAAAAGCAGCAGGCAAATAACTGAGTTTAAAAATGGGTAGGGCCTCCCTGGTGGCGCAGTGGTTGAGAGTCCGCCTGTCGATGCAGGGGATATGGGATCGTGCCCTGGTCCTGGAGGATACCATATGCCGCAGAGCGGCTGGGCCCTTGAGCCATGGCCGCTGAGCCTGCGCAACCGGAGCCTGTGCTCCGCAGCGAGAGACGCCACAACAGTGAGAGGCCCGCATACCGCAAAAAAAAAGAAAGGGTAAAAAGCTTCAGTAGAAATTTCTCCATAAAGACATACAAGTGGTCAATCTACATATGAAAATTTGCTCAACATCGCTAAACATCAGGGAAATAGAAATCAAGCCACAAGGAGATATCACTCACACCTGTTAGGATGTGTATTATAAAAAGACAATTAGGGCTTCCCTGGTGGCACAGTGGTTGAGAGTCCGCCTGCTGATGCAGGGGACACGTGTTCGTGCCCCGATCTGGGAGGATCCCACATGCCACTGAGCAGCTGGGCCTATAAACCATGGACGCCGAGCCTGTGCGTTTGGAGCCTGTGCTCTGCAACGGGAGACCTCACAAAAATGAGAGGCCCTTGTACTGCAAAAAAAAAAAGAAGAAGAAGAAGAAGAAAAGAAAGAAAATTACTGGATGCTGGCAAAGATGTGAAGAAGTGGAACTTCTATACCCTGTTTTGTACCCTGTAGTAATGTAAAATGGTGTAGCCATTATGGAAAAGAGAATGGAGGTCCCCCAAAAATTATTAAGAGAACTCTCATAAAATCCACCAGTCACTCATTTAGCTTTGTATACAAAGGAGATAAAACAAGAATGTCCAAGAGATATCTACAATCTCATGTCCATTGCAGCATTATACACAATACACAACATAGGAAAACTGTCTAGTGTCCATGGGAAGATGAATTAAATAAAGAAAATGTGGTGTCCACATACAGTGGAATGTCATTCAGTCTTTGAAAAAGAAGGAAATCCTGCCATTTGCAGAAACACGAAAGAACTTGGGGACATTTGTAAGAGTGAAATAAGCCAGTCACGGAAGGTAAAAAACTGAAAGAAAACACCGAGAAGCAGAGAATAGAAGGGTGGTTCCAAGAGCTGGCAGGAGATTGACATGGGAAGTCTCTGTTCAATGGTTAGAATGTGTTATTTGCAAAATGGAAAAGTTCTAGACACATGCTGTACAACAAGGTGCATGTAGTCAACAGGACTGCCTGGACATTTCAAAACTTGTTAAGACGTTGGATTTCATTGTATGAGTACTTTTACAACAATAAAATATACATATGTAAAATAAATACAAAGTGGAAAAAGGGGAAAAAAGAAGAAAAATAAGGAAAGGGAGTCAACAGAGGGAAAGAAGAAAGCAGGAAGGGTCTCGAATGTACACAGGTATCAGGAGATAATGGGAGAGAAGGTCCTCTCCCCAGGCTTTAAAGAAGACATCTCTCCAGAGTTCACTCCAGCAAGAGTGGATGTCCTTTCTCTTCCCCATTTAACCAGAAGTGCCAATAGCATCCTAAGTGTGGCCCAGGCTGTGCTCAGGAGTACACTTTTCCTTGATCTCTAAACCAAACACCCCTGACTCCCCATGGCTCAGGTGTCCTTCCTGTATCTCCTTCCACTTCTCTAAAGCATTTCCCTCTTCAAGTCCATCCCAAGGCTCCATTCCTGTTCTCACATATGTTGTTCACTGGGTGGGTCTCTAAGTTCTTAAGAGCCTCCCTGTGAGTAGCAGGCACTGAATTGCACACCAGGGTTCCCCTCAGCACCATCAGCAAACTACGACCTAGGGATTGAGGATTTCTAGAACAACTTTACTCATAGACAGTCTCTTGGGTAAACAAATGATATTTTACAATCAAGCATTTTCAGTTTTTTCTTTAGTGGGGAAAATATTGACACATATAAGGCAATCATATTCTATTCAAGTATGTATTTCTCAAAGGACTCACTATCGAAAAAAAATTTTTAAGTATAACTTTCCATGTTTTAAACGACTTTACTCCCAGACTTCTTTGCTTGCAAAAGCCTTCAGAAAATACCAAGAACCTACTCCATCTGGCAGTTTGCACAGCAACATGAGTGGGGATGTTCTTGTCACACTGCTTGGTTTCTCTGTCCCACCTTGCAAAGCACAACCTCCTGTCCGCCCTCCTGGGAAGGGAGCCAGTACCCACCATAAGCTCACACCCTGGGGTAGAGTTCTTGGATCTGTCTTCACTGTATGCAGTGTTCCTTGCCCAGCACACAGAAACAGGGCCGGCACAAGTGATGGAAGACAGACTTTCCACAGGAGAAGGACATTTCGTTTCCTTAGCACAGAATCCAATAGTGAATATTAGCCTCAAAGGAGAAAGGTGGAGTGAATATCCTCCATCTACTCCTGGAGGCTCCTTCTTTCTCGGACTCCTCCAGAACTGGGTGTGGCATGTGGGTACAAGCATGGGCTCCCTGCAAAAGGAAGGAGGCCTGCCTTGCACTAGGTGCTTCAGGGAAGGGGGGAGGACTCATCCCGAGGCTCTAATAGGAAACAGTTAGAATGAGGGAAGTGGCAGAGAGATGTATCATAACCATTCAGAATGCTATGAGACCTACTAAGAGATGAGATTTCTTATTAAATGAAATTGTAACTGACCCAGTAGTAGGGACTCTGAAACCCAGTTGTGTTCCTTAAGGATCCAGCCATGGAGCAACTAAGTCCGTGCACCACAACTACTAAGCCTGTGCTCTAGAGCCCGCAAGTCACAACTACAGAGCAGATGTGCCACAACTATTGAAGCCCATGCACCTAGAACCGATGCTCTGGAACAACAGAAGCCTCCAAAATGAGAAGCCCTCGCACTGCAACGAAGACCCGACACAGCCAAAAAAAAAAAAAAAAAAAAAAGAATCCAGTAAACATTTGCCTGAGTGGTGATAGGATTTGTTTTCCAGGTTAAATGCGTCTCAGTTGGTATAAAATCAATGCACACAATGAAAGTGTACAGTTTATTTACTTTTATATCCATACCCATTCATGATGCAGTGGTGATGGGAATATTTTTTAGAAAGTTGGCACCAGTAACAGTGATGTTTAGGGGAACATAAATCAAGGGAAACACAACACAAAAAGTTCACATACTCACAGAATCATCCCACTCATTTCACATACACACACACCCAGTCTCATGCACACAAACCTACACCACCTAACCGTAATACAGCTTCTTCCTGGGACTAAAATAATTGGTTCCATTACTTGTAAATCACTTTCTATCACCAGGACCCCTACTCTCATTCCCAGCACAAATTTGCAATCAGTTTGCCCTCTACACTAAAACCAGCAAGAATGTCCCACTTTCTCATCTTCCAAGTTCTTCCTCCCCAAGTGACTGATTCCAGAATACATACCGTTTTCACGTTCTGGGAAGGCCACCTGCAATTACAGAAGAGAAAACACTATGAGGATAAGATCACAGTGATGCTCAGGTCTTTTGTTCATTTGCTGACAGTAGAAAACCTCATAAGAAACAGTGGTCCAGGGAACCCAGCAAGGGTTATCAGAGCAAACCTACTCAGGCTGAAAGGCAAGAACTTTGCTGGGAGGATGGAACTTCCAAGTCCATTTAGGTTGGAAATTACAGAATTCTTTTCCTAGAGGAAAAATCGCTGCAGGAGAGAGAGCTCCATACTCTACAGGCTGTAATGGATGCTGTCAATTTTAATGTCCTGTGGAATCAGGCACCATGTGTTGGTAATAGACTCTCACTCCACATTCTCCCAACCAAGGGAATTGTATGTATCTGGAAGGAATACCCTCAAATATTCATAACTCAATTCTATTGAAAGAGAAATAAAGCAATATTTCTATCTCAGACCAGAAAAAATCCAGCTTACCTTGGGGATCCACGGAGGCTTTTCTTCTGTCCTATCACGCTGCAGGTCATCCGCCACATCCTCAGGGAGAGCTGGAGGGACACAGAGTAACTGTCAGGACACTGGTGATGCTGCTCAGGAATTACTCAAGGGCTTTCTTCTTGATGAAGACATGGGGTGGTGTGTATGGAAGTGGGAGGTCAGTAAGTGTGGGCTGAGCTGGTGTTGGGCCATCCTCTTTGGGGGATGAAATAAGGCAAAGGACAAGAGGAAGGAAATGAAAACAGAGCTTTGGCTTTCTAGATAAGGGGAGCCTAATCAGAAGGGAAGGGTCGATCTAAAAAATGGTAAACACTAAAATGCATGCTCTGTTTTAATGACACAGACCCATGACCCATCCTGCCTCTTTTGAGCTTCTGCTAAATTGCCACTGTCTCTTGATTCTTCCCAGATCACTCTTTCCCCAGCATCCACAATGCCAGCTCCTGCATTTGTCAGGTCTTTTGTTGTATGATATTTTATACTTGATTAACAGCAACCTCTATTAAAGGACTGAATACAATCCTAGACAAAATATGCTATATTTATTCACTAATCACTTGTCTTAAAGAAAATCAAATACAGAAGATTTGACAAAACTGAAATCCTACCATTTAGATACAGCCACTATCAATCGTATCATATTTTTCTCCCAGTCTTTGTTTTCTATACAATGTACGTATGCCCACTGAGTCAGGGGCTGTCCATACTCTAGGGAGCTGTTCCATAAGTGGGACACTTTGTTATGAAGAGGGAGCCCAGACTGAGCACAGCCTGTCTCTAACCCAGCTGTGCAGGAGAACTGTACAGGCTAATAGCCAGGTTCCAATTTGAGTCCTTGCTTGTGGACTACAGGAATTGACCAATTCTAAAGCTTATGGTAATGTTATCCAATACAATAAAATATCCCCGATTCTTATCTGCTTTTGGCCTTGTTTAAGCAATGACACCAGCACTGACAGATATGACCTGTACTGTATACATGGGGTCTCACACCTCTCAGAATCTGTGAGCTGACCAGGAGAATGCAGGTCTTGAGGTGAATTTCACATTAATGACTGTGCCAAAGTCAACTGATAAGTCCACCCATAGCTGCCCTGGATTCTGTGACCATAAGGCCACCTGATGGGCAAGGTCTGGACCTTTGGAGATGCTAGGACTTCCAGCCAAGGATACGGATGCAGGGACACCCTTGCTCCATGACTGAGGATCCCTTGGCTGAGTGGTAAGTGCAGGTCAGGGATACAGAGCACCCACATGGGGATCCATCCCTGGGTTCTCAGTTTGGCTTTTCCACTTAGGAGGTCAAGAGCTGAGAACATTTATCTCTGCACCATCTCCTTCTGAGGAAAAGGAATATTAACCAAATCTGGGCAACAGCTGTGTTGAGGGAAGAACAAGGTTGTGGACAGACAGTGTGCAGTGGTGATGAGCTTTGTTGACAGGTGAATTGTGCTGTGTAAGAGGGAAATATCTCCTCAGGAAACACACACACGCTCACGCATGCAGGTTCACAATCACACCACATAGGCTCACACATGGACCCCACCCCAACCCTGATACACACAAACCCACATCATCTAAATGATGCAGTTGCTTCCAGGACCATAGAACTTGGGCATGGCTCTTTACTGGGAAATCAGTCTCTAGCTCTACACCCCCAGCCCTCATCCCTGTAGGGACTCTGAATCAGGGTGTCTCTCCAAGCAAAGCCAGCAAGAGTGTCCCACCGTCTTCATCATCTAGATTGTTCCTCAGCACAGGGGTAAACTCTGAATACATACCGGTTTTGTTTGCTGTCCAATCCACCTGTGATTAGAGAAGAGAAAACAGTGTAAGGATCTCAGCAGACTGTGCTCTGCGGACACAGGTATTTCATCTCTTTTTTTGTCCTCAGAAAACCAAATGGGAAACTGTTGTTGAGTCAATGGCCCCAAAAGAAACCAGAGAAGACAGCTGTGGGAAAGGCTGGAGCTTTGCCTGGAAGATCTCTCAGGTCCACTTTGAGGAGCAAATACAAAAGTCTATTTCAAGGAGGGAAATTTTCTGCTGAGGAAAGTGTGTCTGACTCTACAGTTTCTAACTGATGTAGCCATTTTTTAAATGGCCTTTTGAATGAGTTATCTGTTGGGAAAGACCTTCAATCAGCATTCATCCAACCAAGCAAAATTGTATACATCAGCTGTCTTGAACATTGTAGATCTTCATATCTGAAATCAATTGGAAAAGAAAGAAATGAAGCAAACTTTTAATCTCTGATAAATAAGGGGAGCTTACCCTGGAGGTAGAAGGAGCCTCTTCAACTGCCCTCGCATGGGGCAGTCCCTCCAACCGGTCCTCATGGGGCTCTAGGAGGACACAGAGTAAGTGTCAGGACACTGGTGATGCTGCTCAGGAATTACTCAGAGAGCCTCGTTAATGTGGACACAGGGTGGGAGTGTATGGATGCAGGTGGTTACTGAGTGTGGACTGAGGTGCTGTTGGACAAACCTCCCTGGTGGGTGGAGGAAGGTAAAGGGGAGGAATATTTCAGAAATGAGGAAGAGAACCTTTAGCTTTCTAGCTGTAGGGAACCTAATCAATTTGAAAGTGTCAGTCTGAAAAAGCTTAAACACTAACATTGCACTATGTTTCAGTATAGAGTCCCACGGCCCCTCTGCCCATTTCAAAGTCCCTCCAAATCCCTCTTCTTCTTGAAATGTTACAAGACTCTTTCAGCTTCCTTCTAATCAAATATGATGCTCCTTCATTCATCGTCCATTCTGTTGGATTTTTGACTTATTTTATTGTGATGAAATATACATATTTATGCTTGTCATAATTTTTAAGTAGACAGTTCACTAGCATTTCTTACTTTCACAATGCTGTGTAGCCATCAACACAATCTACATCTTAAACTTTTTCATCATTTCAACGTAACCTCTGTACCCATTAAATCATAATCCACCTTACTCCTGCCTCCTGACCTTGGTAATTTCTGCTTCCGGTGTCTGTGAGTTTGCCTACACTAGGTACCTCATAGAGTGGAATCATATAATATTTGTCTTTCTGCGCCTGCCTTATTTCACTAACAATAATATATTCTTTATATTATTTGGATCATTCATTTTGTAGCATAAGTCAATCTTTAATTCCTTTTTATGGTTGAAAATTATTCCATTCTGTGTATATATCACATTTTATTTATCCATTCATCACCTCATAGACTTTCGATTGTTTGTATCTTTTGGCTACTAAGAATAATGCTACTATGAACATTAGTGTACACATTTCTGTATGGCACCATAATGGTGACAAATAATATTGTACATATTTCAAATATCATTGAATATAACAACACAAGGGGTGACTCTGAGGTGAACTAGGGACTTTTCATTAGTAAAAATATTCTTACATTGTTTCACTAATTGTAACAAATGTACTCCACCTATGTTATATATTATTAATAGCTGAAACTGGAGCGATAGGATACAGGAATTTTCTGTATTGCATGTACAACATTTATGTCAATATAATCCTGTTCTAAATAATGTCTAATAATTTAAAGAAATCTCAAAACATGGTTTCAGGGAGGGATGTGTTCTTGCTAAAGTTCAAAAATCAGCTAATGTCTAAACCATAACTAGAGACCACCTTCACTCTTTTTCTTTTTTTTTAATGCATATATTTTTTATTTTCTCCCATTTTTTTTATAACAAATTTAATCAGTTATACATATACATATGTTTCCATAACCCCTCCCTTTTGCGTCTCCCTCCCACCCTCCCTATCCCACCCCTCCAGGCGGTCACAAAGTACCGAGCTGACCTCCCTGTGCTATGCGGCTTCTTCCCACTAGCTATCTACCTCACGTTTGGTAGTGTATATATGTCCATGCCGCTCTTTCACTTTGTCACAGCTTACCCTCCCCCCTCCCCATATCCTCAAGTCCATTCTCTAGTAGGTCTGTGTCTTTATTCCTGTCTTACCCCTATGTTCTTCATGACATTTTTTTTTCTTAAATTCCATATATATGTGTTAGCATACAGTATTTGTCTTTCTCTTTCTGACTTACTTCACTCTGTATGACAGACTCTAGGTCTATCCACCTCATTACAAATAGCTCAATTTCATTTCTTTTTATGGCTGAGTAATATTCCATTGTATATATGTGCCACATCTTCTTTATCCATTCATCCGATGATGGACACTTAGGTTGTTTCCATCTCCGGGCTATTGTAAATAGGGCTGCTATGAACATTTTGGTACATGTCTCTTTTTGAATTATGGTTTTCTCAGGGTATATGCCCAGTAGTGGGATTGCTGGGTCATATGGTAGTTCTATTTGTAGTTTTTTAAGGAACCTCCATACCGTTCTCCATAGCGGCTGTACCAATTCACATTCCCACCAGCAGTGCAAGAGTGTTCCCTTTTTTCCACACCCTCTCCAGCATTTATTGTTTCTAGATTTTTTGATGATGGCCATTCTGACTGGTGTGAGATGATATCTCATTGTAGTTTTGATTTGCATTTCTCTAATGAGTAAAGATGTTGAGCATCCTTTCATGTGTTTGTTGGCAGTCTGTATATCTTCTGTGGAGAAATGTCTATTTAGGTCTTCTGCCCATTTTTGGATTGGGTTGTTTGTTTTTTTGTTATTGAGCTGCATGAGCTGCTTATAAATTTTGGAGATTAATCCTTTGTCAGTTGCTTCATTTGCAAATATTTTCTCCCATTCTGAGGGTTGTCTTTTGGTCTTGTTTATGGTTTCCTTTGCTGTGCAAAAGCTTTTAAGTTTCATTAGGTCCCATGTGTTTATTTTTGTCTTTATTTCCATTTCTCTAGGAGGTGGGTCCAAAAGGATCTTGCTGTGATTTATGTCATAGAGTGTTCTGCCTATGTGTTCCTCTAAGAGTTTGATAGTTTCTGGCCTTACATTTAGGTCTTTAATCCATTTTGAGCTTATTTTTGTGTATGGTGTTAGGGAGTGATCTAATCTCATACTTTTACATGTCCCTATCCAGTTTTCCCAGCACCACTTATTGAAGAGACTGTCCTTTCTCCACTGTACATTCCTGCCTCCTTTATCAAAGATAAGGTGACCATATGTCCGTGGGTTTAACTCTGGGCTTTCTATCCTGTTCCATTGATCTATCTTTCTGTTTTTGTGCCAGTACCATACTGTCTTGATTACTGTAGCTTTGTAGTAGAGTCTGAAGTCAGGGAGCCTGATTCCTCCAGCTCCATTTTTCGTTCTCAAGATTGCTTTGGCTATTCGGGGTCTTTTGTGTTTCCATACAAATTGTGAAATTTTTTGTTCTAGTTCTGTGAAAAATGCCAGTGGTAGTTTGATAGGGATTGCATTGAATCTGTAGATTGCTTTGGGTAGTAGAGTCATTTTGACAATGTTGATTCTTCCAATCCAAGAACATGGTACATCTCTCCATCTATTTGTATCATCTTTAATTTCTTTCATCAGTGTCTTATAATTTTCTGCATACAGGTCTTTTGTGTCCTTAGGTAGGTTTATTCCTAGATATTTTATTCTTTTTGTTGCAATGGTAAATGGGAGTGTTTCCTTGATTTCACTTTCAGATTTTTCATCATCAGTATATAGGAATGCCAGAGATTTCTGTGCATTAATTTTGTATCCTGCAACTTTACCAAATTCATTGATTAGCTCTAGTAGTTTTCTGGTAGCATCTTTAGGATTCTCTATGTATAGTCTCATGTCATCTGCAAACAGTGACAGCTTTACTTCTTCTTTTCCGATTTGGATTCCTTTTATTTCCTTTTCTTCTCTGATTGCTGTGGCTAAAACTTCCAAAACTAGGTTGAATAAGAGTGGTGAAAGTGGGCAACCTTGTCTAGTTCCTGATCTTAGTGGAAATGGTTTCAGTTTTTCACCATTGAGGACGATGCTGGCTGTGGGTTTGTCATATATGGCCTTTATTATGTTGAGGAAAGTTCCCTCTATGCCTACTTTCTGCAGGGTTTTTATCATAAATGGGTGTTGAATTTTGTCGAAAGCTTTCTCTGCATCTATTGAGATGATCATATGGTTTTTCTCCTTCAATTTGTTAATATGGTGTATCACGTTGATTGATTTGCGTATATTGAAGAATCCTTGCATTCCTGGAATAAACCCCACTTGATCATGGTGTATGATCCTTTTAATGTGCTGTTGGATTCTGTTTGCTAGTATTTTGTTGAGGATTTTTGCATCTATGTTCATCAGTGAGATTGGCCTGTAGTTTTCTTTCTTTGTGACATCCTTGCCTGGTTTTGGTATCAAGGTGATGGTGGCCTCGTAGAATGAGTTTGGGAGTGTTCCTCCCTCTGCTATATTTTGGAAGAGTTTCAGAAGGATAGGTGTTAGCTCTTCTCTAAATGCTTGATAGAATTCGCCTGTGAAGCCATCTGGTCCTGGGCTTTTGTTTGTTGGAAGATTTTTTATCACAGTTTCAATTTCAGTGCTTGTGATTGGTCTGTTCATATTTTCTATTTCTTCCTGATTCAGTCTTGGCAGGTTGTGCATTTCTAAGAATTTGTCCATTTCTTCCAGGTTGTCCATTTTATTGGCATAGAGTTTCTTGTAGTAATCTCTCATGATCTTTTGTATTTCTGTAGTGTCAGTTGTTACTTCTCCTTTTTCATTTCTAATTCTATTGATTTGAGTCTTCTCCCTTTTTTTCTTGATGAGTCTGGCTAATGGTTTATCAATTTTGTTTATCTTCTCAAAGAACCAGCTTTTAGTTTTATTGATCTTTGCTATCGTTTCCTTCATTTCTTTTTCATTTATTTCTGATCTGATTTTTATGATTTCTTTCCTTCTGCTAACTTTGGGATGTTTTTGTTCTTCTTTCTCTAATTGCTTTAGGTGCAAGGTTAGGTTGTTTATTCGAGATGTTTCCTGTTTCTTAAGGTGGGATTGTATTGCTATAAACTTCCCTCTTAGAACTGCTTTTGCTGCATCCCATAGGTTTTGGGTCGTCGTGTCTCCATTGTCATTTGTTTCTAGGTATTTTTAAATTTCCTCTTTGATTTCTTCAGTGATCACTTCGTTATTAAGTAGTGTATTGTTTAGCCTCCATGTGTTTGTATTTTTTACAGCTCTTTTCCTGTAATTGATATCTAGTCTCATAGCATTGTGGTTGGAAAAGATACTTGATACAATTTCAATTTTCTTAAATTTACCAAGGCTTGATTTGTGACCCAAGATATGATCTATCCTGGAGAATGTTCCATGAGCACTTGAGAAAAATGTGTATTCTGTTGTTTTTGGATGGAATGTCCTATAAATATCAATTAAGTCCATCTTGTTTAATGTATCATTTAAAGCTTGTGTTTCCTTATTTATTTTCATTTTGGATGATCTGTCCATTGGTGAAAGTGGGGTGTTAAAGTCCCCTACTATGATTGTGTTACTGTCGATTTCTCCTTTTATGGCTGTTAGTATTTGCCTTATGTATTGAGGTGCTCCTATGTTTGGTGCATAAATATTTACAATTGTTATATCTTCTTCTTGGATCGATCCCTTGATCATTATGTAGTGTCCTTCTTTGTCTCTTCTAGTAGTCCTTATTTTAAAGTCTATTTTGTCTGATATGAGAACTGCTACTCCAGCTTTCTTTTGGTTTCCATTTGCATGGAATATCTTTTTCCATCCCCTTACTTTCAGTCTGTATGTGTCTCTAGGTCTGAAGTGGGTCTCTTGTAGACAGCATATAGATGGGTCTTGTTTTTGTATCCATTCAGCCACTCTGTGTCTTTTGGTGGGAGCATTTAATCCATTTACATTTAAGGTAATTATCGATATGTATGTTCCTATTCCCATTTTCTTAATTGTTTTGGGTTCATTATTGTAGGTATATTCCTTCTGTTGTGTTTCTTGCCTAGAGAAGTTCCTTTAGCATTTGTTGTAAAGCTGGTTTGGTGGTGCTGAACTCTCTCAGCTTTTGCTTGTCTGTAAATGTTTTAATTTCTCCATCAAATCTGAATGAGATCCTTGCTGGGTAGAGTAATCTTGGTTGCAGGTTTTTCTCCTTCATCACTTTAAGTATGTCCTGCCACTCCCTTCTGGCTTGTAGAGTTTCTGCTGAGAGATCAGCTGTTATCCTGATGGGGATTCCCTTGTGTGTTATTTGTTGTTTTTGCCTTGCTGCTTTTAATATGATTTCTTTGTGTTTAATTTTTGACAGTTTGATTAATATGTGTCTTGGCGTATTTCTCCTTGGATTTATTCTGTATGGGACTCTCTGTGCCTCCTGGACTTGATTAACTATTTCCTTTCCCATATTAGGGAAGTTTTCAACTATAATCTCTTCAAATATTTTCTCAGTCCCTTTCTATTTCTCTTCTTCTGGAACCCCTATAATTCGAATGTTGGTGCGTTTAATGTTGTCCCAGAGGTCTCTGAGACTGTCCTCTGTTCTTTTCATTCTTTTTTCTTTATTTTGCTCTGCAGCAGTTATTTCCACTATTTTATCTTCCACCTCACTTATCCGTTCTTCTGCCTCAGTTATTCTGCTATTGATCCCATCTAGAGTATTTTTTATTTCATTTATTGTGTTTTTAATCGATGCTTGATTCATCTTTAGTTCTTCTAGGTCCTTGTTAACTGTTTCTTGCATTTTGTCTATTCTATTTCCAAGATTTTGGATCTGGGAAATAGAATCTTGGATCATCTTTACCATCATTATTCTGAATTCTTTTTCAGGTAGAGTGCCTATTACCTCTTCATTTGTTAGGTCTGGTGGGTTTTTATCTTGCTCCTTCTCCTGCTGTGTGTTTTTCTGTCTTCTCATTTTGCTTATGTTACTGTGTTTGGGGTCTCCTTTTTGCAGGCTGCAGGTTCGTAGTTCCTGTTGTTTTTGGTGTCTGTCCCCAGTGGCTAAGGTTGGTTTAGTGGGTTGTGTAGGCTTCCTGGTGGAGGGGACTAGTGCCTGTGTTCTGGTGGATGAGGCTGGATCTTGTCTTTCTGGTGGGCAGGTCCACGTCTGGTGGTGTGTTTTGGGGTGTCTGTGGACTTTTTATGATTTTAGGCCACCTCTCTGCTAATGGGTGGCGTTGTGTTCCTGTCTTGCTAGTTGTTTGGCTCAGGGTGTCCAGCACTGTAGCCTGCTGGTCGTTGAGTGAAGCTGGGTGCTGGTGTTGAGATGGAGATCTCTGGAAGATTTTCGCCGTTTGATATTATGTGGAGCTGGGAGGTCTCTTGTGGACCAGTGTCCTGAAGTTGGCTCTCCCACCTCAGAGGCACAGCACTGACTCCAGGCTCCTCAATTTGGGATGATGTGTTGTCTATTCATGTATTCCACAGATGCAGGATACATCAAGTTGATTGTGGAGCTTTAATCCGCTGCTACTGAGGCTGCTGGGAGAGGTTTCCCTTTCTCTTCTTTGTTCTCACAGCTCCTGGGTCTCAGCTTTGGATTTGGCCCCGCCTCTGCGTGTAGGTAGCCGGAGGGCGTCTGCTCTTCACTCAGATAGGACAGGGTTAAAGGAGCAGCCTCTTCGGGGACTCTTGCTCACTCAGGCCGGGAGGGAGGGAGGGGCATGGAGTGCGGGGCGAGCCTGCAGCGGCAGAGGTCGGCGTGACGTTGCACCAGCCCGAGGCGCGCCGTGCGTTCTCCCAGGGAAGCCGCCCCTGGATCCCGGGACCCCAGCAGTGGCGGGCTGCACAGGCTCCCGGAAGGGCGGTGTGGGCAGTGACCTGCGCTCGCACACAGGCTTCTTGGCGGCGGCAGCAGCAGCCCCAGCGTCCCACGCCCGTCACTGGGCTCCGCGCTTTCAGTCGCGACTCGCGCCCGTCTGTGGAGCCCCTTTAAGCAGCGCTCTTAATCCCCTCTCCTCGCGCACCAGGAAACCAAGAGGGAAGAAAAAGTCTCTTGCCTCTTCGGCAGCTCCAGAGTTTTCACGGACTCCCTCCCGGCTAGCTGTGGCACATTAGCCCCTTTCAGGCTGAGTTCTGGCCGCCAGCCCCAGTCCTCTCCCTGCGCTCTGACCGAAGCCCGAGCCTCAGCTTCCAGTGCTGCGCACCCCGGCGGGTGAGCAGACAAGCCTCTCGGGCTGGTGAGTGCCGCTCGGCACCGATCCTCTGTGTGCGGATCTCTCCGCTTTGCCCTACCCAGGTATGTGGGGAGTTTCTTGCCTTTTGGGAGGTCTGGGGTTTCTGCCAGCGTTCAGTAGGTGTTCTGTAGGAGTTGTTCCACGTGTAGCTGTATTTCTGGTGTATCCGTGGGGAGGAAGGTGATCTCCGCGTCTTACTCTTCCGCCATCTTACCCGGAAGTCTCCACCTTCACTCTTAAACATGAACCAAATGTTGAATTTTAAATGAATGTTTACTTCCATCGTTAAAACAGTACCATCTGGTTTAGTAAGTTTCAATGTGAACACATGGAATAAAAGAAGAATACTGCTTAATATTTCATAGCTTTTTCTTCAATATGAGGCACTGAATCAACTAGAATAATTATTCTTGAGTGAACCGAATGAGACATTTTCCACAGTACCTTCAGCTGGGTCATTTATAGGGTGCACCCTAAAATGTGGCCGGATCCGGATCTTTTTCAGCCAGCCTGGGGTTGATATTCTTGACCTCTGATGAGTGTTTCTTCTTCTCGCATTCTGGGAGCAGCATCCTGGGAAATGCATTACAATAGAGACAACTATTGACATCTTGCTGGCAGAAGACCATGGGGAAATAAGCAATAATTTATTCACAGTTCAATCCTTTGGTCCCTTTCCTCACCAGCGGCCCAGAAGAGCCTCCTGAATCAAAGTTGGATTTAGGAAGATCTTGCAGTTTGGTATGCAGTGAAAACACCCAACAGACAGGTATTGTGGGCAAATATCTTCATTTAACTGAGAATGTCTAGAAAGTCAGCAAACCATTGGGACCATGACTGATGGACTGGATTCAAATCCCGATTAGAAGAAGCATGCACTTGGGAAAGATATGTAGATCCCTCTTTGCCTCAGTTCCCTGTTCTGAGATGTAGAAATGTTAATATGGCCTACTTTTAGCATCATGTCATGTGGCCAAAAATGATTGAATGCAGGTAAAATGTTTGAAAAATAAAGGACCAGTGCTTCCCAAATGCTCTATAAGTGTTCAATCCTGAATGATGGCAAGAAGAAGCTGGATATTTCGTAGCTGTTGAAAGGAGAGAAGGGATTTGACGGCTCCAAGTAAAGGGGGATTCAAGCTTACTCTTCAGCTTTTTCATGGGAACAATGCTTTACAGCTCATGGAGAATATCCATTATCATGTCTGACACCCAGCCCTGTTGGGGGTGAAGGGGAGGGCAAAGTGGGGGGCTGTAACCCATATGTTATGGTGGAGGGTGTGGAAATTTAGAGAGATAAGTGACTGTCCAAGAGTCACAACGATGATGAATGATGGATCACGGACAGGACAGACAGAGCCAGTGCCTACCCTGAGCTCAATCCCTGGGGTAGATCTCTTGGTTCTGTCTTCACTGTATGCAGTGTTTCTTGCCCAGCACACAGAAACAGGGCCGGCACAAGTGATGGAAGACAGACTTTCTACAGGAGAAGGACATTTCGTTTCCTTAGCACAGAATCCGATAGTGAATATTAGCCTCAAAGGAGAAAGGTGGAGTGAATTTCCTCCATCTACTCCTGGAGGCTCCTTCTTTCTCAGACTCCTCCAGAACTGGGTGTGGCATGTGGGTACAAGCATGGCCTCCCTGCAAAAGGAAGGAGGCCTGCCTAGCACTAGGTGCTTCAGGTAAGGGGGGAGGACTCATCCCGAGGCTCTAATAGGAAACAGTTAGAATGAGGGAAGTGGCAGAGAGATGTATCATAACCATTCAGAATGCTATGAGACCTACTAAGAGATGAGATTTCTTATTAAATGAAGTTGTAATTGACTCAGTAGTAGGGATTCTGAAACCCAGTTTTGTTCATTAAGAATCCAGCCATGGGACCTGGAGGAAGATGGCGGAAGAGTAAGATGCAGAGATCACTTTCTTCCCCACAGATACATCAGAAATTCATCTACACGTGGAACAACTCCTGCAGAACACCTACTGAATGCTGACAGAAGACCTCAGATCCCACAAAAGGCGAGAAACTCCCCACATACCTGGGTAGGGCAAAAGAAAAAAAGAATAAACAGAGACAATAGGATAGGGACGGGACCTGCACCAGTGGGAGGGAGCCGTGAAGGAGGAAAGGTTTCCCCACACTACAAGCCCCTTCGCGGGTGGAGACTGCAGGTGGCGGAGGGGGAAAGCTTCGGAGTAGCAGAGGAGAGCACAGCAACAGGGGTTTGGAGGGCAAAGTGGAGAGATTCCGGGACATTGGATCGGTGCCCGCAGGCACACCCCTGCCCAAGAGGCTTGTCTGCTCGGGCGCTGGGGCGGGCGGGGCTGGGAGCTGAGGTTCCGGTATCGGCTTTCAGTCGGAGCGCAGGGAGAGGACTGGGGCTGGCGGCAGGAAGAGAGCCTGAAGGGGTTAGTGCACCACGGCTAGCCCAGAGGGAGTCCGGGGAAAGGGTCTGGAGCTGCCGAAGAGGCAAGAGACTTTTTCTTCCCTTTTGTTTCCTGGTGCGTGAGGAGAGGGCATTAAGAGGGCTGCTTGGGGAAGCACCGGAGATGGGCGCGAGCTGCGGGTAGAGGCACGGACCCCGGAGACCGGCGTGGGACGCTGGGGCTGCTGCTGCCACCGCCGCGGGGCCTGTGTGTGAGCACGGGTCACTGTCCGCCCTGCCTTCTGGGAGGCCTGTGCACCCCACCACTGCCGGGGTCCCGGGACCCGGGGACGGCTTTCCCGGGAAAGCGCACGGAGCACCTCGGTCTGGTGCAACGTCACAGCGGCCTCTGCCGCCGCAGGCCCGCCCCACTCTGTGTGCCCCTCCCTCCCCTATGCCTGAGTGAGCCAGAGCCCCTGAATCAGCGGCTCCTTTAAACCCGTCCTGTCTGAGCGAAGAACGGACGCCCTCCGGTGACCGATGCGCAGAGGTGGGGCCAGGTCCAAGGCTGAGACCCGGGAGCTGTGAGAGCAGAGAAGAGACAGGGAAATCTCTCTGTGCAGCCTTGGAGGCAGCGGATTAAAGCTCCACGGTCCACTTGATGTGCCCTGCATCTGTGGAGTGCATGAATGGACAGCGAATCATGCCAAATTGAGGAAGTGGACTTTGAGGACAAGATTTAAGACTTTCCCCCCTTTTCCTCTTTTTACAACGAATTATCCCAAATTAAGGAGGTGGACTTAGAGAGCAAGATTTCAGACTTCTCGCCCTTTTCCTCTTTTTACAACGAATTATCCCAAATTGAGGAGGTGGACTTGGAGAGCAAGATTTTTGATTTTTTCCCCCTGCTCTCTTTTTGTGAATGTGTATGTGTATTCTTCTGTGTGAGATTCTCTCTGTATAGCTTTGCTTCCACCATATGTCCCAGGGTTCTATCTGTCCATTTTTTTTTCAATAATTACTTTTTAATTTTAATAACGCTACTATATTTCATACTTTATTCTATTTTACTTTACCTGCTCTTTCTTTTTTTCCTACCTTCCCTTCCTCCCTCCCTCCCTCCGCCCCTCCTTTCCTTCTTTCTCTCTTTCATTCCTTCCTCCCTCCCTCGCTCCCTTCTTCCGTTCACTCTTTTTCTTTCCTTCCTCCCTCCCTCCATCCCTCCTGTCCTTCTTTCCTCCCTCCCTCCTCCCACGCTTCTTCCTTTCACTTTCTTTTTCTTTCCTTCCTCCCTCCCTCACTCCTGTCTTTCTTTCTTTCCTTCCTTCCTCCCTCCCTCCCTCCCTTCTCCCTTTCACTCTTTCTTTTACTTTCCTTCCTCCCTCCCTCACTCCTTTCTTTCTTTCTTTCCTTCCTTCATCCCTTCTTCCATTCACTCTTCCTTTTCCTTTCATTCCTCCCTCCCTCCTTTCTTTCTTTCTTTCCATCCTTCCTCCCTCCCTCCCTCCTTTCTTTCTTTCTTTCTTCCTTCCTTCCTTCCTTCCTTCCTTCCTTTCTTTCCTTTTCCTTTCTTTCTCTCTCTCTCTCTTTCTTCTACTAATTCTTTCTACTTTTTCTCCCTGTTATTCTGAGCCGGGTGGATGAAAGGCTCTTGGTGCTGCAGCCAGGAGTCAGTGCTGTGCCTCTGAAGTGGGAGAGCCAACTTCAGGACACGGATCCACAAGAGACCTCCCAGCTCCACATAATATCAAGCAGCGAATATCTCCCAGAGATCTCCATCTCAACACTAGCATCCAGCTTCAGTCAACGACCAGCAAACTACAGTGCTGGTCAAGCTATACCAAGCAACAAGCAAGGCAGGAACACAACCCCACCCATTAACAGAGAGGCTGCCTAAAAACATAATAAGGCCACAGGCACCCCAAAACACACCACCAGACGTGGACCTGTCCACCAGAAAGACAAGATCGAGCCTCAACCACCAGAACACAGGCACTAGTCCCCCCCACCAGGAAGCCTACACAACCTACTGAAACAAACTTAGCCATTGGGGACAGACACCAAAAACAACGGGAACTACGAACCTGCAGCCTGCAAAAAGGAGACCTCAAACACAGTAAGATAAGCAAAATGAGAAGACAGAAAAACACACAGCAGGTGAAGGAGCGAGATAAAAACCTACCAGACCTAACAAATGAAGAGGTAATAGGCAGACTACCTGAAAAAGAATTCAGAATAATGATAGTAAAGATGATCCAAGATTCTATTTCCCAGATCCAAAATCTTGGAAATAGAATAGACAAAATGCAAGAAACAGTTAACAAGGACCTAGGAGAACTAAAGATGAATCAAGCATCGATTAAAAACACAATAGGTGAAATGAAAAATACTCTAGATGGGATCAATAGCAGAATAACTGAGGCAGAAGAACGGATAAGTGAGGTGGAAGATAAAATAGTGGAAATAACTGCTGCAGAGCAAAATAAAGAAAAAAGAATGAAAAGAACAGAGGACAGTCTCAGAGACCTCTGGGACAACATTAAACGCACCAACATTCGAATTATAGGGGTTCCAGAAGAAGAAGAGAAAAAGAAAGGGACTGAGAAAATATTTGAAGAGATTATAGTTGAAAACTTCCCTAATATGGGAAAGGAAATAGTTAATCAAGTCCAGGAGGCACAGAGAGTCCCATACAGAATAAATCCAAGGAGAAATACACCAAGACACATATTAATCAAACTGTCAAAAATTAAACACAAAGAAATCATATTAAAAGCAGCAAGGGAAAAGCAACAAAGAACACACAAGGGAATCCCCATCAGGTTAACAGCTGATCTCTCAGCAGAAACTCTACAAGCCAGAAGGGAGTGGCAGGACATAATTAAAGTGATGAAGGAGAGAAACCTGCAACCAAGATTACTCTACCCAGCAAGGATCTCATTCAGATTTGATGGAGAAATTAAAACCTTTACAGACAAGCAAAAGCTGAGAGAGTTCAGCACCACCAAACCAGCTTTACAACAAATGCTAAAGGAACTTCTCTAGGCAAGAAACACAACAGAAGGAATATACCTACAATAACGAACCCAAAGCAATTAAGGAAATGGGAATAGGAACATACATATCAATAATTACCTTAAATGTAAATGGACTAATTGCTCCCACCAAAAGACACAGAGTGGCTGAATGGATACAAAAACAAGACCCATATATATGCTGTCTACAAGAGACCCACTTCAGACCTAGAGACACATACAGATTGAAAGTAAGGGGATGGAAAAAGATATTCCATGCAAATGGAAATCAAAAGAAAGCTGGAGTAGCAATTCTTATATCAGACAAAATAGACTTTAAAATAAAGACTATTACAAGAGACAAAGAAGGACACTACATAACGATAAAGGGATCGATCCAAGAAGAAGATATAACAATTGTAAATATTTATGCACCCAACATAGGAGCACCTCAATACATAAGGCAAATACTAACAGCCATAAAAGGGGAAATCGACAGTAACACACTCATAGTAGGGGACTTTAACACCCCATTTTCACCAATGGACAGATCATCCAAAATGAAAATAAATAAGGAAACACAAGCTTTAAATGATACATTAAACAAGATGGACTTAATTGATATTTATAGGACATTCCATCCAAAAACAACAGAATACATATTTTTCTCAAGTGCTCATGGAACATTCTCCAGGATATATCATATCTTGGGTCACAAATCAAGCCTTGGTAAATTTAAGAAAATTGAAATTGTATCAAGTATCTTTTCCAACCACAATGCTATGAGACTAGACATCAATTACAGGAAAAGATCTGTAAAAAATACAAACAAATGGAGGCTAAACAATACATTACTCAATAACGAAGTGATCACTGAAGAAATCAAAGAGGAAATAAAAAAATACCTAGAAACAAATGACAATGGAGACATGATGGCCCAAAACCTATGGGACGCAGCAAAAGCAGTTCTAAGGGGGAAGTTTTTAGCAATACAATCCCACCTTAAGAAACAGGAAACATCTCGAGTAAACAACCTGACCCTGCACCTAAAGCAATTAGAGAAAGAACAAAAAACCCCAAAGCTAGCAGAAGGAAAGAAATCATAAAGATCAGATCAGAAATAAATGAAAACGAAATGAAGGAAACGATAGCAAAGATCAATAAAACTAAAAGTTGGTTCTTTGAGAAGATAAATAAAATTGACAAACCATTAGCCAGACTCATCAAGAAAAATAGGGAGAAGACTCAAATCAATAGAATTAGAAACGAAAAAGGAGAAGTAACAACTGACACTGCAGAAATACAAAAGATCATGAGAGATTACTACAAGAAACTCTATGCCAATAAAATGGACAACCTGGAAGAAATGGACAAATTCTTAGAAATGCACAACCTGCCAAGACTGAATCAGGAAGAAATAGAAAATATGAACAGACCAATCACAAGCACTGACATTGAAACTGTGATAAAAAATCTTCCAACAAACAAAAGCCCAGGACCAGATGGCTTCACAGGCGAATTCTATCAAGCATTTAGAGAAGAGCTAACACCCATCCTTCTCAAACTCTTCCAAACAATTTCAGAGTAAGGAACACTCCCAAACTCATTCTACGAGGCCACCATCACCTTGATACCAAAACCAGGCAAGGATGTCACAAAGAAAACTACAGGCCAATCTCACTGATGAACATAGATGCAAAAATCCTCAACAAAATACTAGCAAACAGAATCCAACAGCACATTAAAAGGATCATACACCATGATCAAGTGGGGTTTATTCCAGGAATGCAAGGATTCTTCAATATACGCAAATCAATTAATGTGATACACCATATTAACAAGTTGAAGGAGAAAAACCATATGATCATCTCAATAGATGCAGAGAAAGCTTTCGACAAAATTCAACACCCATTTATGATAAAAACTCTGCAGAAAGTAGGCATAGAGGGAACTTTCCTCAACATAATAAAGGCCATATATGACAAACCCACAGCCAACATTGTCCTCAATGGTGAAAAACTGAAACCATTTCCACTAAGATCAGGAGCAAGACAAGGCTGCCCACTCTCACCACTATTATTCAACCTAGTTTTGGAAGTTTTAGCCACAGCAATCAGAGAAGAAAAGGAAATAAAAGGAATCCAAATTGGAAAAGAAGAAGTAAAGCTGTCACTGTTTGCAGATGACTTGATACTGTACATAGAGAATCCTAAAGATGCTACCAGAAAACTACTAGAGCTAATCAATGACTTTGGAAAAGTAGAGGATACAAAATTAATGCAAAGAAATCTCTGGCATTCCTGTACACTAATGATGAAAAATCTGAAAATGAAATCAAGAAAACACTCCCATTTACCATTGCAACAAAAAGAATAAAATATCTAGGAATAAACCTACCTAAGGAGACAAAAGACCTGTATGCAGAAAATTATAAGACACTGTTGAAAGAAATTAAAGATGATACAAATAGATGGAGAGATATACCATGCTCCTGGATTGGAAGAATCAATATTGTGAAAATGACTCTACTACCCAAAGCAATCTACAGATTCAATGCAATCCCTATGAAACTACCACTGGCATTTTTCACAGAACTAGAACAAAAAAATTTCAAAATTTGTTTGGAAAAACAAAAGACCCCGAATAGCCAAAGCAATCTTGAGAACGAAAAAAGGAGCTGGAGGAATCAGGCTCCCTGACTTCAGACTATACTACAAAGCTACAGTAATCAAGACAGTGTGGTACTGGCACAAAAACAGAAAGATAGATCAATGGAACAGGATAGAAAGCCCAGAGATAAACCCACGCACATATGGTCAACTTATCTTTCATAAAGGAGGCAGGAATGTACAGTGGAGAAAGGACAGCCTCTTCAATAAGTGGTGCTGGGAAAACTGGACAGGGACATGTAAAAGTATGAGATTAGATCACTCCCTAACACCATACACAAAAATAAGCTCCAAATGGATTAAAGACCTAAATGTAAGGCCAGAAACTATCAAACTCTTAGAGGAAAACATAGGCAGAACACTCTATGACATCAATCACAGCAAGATCCTTTTGGACCCACCTCCTAGAGAAATGGAAATAAAAACAAAGATAAACAAATGGGACATAATGAAACTTCAAAGCTTTTGCACAGCAAAGGAAACCATAAACAAGACCAAAAGACAACCCTCAGAATGGGAGAAAATATTTGCAAATGAAGCAACTGACAAAGGAGTAATCTCCAAAATTTATAAGCAGCTCATGCAGCTCAATAGCAAAAAAACAAACAACCCAATCCAAAAATGGGCAGAAGACTTAAATAGGCATTTCTCCAAAGAAGATATACAGACTGCCAACAAACACATGAAAGAATGCTCAACATCATTAATCATTAGAGAAATGCAAATCAAAACTACAATGAGATATCATCTCACACCAGTCAGAACGGCCATCATCAAGAAATCTAGAAACAATAAATGCTGGACAGGGTGTGGAGAAAAGGGAACACACTTGCACTGCTGGTGGGAATGTGAATTGGTACAGCCACTATGGAGAACAGTATGGAGGTTCCTTAAAAAACTAAAAATAGAACTACAGTATGACCCACCAATCCCACTACTAGGCATATACCCTGAGAAAACCATAATTCAAAAAGAGACATGTACCAAAATGTTCATTGCAGCTCTATTCACAATAGCCCAGAGCTGGAAACAACCTAAATGTCCATCATCAGATGAATGGATAAAGAAGATGTGGCACATATATACAATGGAATATTACTCAGCCATAAAAAGAAATGAAACTGAGCTATTTGTAATGAGGTGGGTAGACCTAGAGTCTGTCATACAGAGTGAAGTAAGTCAGAAAGAGAAAGACAAATACTGTATGCTAACACATATATATGGAATTAAAAAAAATGTCATGAAGAACCTAGGGGTAAAACGGGAATAAAGACACAGGCCTACTTGAGAATGGACTTGAGGATATGGGGAGGAGGAAAGGTAAGCTGTGACAAAGCGAAAGAGAGGCATGGACATATATACAGTACCAAACGTAAGGTAGATAGATAGTGGGAACCAGCCACAGAGCACAGGGACATCAGCTCGGTGCTTTGTGACCGCCTGGAGGGGAGGGATGGGGAGGTTGGGAGGGAGGGAGATGCATGAGGAAAGGGATGTGGGAACAGATGTAAATGTATAACTGATTCACTTTGTTATAAAGCAGAAACTAATAAAAAAATTATCTTTGAGCCGAAAAGGAAAAAAAAGAAGTAATCAATAAAAATTATTAATATACTCTCTCAAATAAAAAAAACAAAAAAAGAATTTAGCCATGGAGCAACTAAGCCTGTGCACCAAAAGAACTAAGCCTGTGCTCTAGAGCCCGCAAGTCACAACTACTGAGCCCACGTGCCACAACTATTGAAGCCCATGCACCTAGAGCCCGTGTTCTGGAACAACAGAAGCCACCGAAATGAGAAGCCCGCACACTGCAACGAAGACCCAACACAGCCAAAAAAAAAAAAAAAAAGAATCCAGTAAACATTTGCCTGGGTGGTGATAGGATTTGTTTTCCAGGTTAAATGAGGCTCACTTGGTATAAAATCAATGCACACACTGAAAGTGTACAGTTTATTTATTTTTATATCCATACCCATTCAAGATGCAGTCGTGATGGGAATATTTTCTAGAAAGTTGGCACCAGTAAGAGTGATGTTTAGGGGAACATAAATCAAGGGAAAAACAACACAAAAAGTTCACATACACACACAGAGTCATACCACTCATTTCACATACAGACACACCCAGTCTCATGCACACAAACCTACACCATCTAACCGTAATAAAGCTTCTTCTTGGGACTATAGTAATTGGTCACATTACTTGTAAATCACTTTCTATCACCAGGACTCTACTCTCATTCCCAGCACAAATTTGGAATCAGTTTGTCCTCTACACTAAAACCAGCAAGAATGTCCCATTTTCTCATCTTCAAAGTTCTTCCTCCCCAAGTGACTGATTCCATCATACATATCGGTTTCATGTTCTGTGAAGGTCACCTGCAATTACAGAAGAGAAAACACTATGAGGATAAGATCACAGTGATGCTCAGGTCTTTTGATCATTTGCTGACAGTAGAAAACCTGATAAGAAACAGTGGTCCAGGGAACCCAGCAAGGGTTATCAGAGCAAACCTACACAGGGTGAAAAGCAAGAACTTTGCTGGGAGGATGGAACTTCCAAGTCCATTTAGGTTGGAAATTACAGAATTCTTTTCCTAGAGGAAAAATCGCTGCAGGAGAGAGAGCTCCGTACACTACAGGCTGTAATGGATGCTGTCAATTGTAATGTCCTGTGGAGTCAGGCACCATGGGTTGGTAATAGTCTCTCACTCCACAATCTCCCAACTAAGGGAATTGTATGTATCTGGAAGGAATAACCTCAAATATTCATAACTTAATTCTATTGAAAGAGAAATAAAGCAATATTTCTATCTCAGACCAGAAGAAATCTAGCTTACCTTGGGGATACACGAAGGCTTTTCTTCTGTCCTATCATGGTGCATGTCATCCGCCACATCCTCAGGGAGAGCTGGAGGGACACAGAGTAACTGTCAGGACACTGGTGATGCTGCTCAGGAATTACTCAGGGCCTTTCTTCTCGATGAGGACATGGGGTGGTGTGTATGGATGTGGGAGGTTAGTAAGTGTGGGCTGAGCTGGTGTTGGGCCATCCTCTTTGGGGGATGAAGGAAGGCACAGGACAAGAGGAAGGAATTGAAAACCGAGCTTTGGCTTTCTAGCTAAGGGGAGCCTAATCAGAAGGGAAGGGTCGATCTAAAAAATGGTAAACACTAAAATGCATGCTCTGTTTCAATGACACAGACCCATGACCCAACATGCCTCTTTTGAGCTTCTGCTAAATTGCCACTGTCTCTTGATTTTTCCCAGATCACTCTTTCCCCAGCATCCACAATTCCAGCTACTGCATTTGTCATGTCTTCTATTGTACAATATTTTGTACTTGATTAACAGCAACCTGTATTAAAGGACTGAATTCAATACTAGACAAAATATGCTATATTTATTCACTAATCACTTGTCTTAAAGAAAATCAAATACATAAGATTTGACAAAACTGAAATCCTACCATTTAGATACAGCCACTATCAATCGTATCATATTTTACTCCCAGTCTTTGTTTTCTATAAAATGTATGTATGCGCACTGTGTCAGGGGCTGTCCATACTCTTGGGAGCTGTTCCATAAGTGGGACAATTCATTATGAAGAGGGAGCCCGGACTGAGCACAGCCTGTCTCTAACCCAGCTGTGCAGGAGAAGTGTACAGGCTAACAGTCAGGTTCCACATTGAGTCCTTGGGTGTGGGCTACAGGAATTGACCAATTCTAAAGCTTATGTTAATGTTATCCAATACAATAAAATAGCTCCCTGATTCTTATCTGCTTTTGGCCTTGTTTAAGCAATGACACCAGCACTGACAGATATGACCTGTACTGTATACATGGTGTCTCACACCTCTCAGAATCTGTGAGCTGACCAGGAGAATGCAGGTCTTGAGGTGAATTTCACATTAATGACTGTGCCAAAGTCAACTGATAAGTCCACCCATAGCTGCCCTGGATTCTGTGACCACTAAGGCCACCTGATGGGCAAGGTCTGGACCTTTGGAGATGCTAGGACTTCCAGCCAAAGATATGGATGCAGGGACTCCCTTGCTCCATGACTGAGGATCCCTTGGCTGAGTGGTAAGTGCAGGTCAGGGATACAGAGCACCCACATTGGGACCCACCCCTGGGTTCTCACTTTGGCTTTTCCACTTAGGAGGTCAAGAGCTGAGAACATTTATCTCTGCACCATCTCCTTCTGAGGAAAAGGAATATTAACCAAATCTGGGCAACAGCTGTGTTGAGGGAAGAACAAGGTAGTGTACAGACAGTGTGCAGTGGTGATGAGCTTTGTTGACAGGTGAATTGTGCTGTGTAAGAGGGAAATATCTCCTCAGGAAACACACACACGCTTATGCATGCAGGTTCACAAACACACCACATAGGCTCACACATGGACCCCACCCCAACCCTGATACACACAAACCCACATCATCTAAATGATGCAGTTACTTCCAGGACCATAGAACTTGGGCATGGCTTTTTACTGGGAAATCAGTCTCTAGCTCTACACCCCCAGCCCTCATCCCTGTAGGGACCCTGAATCAGGGTGTCTCTCCAAGCAAAGCCAGCAAAAGAGTCCCACCTTCTTCATCATCTAGATTGTTCCTCAGCACAGGGGTGATCTCTGAATACGTACCGTTTTTGTTTGCTGTCCTATCCACCTGTGATTAGAGAAAAGAAAACAGTGTAAGGATCTCAGCATCCTGTGCTCTGCGGACACAGGTATTTCATCTCTTTTTTTGTCCTCAGAAAACCAAATTGGGAACTGTTGTTGAGTCAATAGCCCCAAAAGAAACCAGAGAAGACAGCTGTGGGAAAGGCTGGAGCTTTGCCTGGAAGATCTCTCAGGTCCAATTTGAGGGGCAAATACAAAAGTCTATTTCAAGGAGGGAAATTTTCTGCTGAGGAAAGTGTGTCTGACTATACAGTTTCTAACTGATGTTGCCATTTTTTAAATGGACTTTTGAGTGAGTTATCTGTTGGGAAAGACCTTCAATCAGCATTCATCCAACCAAGCAAAACTGTATACATCAGCTGTCTTGAACATTGTAGATCTTCATATCTGAAATCAATTGGAAAAGAAAAAAATGAAGCAAACTTTTAATCTCTGATAAATAAGGGGAGCTTACCTTGGAGGTAGAAGGAGCCTCGTCAACTGCCCTCACATAGGGCTGTTCTTCCAACAGGTCCTCAGGGGGCTCTAGGAGGACACAGGGTAAGTGTCAGGACACTGGTGATGCTGCTCAGGAATTACTCAGAGAGCCTCGTTAATGTGGACACAGGGTGGGAGTGTATGGGTGCAGGTGGTTAATGAGTGTGGACTGAGGTGCTGTTGGACAAACCTCCCTGGTGGGTGGAGGAAGGCAAAGGGGAGGAACATTTCAGAAATGAGGAAGAGAACCTTTAGCTTTCTAGCTGTAGGGAACCTAATCAATTTGAAAGTGTCAGTCTGAAAAAGCTTAAACACTAACATTGCACTATGTTTCAGTATAGAGTCCCACGGCCCCTCTGCCCATTTCAAAGTCCCTCCAAATCCCCCTTCTTCTTGAAATGTTACAAGACTCTTTCAGCTTCCTTCTAATCAAATCTGTCGCTCCTTCATTCATCGTCCATTCTGTTGGAATTTTGACTTATTTTATTGTGATGAAATATACATATTTATGCTTTTCATAATTTTTAAGTAGACAGTTCACTAGCATTTCTTACTTTCACAATGCTGTGTAGCCATCAACACAATCTACATCTTAATCTTTTTCATCATTTCAACGTAACCTCTGTACCCATTAAATCATAATCCACCTTACTCCTGCCTCCTGACCTTGGTAATTTCTACTTCCGGTGTCTGTGAGTTTGCCTACACTAGGTTCCTCATACTAGTGGAATCATATAATATTTGTCTTTCTGTGCCTGCCTAATTTCACTAACAATAATATATTTTTTATATTATTTGGATCATTCATTTTGTAGCATAAGTCAATCTTTAATTCCTTTTTATGGTTGAAAATTATTCCATTCTGTGTATATATCACATTTTATTTATCCATTCATCACCTCATGGACTTTGGATTGTTTCTATCTTTTCGCTACTAAGAATAATGCTACTATGAACATTAGTGTACACATTTCTGTATGGCACCATAATGGTGACAAATAATATTGTACATATTTCAAATATCATTGAATATAACAACACAAGGGGTGACTCTTAGGTGAACTACGGACTTTTCATTAGTAAAAATATACTTACATTGTTTCACTAATTGTAACAAATGTACTTCACCTATGCTATATATTATTAATAGCTGAAACTGGAGTGATAGGATACAGGAATTTTCTGTACTGCATGTACAACTTTTATGTCAATATAATCCTGTTCTAAATAATGTCTAATAATTTAAAGAAATCTCAAAACATGGTTTCAGGGAGGGATGTGTTGTTGCTAACGTTCAAAAATCAGCTAAAGTCTAAACCGTAACTAGAGACCATCTTCACTCTTAAACATGAACCAAATGTTGAATTTTAAATGTATGTTTACTTCCATGGTTAAAACAGTACCAGCTGGCTTAGTAAGTTTCAATTTGAACACATGGAATAAAAGAAGAATACTGCTTAATATTTCATAGCTTTTTCTTCAATATGAGGCACTGAATCAACTAGAATAATTATTCTTGAGTGAACCTAATGAAAAATTTTCCACAGTACCTTCAGCTGGGTCATTTATAGGGTGCCCCCTAAAATGTGGCCAGATGCGGAACTTTTTCAGCCAGCCTGGGGTTGATATTCTTGACCTCTGATGAGTGTTATTTCTTCTGGCACTCTGGGAGCAGCATCCTGGGAAATGCATTACAATAGAGACAATTATTGACATCTTGCTGGCAGAAGACAATGGGGAAATTAGCAATAATTTATTCACAGTTCAATCCTTTGGTCCCTTTCCTCACCAGCGGCCCAGCAGAGCCTCCTGAAACAAAGTTGCACTTAGGAAGATATTGCAGTTTGGTATGCAGTGCAAACACCCAACAGACATGTTTTGTGGGCAAATATCTTTATTTAACTGAGAATGTCTAGAAACTCAGCAAACCATTGGGACCATGACTGATGGACTGGATTCAAATCCCGTTTGGAAGAAGCATGTACTTGGGAATGATATGTAGATCCCTCTTTGCCTCAGTTCCCTGTTCTGAGATGTAGAAATGTTAATATGGCCTACATTTAGCATTATGTCATGTGGCCAAAAATGATTGAATACAGGTAAAATGTTTGAAAAATAAAGGACCGGTGCTTCACAAATTCTCTATAAATGTTCAATCCTGAATGATGGCAAGAAGAAGCTGGATATTTCGTAGCTGTTGAAAGGAGAGAAGGGATTTGACGGCTCCAAGTAAAGGGGGATTCAAGCTTACTCTTCAGCTTTTTCATGGGAACAATGCTTTACAGCTCATGGAGAATATCCATTATCATGTCTGACACCCAGCCCTGTTGGGGGTGAAGGGGAGGGCAAAGTGGGGGCTGTAACCCATATGTTATGGTGGAGGGTGTGGAAATTTAGAGAGATAAGTGTCTGTCCAAGAGTCACAACCATGATGAATGATGGATCACGGACAGGACAGACAGAGCCAGTGCCCACCCTGAGATCAATACCTGGGGTAGATCTCTTGGGTCTGTCTTCACTGTATGCAGTGTTTCTTGCCCAGCACACAGAAACAGAGTCGGCACAAGTGATGGAAGACAGACTTTCCACAGGAGAAGGACATTTCGTTTCCTTAGCACAGAATCCGATAGTGAATATTAGCCTCAAAGGAGAAAGGTGGAGTGAATTTCCTCCATCTACTCCTGGAGGCTCCTTCTTTCTCGGACTCCTCCAGAACTGGGTGTGGCATGTGGGTACAAGCATGGGCTCCCTGCAAAAGGAAGGAGGCCTGCCTAGCACTAGGTGCTTCAGGTAAGGGGGGAGGACTCATCCCGAGGCTCTAATAGGAAACACAATGAGGGAAGTGGCAGAGAGATGTATCATAACCATTCAGAATGCTATGAGACCTACTAAGAGATGAGATTTCTTATTAAATTAAGTTGTAATTGACCCAGTAGTAGGGATGCTGAAACCCAGTTGTGTTCATTAAGAATCCAGCCATGGAGCAACTAAGTCCGTGCACCACAACTACAAAGCCTGTGCTCTAGAGCCCGCAAATCACAACTACTGAGCCCACGTGCCACAACTATTGAAGCCCATGAACCTAGAGCCCGTGCTCTGGAACAAGAGAAGCCACCGAAATGAGAAGCCCGTGCACTGCAACGAAGAGCCAACACAGCCAAAAAAAAAAAAAAAGAATCCAGTAAACATTTGCCTGGGTGGTGATAGGATTTGTTTTCCAGGTTAAATGAGGCTCACTTGGTATAAAATCAATGCACACACTGAAAGTGTACAGTTTATTTACTTTTATATCCATACCCATTCATGATGCAGTGGTGATGGGAATATTTTCTAGAAAGTTGGCACCAGTAACAGTGATGTTTAGGGGAACATAAATCAAGGGAAACACAACACAAAAAGTTCACATACACACACAGAGTCATCCCACTCATTTCACATACAGACACACCCAGTCTCATGCACACAAACCTACACCACCTAACCGTAATACAGCTTCTTCCTGGGACTATAGTAATTGGTCACATTACTTGTAAATCACTTTCTATCACCAGGACCCCTACTCTCATTCCCAGCACAAATTTGGAATCAGTTTGCCCTCTACACTAAAACCAGCAAGAATGTCCCACTTTCTCATCTTCCAAGTTCTTCCTCCCCAAGTGACTGATTCCAGAATACATACCGTTTTCACGTTCTGGGAAGGTCACCTGCAATTACAGAAGAGAAAACACTATGAGGATAAGATCACAGTGATGCTCAGGTCTTTTGTTCATTTGCTGACAGTAGAAAACCTGATAAGAAACAGTGGTCCAGGGAACCCAGCAAGGGTTATCAGAGCAAACCTACTCAGGCTGAAAGGCAAGAACTTTGCTAGGAGGATGGAACTTCCAAGTCCATTTAGGTTGGAAATTACAGAATTCTTTGCCTAGAGGAAAAATCGCTGTAGGAGAGAGAACTCTGTACTCTACAGGCTGTAATGGATGCAGTCAATTTTAATGTCCTGTGGAATCAGGCACCATGAGTTGGTAATAGACTCTCACTCCACATTCTCCCAACCAAGGGAATTGTATGTATCTGGAATGAATACCCTCAAATATTCATAACTTAATTCTAATGAAAGAGAAATAAAGAAATATTTCTATCTCAGACCAGAAGAAATCTAGCTTACCTTGGGGATCCACGGAGGCTTTTCTTCTGTCCTATCACGGTGCATGTCAACCGCCACATCCTCAGGGAGAGCTGGAGGGACACAGAGTAACTGTCAGGACACTGGTGATGCGGCTCAGGAATTACTCAGGGGCTTTCTTCTCGATGAGGACATGGGGTGGTGTGTATGGATGTGGGAGGTTAGTAAGTGTGGCGTGAGCTGGTGTTGGGCCATCCTCTTTGGTGGAGGAAGAAAGGCAAAGGACAAGAGGAAGGAAATGAAAACAGAGCTTTGGCTTTCTAGCTAAGGGGAGCCTAATCAGAAGGGAAGGGTCGATCTAAAAAATGGTAAACACTAAAATGCATGCTCTGTTTCAATGACACAGACCCATGACCCATGCTTTGAGCTTCTGCTAAATTGCCACTGTCTCTTGATTTTTCCCAGATCACTCTTTCCCCAGCATCCACAATGCCAGCTACTGCATTTATCATGTCTTCTGTTGTATGATATTTTATACTTGATTAACAGCAACCTCCATTAAAGGACTGAATTCAATCCTAGACAAAATATGCTATATTTATTCACTAATCACTTGTCTTAAAGAAAATCAAATACACAAGATTTGACAAAACTGAAATCCTACCCTTTAGATGCAGCCACTATCAATCGTGTCATATTTTTCTCCCAGTCTTTGTTTTCTATACAATGTACGTATGCCCACTGAGTCAGGGCCTGTCCATACTCTAGGGAGCTGTTCCATAAGTGGGACACTTCGTTATGAAGAGGGAGCCCGGACTGAGCACAGCCTGTCTCTAACCCAGCTGTGCAGCAGAAGTGTACAGGCTAACAGTCAGGTTCCACTTTGAGTCCTTGGGTGTGGGCTACAGGAATTGACCAATGCTAAGGCTTATGGTAATGTTATCCAATACAATAAAATAGCTCCCTGATTCTTATCTGCTTTTGGCCTTGTTTAAGCAATGACACCAGCACTGACAGATATGACCTGTACTGTATACATGGGGTCTCACACCTCTCAGAATCTGTGAGCTGACCAGGAGAATGCAGGTCCTGAGGTGAATTTCACATTAATGACTGTGCCAAAGTCAACTGATAAGCCCACCCATAGCTGCCCTGGATTCTGTGACCACTAAGGCCACCTGATGGGCAAGGTCTGGACCTTTGGAGATGCTAGGACTTCCAGCCAAGGATACGGATGCAGGGACTCCCTTGCTCCATGACTGAGGATCCCTTGGCTGAGTGGTAAGTGCAGGTCAGGGATCCAGAGCACCCACATTGGGACCCACCCCTGGGTTCTCAGTTTGGCTTTTCCACTTAGGAGGTCAAGAGCTTAGAACATTTATCTCTGCACCATCTCCTTCTGAGGAAAAGGAATATTAACCAAATCTGGGCAACAGCTGTGTTGAGGGAAGAACAAGGTTGTGGACAGACAGTGTGCAGTGGTGATGAGCTTTGTTGACAGGTGAATTCTGCTGTGTAAGAGGGAAATATCTCCTCAGGAAACACACACACGCTTATGCATGCAGGTTCACAAACACACCACATAGGCTCACACATGGACCACACCCCAACCCTGATACACACAAACCCACATCATCTAAATGATGCAGTTACTTCCAGGACCATAGAACTTGGGCATGGCTTTTTACTGGGAAATCAGTCTCTAGCTCTACACCCCCAGCCCTCATCCCTGTAGGGACCCTGAATCAGGGTGTCTCTCCAAGCAAAGCCAGCAAGAGAGTCCCACCGTCTTCATCATCTAGATTGTTCCTCAGCAGAGGGGTGATCTCTGAATACGTACCGTTTTTGTTTGCTGTCCTATCCACCTGTGATTAGAGAAGAGAAAACAGTGTAAGGATCTCAGCATCCTGTGCTCTGCGGACACAGGTATTTCATCTCTTTTTTTGTCCTCAGAAAACCAAATTGGGAACTGTTGTTGAGTCAATAGCCCCAAAAGAAACCAGAGAAGACAGCTGTGGGAAAGGCTGGAGCTTTGCCTGGAAGATCTCTCAGGTCCAATTTGAGGGGCAAATACAAAAGTCTATTTCAAGGAGGGAAATTTTCTGCTGAGGAAAGTGTGTCTGACTATACAGTTTCTAACTGATGTTGCCATTTTTTAAATGGACTTTTGAATGAGTTATCTGTTGGGAAAGACCTTCAATCAGCATTCATCCAACCAAGCAAAACTGTATACATCAGCTGTCTTGAACACTGTAGATCTTCATATCTGAAATCAATTGGAAAAGAAAGAAATGAAGCAAACTTTTAATCTCTGATAAATAAGGGGAGCTTACCCTGGAGGTAGAAGGAGCCTCTTCAACTGCCCTCACATAGGGCAGTTCTTCCAACAGGTCCTCAGGGGGCTCTAGGAGGACACAGGGTTAATGTCAGGACACTGGTGATGCTGCTCAGGAATTACTCAGAGAGCCTCGTTAATGTTCACACAGGGTGGGAGTGTATGGATGCAGGTGGTTAATGAGTGTGGACTGAGGTGCTGTTGGACAAACCTCCCTGGTGGGTGGAAGAAGGCAAAGGGGAGGAACATTTCAGAAATGAGGAAGAGAACCTTTAGCTTTCTAGCTGTAGGGAACCTAATCAATTTGAAAGTGTCAGTCTGAAAAAGCTTAAACACTAACATTGCACTATGCTTCAGTATAGAGTCCCACGGCCCCTCTGCCCATTTCAAAGTCCCTCCAAATCCCCCTTCTTCTTGAAATGTTACAAGACTCTTTCAGCTTCCTTCTAATCAAATCTGTCGCTCCTTCATTCATCGTCCATTCTGTTGGATTTTTGACTTATTTTATTGTGATGAAATATACATATTTATGCTTTTCATAATTTTTAAGTAGACAGTTCACTAGCATTTCTTACTTTCACAATGCTGTGTAGCCATCAACACAATCTACATCTTAATCTTTTTCATTATTTCAACGTAACCTCTGTACCCATTAAATCATAATCCACCTTACTCCTGCCTCCTGACCTTGGTAATTTCTACTTCCGGTGTCTGTGAGTTTGCCTACACTAGGTACCTCATAATAGTGGAATCATATAATATTTGTCTTTCTGTGCCTGCCTAATTTCACTAACAATAAAATATTTTTTATATTATTTGGATCATTCATTTTGTAGCATAAGTCAATCTTTAATTCCTTTTTATGGTTGAAAATTATTCCATTCTGTGTATATATCACATTTTATTTATCCATTCATCACCTCATGGACTTTGGATTGTTTGTATCTTTTGGCTACTAAGAATAATGCTACTATGAACATTAGTGTACACATTTCTGTATGGCACCATAATGGTGACAAATAATATTGTACATATTTCAAATATCATTGAATATAACAACACAAGGGGTGACTCTTAGGTGAACTACGGACTTTTCATTAGTAAAAATATACTTACATTGTTTCACTAATTGTAACAAATGTACTTCACCTATGCTATATATTATTAATAGCTGAAACTGGAGTGATAGGATACAGGAATTTTCTGTACTGCATGTACAACTTTTATGTCAATATAATCCTGTTCTAAATAATGTCTAATAATTTAAAGAAATCTCAAAACATGGTTTCAGGGAGGGATGTGTTGTTGCTAACGTTCAAAAATCAGCTAAAGTCTAAACCGTAACTAGAGACCATCTTCACTCTTAAACATGAACCAAATGTTGAATTTTAAATGTATGTTTACTTCCATGGTTAAAACAGTACCAGCTGGCTTAGTAAGTTTCAATTTGAACACATGGAATAAAAGAAGAATACTGCTTAATATTTCATAGCTTTTTCTTCAATATGAGGCACTGAATCAACTAGAATAATTATTCTTGAGTGAACCTAATGAAAAATTTTCCACAGTACCTTCAGCTGGGTCATTTATAGGGTGCCCCCTAAAATGTGGCCAGATGCGGAACTTTTTCAGCCAGCCTGGGGTTGATATTCTTGACCTCTGATGAGTGTTTCTTCTTCTGGCACTCTGGGAGCAGCATCCTGGGAAATGCATTACAATAGAGACAATTATTGACATCTTGCTGGCAGAAGACAATGGGGAAATTAGCAATAATTTATTCACAGTTCAATCCTTTGGTCCCTTTCCTCACCAGCTGCCCAGCAGAGCCTCCTGAAACAAAGTTGGACTTAGGAAGATCTTGCAGTTTGGTATGCAGTGAAAACACCCAACAGACATGTTTTGTGGGCAAATATCTTTATTTAACTGAGAATGTCTAGAAACTCAGCAAACCATTGGGACCATGACTGATGGACTGGATTCAAATCCCGTTTGGAAGAAGCATGTACTTGGGAATGATATGTAGATCCCTCTTTGCCTCAGTTCCCTGTTCTGAGATGTAGAAATGTTAATATGGCCTACATTTAGCATTATGTCATGTGGCCAAAAATGATTGAATACAGGTAAAATGTTTGAAAAATAAAGGACCGGTGCTTCACAAATTCTCTATAAATGTTCAATCCTGAATGATGGCAAGAAGAAGCTGGATATTTCGTAGCTGTTGAAAGGAGAGAAGGGATTTGACGGCTCCAAGTAAAGGGGGATTCAAGCTTACTCTTCAGCTTTTTCATGGGAACAATGCTTTACAGCTCATGGAGAATATCCATTATCGTATCTGACACCCAGCCCTGTTGGGGGTGAAGGGGAGGGCAAAGTGGGGGCTGTAACCCATATGTTATGGTGGAGGGTGTGGAAATTTAGAGAGATAAGTGTCTGTCCAAGAGTCACAACCATGATGAATGATGGATCACGGACAGGACAGACAGAGCCAGTGCCCACCCTGAGATCAATACCTGGGGTAGATCTCTTGGGTCTGTCTTCACTGTATGCAGTGTTTCTTGCCCAGCACACAGAAACAGAGTCGGCACAAGTGATGGAAGACAGACTTTCCACAGGAGAAGGACATTTCGTTTCCTTAGCACAGAATCCGATAGTGAATATTAGCCTCAAAGGAGAAAGGTGGAGTGAATTTCCTCCATCTACTCCTGGAGGCTCCTTCTTTCTCGGACTCCTCCAGAACTGGGTGTGGCATGTGGGTACAAGCATGGGCTCCCTGCAAAAGGAAGGAGGCCTGCCTAGCACTAGGTGCTTCAGGTAAGGGGGGAGGACTCATCCCGAGGCTCTAATAGGAAACACAATGAGGGAAGTGGCAGAGAGATGTATCATAACCATTCAGAATGCTATGAGACCTACTAAGAGATGAGATTTCTTATTAAATTAAGTTGTAATTGACCCAGTAGTAGGGATGCTGAAACCCAGTTGTGTTCATTAAGAATCCAGCCATGGAGCAACTAAGTCCGTGCACCACAACTACAAAGCCTGTGCTCTAGAGCCCGCAAATCACAACTACTGAGCCCACGTGCCACAACTATTGAAGCCCATGAACCTAGAGCCCGTGCTCTGGAACAAGAGAAGCCACCGAAATGAGAAGCCCGTGCACTGCAACGAAGAGCCAACACAGCCAAAAAAAAAAAAAAAGAATCCAGTAAACATTTGCCTGGGTGGTGATAGGATTTGTTTTCCAGGTTAAATGAGGCTCACTTGGTATAAAATCAATGCACACACTGAAAGTGTACAGTTTATTTACTTTTATATCCATACCCATTCATGATGCAGTGGTGATGGGAATATTTTCTAGAAAGTTGGCACCAGTAACAGTGATGTTTAGGGGAACATAAATCAAGGGAAACACAACACAAAAAGTTCACATACACACACAGAGTCATCCCACTCATTTCACATACAGACACACCCAGTCTCATGCACACAAACCTACACCACCTAACCGTAATGCAGATTCTTCCTGGGACTATAGTAATTGGTCACATTACTTGTAAATCACTTTCTATCACCAGGGACCCTACTCTCATTCCCAGCACAAATTTGGAATCAGTTTGCCCTCTACACTAAAACCAGCAAGAATGTCCCACTTTCTCATCTTCAAAGTTCTTCCTCCCCAAGTGACTGATTCCAGAATACATACCGTTTTCACGTTCTGGGAAGGTCACCTGCAATTACAGAAGAGAAAACACTATGAGGATAAGATCACAGTGATGCTCAGGTCTTTTGTTCATTTGCTGACAGTAGAAAACCTGATAAGAAACAGTGGTCCAGGGAACCCAGCAAGGGTTATCAGAGCAAACCTACTCAGGCTGAAAGGCAAGAACTTTGCTAGGAGGATGGAACTTCCAAGTCCATTTAGGTTGGAAATTACAGAATTCTTTGCCTAGAGGAAAAATCGCTGTAGGAGAGAGAACTCTGTACTCTACAGGCTGTAATGGATGCAGTCAATTTTAATGTCCTGTGGAATCAGGCACCATGAGTTGGTAATAGACTCTCACTCCACATTCTCCCAACCAAGGGAATTGTATGTATCTGGAATGAATACCCTCAAATATTCATAACTTAATTCTATTGAAAGAGAAATAAAGAAATATTTCTATCTCAGACCAGAAGAAATCTAGCTTACCTTGGGGATCCACGGAGGCATTTCTTCTGTCCTATCATGGTGCATGTCAACCGCCACATCCTCAGGGAGAGCTGGAGGGACACAGAGTAACTGTCAGGACACTGGTGATGCTGCTCAGGAATTACTCAGGGGCTTTCTTCTCGATGAGGACATGGGGTGGTGTGTATGGATGTGGGAGGTTAGTAAGTGTGGCGTGAGCTGGTGTTGGGCCATCCTCTTTGGTGGAGGAAGAAAGGCAAAGGACAAGAGGAAGGAAATGAAAACAGAGCTTTGGCTTTCTAGCTAAGGGGAGCCTAATCAGAAGGGAAGGGTCGATCTAAAAAATGGTAAACACTAAAATGCATGCTCTGTTTCAATGACACAGACCCATGACCCATCCTGCCTCTTTTGAGCTTCTGCTAAATTGCCACTGTCTCTTGATTTTTCCCAGATCACTCTTTCCCCAGCATCCACAATGCCAGCTACTGCAATTATCATGTCTTCTGTTGTATGATATTTTATACTTGATTAACAGCAACCTCCATTAAAGGACTGAATTCAATCCTAGACAAAATATGCTATATTTATTCACTAATCACTTGTCTTAAAGAAAATCAAATATACAAGATTTGACAAAACTGAAATCCTACCCTTTAGATACAGCCACTATCAATCGTGTCATATTTTTCTCCCAGTCTTTGTTTTCAATACAATGTACGTATGCCCACTGAGTCAGGGCCTGTCCATACTCTAGGGAGCTGTTCCATAAGTGGGACACTTCGTTATGAAGAGGGAGCCCGGACTGAGCACAGCCTGTCTCTAACCCAGCTGTGCAGGAGAAGTGTACAAGCTAACAGTCAGGTTCCACTTTGAGTCCTTGGGTGTGGGCTACAGGAATTGACCAATGCTAAGGCTTATGGTAATGTTATCCAATACAATAAAATAGCTCCCTGATTCTTATCTGCTTTTGGCCTTGTTTAAGCAATAACACCAGCACTGACAAATATGACCTGTACTGTATACATGGGGTCTCACACCTCTCAGAATCTGTGAGCTGACCAGGAGAATGCAGGTCCTGAGGTGAATTTCACATTAATGACTGTGCCAAAGTCAACTGATAAGCCCACCCATAGCTGCCCTGGATTCTGTGACCACTAAGGCCACCTGATGGGCAAGGTCTGGACCTTTGGAGATGCTAGGACTTCCAGCCAAGGATACGGATGCAGGGACTCCCTTGCTCCATGACTGAGGATCCCTTGGCTGAGTGGTAAGTGCAGGTCAGGGATCCAGAGCACCCACATTGGGACCCACCCCTGGGTTCTCAGTTTGGCTTTTCCACTTAGGAGGTCAAGAGCTGAGAACATTTATCTCTGCACCATCTCCTTCTGAGGAAAAGGAATATTAACCAAATCTGGGCAACAGCTGTGTTGAGGGAAGAACAAGGTTGTGGACAGACAGTGTGCAGTGGTGATGAGCTTTGTTGACAGGTGAATTCTGCTGTGTAAGAGGGAAATATCTCCTCAGGAAACACACACACGCTTATGCATGCAGGTTCACAAACACACCACATAGGCTCACACATGGACCACACCCCAACCCTGATACACACAAACCCACATCATCTAAATGATGCAGTTACTTCCAGGACCATAGAACTTGGGCATGGCTTTTTACTGGGAAATCAGTCTCTAGCTCTACACCCCCAGCCCTCATCCCTGTAGGGACCCTGAATCAGGGTGTCTCTCCAAGCAAAGCCAGCAAGAGAGTCCCACCGTCTTCATCATCTAGATTGTTCCTCAGCAGAGGGGTGATCTCTGAATACGTACCGTTTTTGTTTGCTGTCCTATCCACCTGTGATTAGAGAAGAGAAAACAGTGTAAGGATCTCAGCATCCTGTGCTCTGCGGACACAGGTATTTCATCTCTTTTTTTGTCCTCAGAAAACCAAATTGGGAACTGTTGTTGAGTCAATAGCCCCAAAAGAAACCAGAGAAGACAGCTGTGGGAAAGGCTGGAGCTTTGCCTGGAAGATCTCTCAGGTCCAATTTGAGGGGCAAATACAAAAGTCTATTTCAAGGAGGGAAATTTTCTGCTGAGGAAAGTGTGTCTGACTATACAGTTTCTAACTGATGTTGCCATTTTTTAAATGGACTTTTGAATGAGTTATCTGTTGGGAAAGACCTTCAATCAGCATTCATCCAACCAAGCAAAACTGTATACATCAGCTGTCTTGAACACTGTAGATCTTCATATCTGAAATCAATTGGAAAAGAAAGAAATGAAGCAAACTTTTAATCTCTGATAAATAAGGGGAGCTTACCCTGGAGGTAGAAGGAGCCTCTTCAACTGCCCTCACATAGGGCAGTTCTTCCAACAGGTCCTCAGGGGGCTCTAGGAGGACACAGGGTTAATGTCAGGACACTGGTGATGCTGCTCAGGAATTACTCAGAGAGCCTCGTTAATGTTCACACAGGGTGGGAGTGTATGGATGCAGGTGGTTAATGAGTGTGGACTGAGGTGCTGTTGGACAAACCTCCCTGGTGGGTGGAAGAAGGCAAAGGGGAGGAACATTTCAGAAATGAGGAAGAGAACCTTTAGCTTTCTAGCTGTAGGGAACCTAATCAATTTGAAAGTGTCAGTCTGAAAAAGCTTAAACACTAACATTGCACTATGCTTCAGTATAGAGTCCCACGGCCCCTCTGCCCATTTCAAAGTCCCTCCAAATCCCCCTTCTTCTTGAAATGTTACAAGACTCTTTCAGCTTCCTTCTAATCAAATCTGTCGCTCCTTCATTCATCGTCCATTCTGTTGGATTTTTGACTTATTTTATTGTGATGAAATATACATATTTATGCTTTTCATAATTTTTAAGTAGACAGTTCACTAGCATTTCTTACTTTCACAATGCTGTGTAGCCATCAACACAATCTACATCTTAATCTTTTTCATTATTTCAACGTAACCTCTGTACCCATTAAATCATAATCCACCTTACTCCTGCCTCCTGACCTTGGTAATTTCTACTTCCGGTGTCTGTGAGTTTGCCTACACTAGGTACCTCATAATAGTGGAATCATATAATATTTGTCTTTCTGTGCCTGCCTAATTTCACTAACAATAAAATATTTTTTATATTATTTGGATCATTCATTTTGTAGCATAAGTCAATCTTTAATTCCTTTTTATGGTTGAAAATTATTCCATTCTGTGTATATATCACATTTTATTTATCCATTCATCACCTCATGGACTTTGGATTGTTTGTATCTTTTGGCTACTAAGAATAATGCTACTATGAACATTAGTGTACACATTTCTGTATGGCACCATAATGGTGACAAATAATATTGTACATATTTCAAATATCATTGAATATAACAACACAAGGGGTGACTCTTAGGTGAACTACGGACTTATCATTAGTAAAAATATACTTACATTGTTTCACTAATTGTAACAAATGTAGTTCACCTATGCTATATATTATTAATAGCTGAAACTGGAGTGATAGGATACAGGAATTTTCTGTACTGCATGTACAACTTTTATGTCAATATAATCCTGTTCTAAATAATGTCTAATAATTTAAAGAAATCTCAAAACATGGTTTCAGGGAGGGATGAGTTGTTGCTAACGTTCAAAAATCAGCTAAAGTCTAAACCGTAACTAGAGACCATCTTCACTCTTAAACATGAACCAAATGTTGAATTTTAAATGTATGTTTACTTCCATGGTTAAAACAGTACCAGCTGGCTTAGTAAGTTTCAATTTGAACACATGGAATAAAAGAAGAATACTGCTTAATATTTCATAGCTTTTTCTTCAATATGAGGCACTGAATCAACTAGAATAATTATTCTTGAGTGAACCTAATGAAAAATTTTCCACAGTACCTTCAGCTGGGTCATTTATAGGGTGCCCCCTAAAATGTGGCCAGATGCGGAACTTTTTCAGCCAGCCTGGGATTGATATTCTTGACCTCTGATGAGTGTTTCTTCTTCTGGCATTCTGGGAGCAGCATCCTGGGAAATGCATTACAATAGAGACAATTATTGACATCTTGCTGGCAGAAGACAATGGGGAAATTAGCAATAATTTATTCACAGTTCAATCCTTTGGTCCCTTTCCTCACCAGCGGCCCAGCAGAGCCTCCTGAAACAAAGTTGGACTTAGGAAGATATTGCAGTTTGGTATGCAGTGCAAACACCCAACAGACATGTTTTGTGGGCAAATATCTTTATTTAACTGAGAATGTCTAGAAACTCAGCAAACCATTGGGACCATGACTGATGGACTGGATTCAAATCCCGTTTGGAAGAAGCATGTGCTTGGGAATGATATGTAGATCCCTCTTTGCCTCAGTTCCCTGTTCTGAGATGTAGAAATGTTAATATGGCCTACTTTTAGCATTATGTCATGTGGCCAAAAATGATTGAATACAGGTAAAATGTTTGAAAAATAAAGGACCGGTGCTTCACAAATGCTCTATAAGTGTTCAATCCTGAATGATGGCATGAAGAAGCTGGATATTTCGTAGCTGTTGAAAGGAGAGAAGGGATTTGACGGCTCCAAGTAAAGGGGGATTCAAGCTTACTCTTCAGCTTTTTCATGGGAACAATGCTTTAGAGCTCATGGAGAATATCCATTATCATGTCTGACACCCAGCCCTGTTGGGGGTGAAGGGGAGGGCAAAGTGGGGGCTGTAACCCATATGTTATGGTGGAGGGTGTGGAAATTTAGAGAGATAAGTGTCTGTCCAAGAGTCACAACCATGATGAATGATGGATCACGGACAGGACAGACAGAGCCAGTGCCCACCCTGAGATCAATACCTGGGGTAGATCTCTTGGGTCTGTCTTCACTGTATGCAGTGTTTCTTGCCCAGCACACAGAAACAGAGTCGGCACAAGTGATGGAAGACAGACTTTCCACAGGAGAAGGACATTTCGTTTCCTTAGCACAGAATCCGATAGTGAATATTAGCCTCAAAGGAGAAAGGTGGAGTGAATTTCCTCCATCTACTCCTGGAGGCTCCTTCTTTCTCGGACTCCTCCAGAACTGGGTGTGGCATGTGGGTACAAGCATGGGCTCCCTGCAAAAGGAAGGAGGCCTGCCTAGCACTAGGTGCTTCAGGTAAGGGGGGAGGACTCATCCCGAGGCTCTAATAGGAAACACAATGAGGGAAGTGGCAGAGAGATGTATCATAACCATTCAGAATGCTATGAGACCTACTAAGAGATGAGATTTCTTATTAAATTAAGTTGTAATTGACCCAGTAGTAGGGATGCTGAAACCCAGTTGTGTTCATTAAGAATCCAGCCATGGAGCAACTAAGTCCGTGCACCACAACTACAAAGCCTGGGGTCTAGAGCCCGCAAATCACAACTACTGAGCCCACGTGCCACAACTATTGAAGCCCATGCACCTAGAGCCCGTGTTCTGGAACAAGAGAAGCCACCGAAATGAGAAGCCCGTGCACTGCAACAAAGAGCCAACACAGGCAAAAAAAAAAAAAAAGAATCCAGTAAACATTTGCCTGGGTGGTGATAGGATTTGTTTTCCAGGTTAAATGAGGCTCACTTGGTATAAAATCAATGCACACACTGAAAGTGTACAGTTTATTTACTTTTATATCCATACCCATTCATGATGCAGTGGTGATGGGAATATTTTCTAGAAAGTTGGCACCAGTAACAGTGATGTTTAGGGGAACATAAATCAAGGGAAACACAACACAAAAAGTTCACATACACACACAGAGTCATCCCACTCATTTCACATACAGACACACCCAGTCTCATGCACACAAACCTACACCACTTAACCGTAATGCAGATTCTTCCTGGGACTATAGTAATTGGTCACATTACTTGTAAATCACTTTCTATCACCAGGGACCCTACTCTCATTCCCAGCACAAATTTGGAATCAGTTTGCCCTCTACACTAAACCCAGCAAGAATGTCCCACTTTCTCATCTTCAAAGTTCTTCCTCCCCAAGTGACTGATTCCAGAATACATACCGTTTTCACGTTCTGGGAAGGTCACCTGCAATTACAGAAGAGAAAACACTATGAGGATAAGATCACAGTGATGCTCAGGTCTTTTGTTCATTTGCTGACAGTAGAAAACCTGATAAGAAACAGTGGTCCAGGGAACCCAGCAAGGGTTATGAGAGCAAACCTACTCAGGCTGAAAGGCAAGAACTTTGCTAGGAGGATGGAACTTCCAAGTCCATTTAGGTTGGAAATTACAGAATTCTTTGCCTAGAGGGAAAATCGCTGCAGGAGAGAGAGCTCTGTACTCTAAAGGCTGTAATGGATGCTGTCAATTTTAATGTCCTGTGGAATCAGGCACCATGAGTTGGTAATAGACTCTCACTCCACATTCTCCCAATCAAGGGAATTGTATGTATCTGGAATGAATACCCTCAAATATTCATAACTTAATTCTATTGAAAGAGAAATAAAGCCATATTTCTATCTCAGACCAGAAGAAATCCAGCTTACCTTGGGGATACACGGAGGCTTTTCTTCTGTCCTATCATGGTGCATGTCATCCGCCACATCCTCAGGGAGAGCTGGAGGGACAGAGAGTAACTGTCAGGACACTGGTGCTGCTGCTCAGGAATTACTCAGGGTCTTTCTTCTCGATGAGGACATGGGGTGGTGTGTATGGATGTGGGAGGTTAGTAAGTGTGCGCTGAGCTGGTGATGGGCCATCCCCTTTGGGGAAGAAGGAAGGCAAAGGACAAGAGGAAGGAAATGAAAACAGAGATTTGGCTTTGAAGCTAAGGGAATCCTAATCAGAAGGGAAGGGTCGATCTAAGAAATTGTAAACACTAAAATGCATGCTCTGTTTCAATTACAGAGACACATGACCCATCCTGCCTCTTTTGAGCTTCTGCTAAATTGCCACTGTCGCTTGATTTTTCCCAGATCACTCTTCCCCCAGCATCCACAATGCCAGCTACTGCATTTATCATGTCTTCTGTTGTATATTATATACTTGATTAACAGCAACCTCTATTAAAGGAGTGAATACAATCCTAAACAAAATATGCTATATTTATTCACTAATCTCTTGTCTTAAAGAAAATCAAATACACAAGATTTGACAAAACTGAAATCCTACCATTTAGATACAACCACTATCAATCCTATCATATTTTTCTCCCAGTCTTTGTTTTCAATACAATGTACGTATGCCCACTGAGTCAGGGGCTGTCCGTACTCTAGGGAGCTGTTCCATAAGTGGGACAGTTCATTATGAAGACGGAGCCCAGACTGAGCACAGCCTGTCTCTAACCCAGCTGTGCAGGAGAAGTGTATAGGCTAACAGTCAGGTTCCACTTTGAGTCCTTGGTTGTGGACTACAGGAATTGACCAATTCTAAAGCTTATGGTAATGTTATCCAATACAATAAAATATCCCTGATTCTTATCTGCTTTTGGCCTTGTTTAAGCAATGACACCAGCACTGACAGATATGACCTGTACTGTATACATGGGGTCTCACACCTCTCAGAATCAGTGAGCTGACCAGGAGAATGCAGGTCCTGAGGTGAATTTCACCTTAATGACTGTGCCAAACTCAACTGATAAGTCCACCCATAGCTGCCCTGGATTCTGTGACCACTAAGGCCACCTGATGGGCAGGGTCTGGACCTTTGGAGATGCTAGGACTTCCAGCCAAGGATACGGATGCAGGGACTCCCTTGCTCCATGACTGAGGATCCCTTGGCTGAGTGGTAAGTGCAGGTCAGGGATCCAGAGCACCCACATTGGGACCCACCCCTGGGTTCTCAGTTTGGCTGTTCTCCTTAGGAGGTCAAGAGCTTAGAACATTTATCTCTGCACCATCTCCTATCGAGGAAAAGAAATATTAACCAAATCTGGGCAACAGCTGTGTTGAGGGACGAACATGCAATCAACTTCAGAAAACAAGTAAGGGTCATGTGCCTGAGCTAACCTTAGGTACTTCAAAACAACTCCGTACGTCTCTTAGCCCCTTAGAGGGGATGAAAGCAATATTTGAGTTAAAAGTAACTTGTCCCAATACCCTTAGTCTGGAATACTGAAAAAAAAGTTCCACAGCAGGGGAAGCCTCCTAAACACACAGCACCTGCCAGGGTTTACCCCAGCCTTGGAAGAACTGGGAAGAATAAGACCAAGGCAGGCCTGAGGAAAGGTCAGAGGGTAGGCAGGACTGGGGTGTGAGAAGCAGGGGCAGGGCTGTCTGGACGGAGAAGTGGGTTGTAAGAAGAGCAGTGACCCTGGGTCCTGCTGCCCTAAGTCTCTGTCCTGGGCCTGGTGAACCCCAGGAGACCAGGTCAGCAGGGCTGTGAAAGCAAGTGTGTGAAGAAGCCCAGCAGCCCCTTCACACAGCCCTCTAGAATTTCTGCCGCCCATGGAGGTTCTCTAGGGGCAGCTGGACGTGGACCCCTCTCAAATGGAAGCATGTCAGCACATCAGCCTTCGGGAAGTGCAGAGGCTGAGATGAGCTGAAGGAGACTGAGCAAATGCAGTGATCCCAGAACACGTGTTCTGTGACTCATCCATCTCTGGGACTGTCCTTTACAAGAGGAACTAACAGTGAGGACACTACATGAGGTGAAGCCACAAGTCCTGAAAGTGCAGAGGGAGACAGTTCACTTCTCATCCACCACCTCACCCTTTCTAGAAGAACTTGGTCTCAAGTTTCAAGGGCCCATGAGAGTTTTGACCCACAGGTTCTGTCCATCATAGGTCAATATGCAAAGGAAAACAAACTCTCCTGTGCACAATACCCTACATTTGCTAACCAGAACACAAACTTCCATATTAGGCAGTGACAAGCACAAGAAAGAGCAGCTCATGTGCAAAAGATCAGTTTTGATGAGCAAATCAAGAAAAGGTGATTATAGAGCACAGTCACGTCTAAGGACACAATTTCTCTCTATTGTATCATTAAAATATGAAAAAAAAGTCAGAACTCTACACATATTTCATTCTTCTTTCTGATTTCATATCCACTTTCCTCAGTCTCCAAAGGAGGAGATTTAACCCTAAAGTTCCAGGAACCCTCTGCCATTAGATCCTACCTAAGTGTTGTTCCTACCTGTATCCTTTTCCTCATCACAGCCACAAATGCTATCCAGAGTCGATTCTGTAGAAACACGAATACGAATGTACAAGTCTTATGGATACATTTAAAATGTGACTAATGTGACTGAGTAATTGGTTATTTTATTTTGTTTTATTTTAATACACTAAGATAATCATTGACTGAATTAAATAAATTGTAACAGGCACATCTAGCTAGTGGCTACCACATTGTAATACACATCCCTCTCTCTCTCTCTCTCTCCATATAAATGTATATATATATATATATAATATATGGAGAATGTTACCACCACTCCCCTGTTTATTCACCTCTGTATGTTGTATCAATTAAAGTTGACTATTTGCTGATGGTTTAATGAAGGTAAAACCTCTGCCCCGTGAAGGTACTTAGCCAAAGGGGTAAGAGGGATGTGTCCCTCTGCTGGTTTCCCTGGTAACCGATGAGCCCATCTGCTGTCAATCCCCCCTTTAACTGGAAGCCTGCCTATTCCGCCCAGAGAGAAGAATGCTGCTACTGCTGCTGCTGCGTTCTGCCTGCCATCGCCTATCTACAGTGGGATGTCTCTCCAGGACCACTTTGCTTAAGACGTGAAAGATCTCCCATCTATTAAACCATGAATGTCTCTGTCCCTGACTCCGGGCTCTTTCCTTAGCCCTGAGGCTGAGCAAGTACAGGGCTTGCAGGCGTGAGAGGTGCAGCCCAACACCTTCTGCAGGGCAGTTTGCTGGCCACATTTGATGATTCCTTTGTAGGTGTTTCCTAGGCTCATGCACACTTGCCAGGCACTCATGAGACCTTGGGGACACTGAAACAGTAATGTCAACACCCAGATCCTAGAGGAATTCCCGACAGGTGTTCCACTTGAGGGGAGAGGTAATGAGCATGGCCCAGTGCACCTGTGCTAGACATAATCAGCGAGCAGGTGCAGAAGGGAGGGAGGGACATTCACTCACATCATGAGGCCATCCTTCTCACCACTGCCTCTGAAAAATCCAGGGAAGGAAGGGACAAAATGCCCTTAGAAGGTAAATGGCCTGTACACTGAAAACTACAAACCACTGCTGAAAGAATTAAACAGGGAAAAAATAATTGAAATGACATAGCATATTCATAGACTGGAGACATATTATTGTTGACATTTCTACACTACACGAAGGTAAGTAGTAATTCATTGTAATACATATAAAAATCCCAATGTCATTTTCAAAGTAAAAGAAAAAAAATCCTAAAATACATATGGAACCACTAAGGACTCCTAACAGACAAAACAATCCTGAGAACAAAGAACATAGATGGAGGCTTCTCACTTCCTGACTTCAAAACAAATTACAAAGCCACAGGAATCAAAACTGTACGGTATGGACATAGAAACAGATACATAGGCCTAAAGACCAGAATAAATAACCCCCAAGAAAACTCATAGATACATGGCCAAATGAAATTCACCAAGCTTCTAAGACAACAAATAGGGAAAGTATAGTTTTTTCAACAGTCAATAGGATGAAAATATAACTTACAGAAAGATTACAAACATATATCAGAAAAGGAGCTAATGTCCAAAACATCTAAGAAAAACACTACAATTCAAATGCAAAATACATTAAAAAATTAAAAAGGGCAAATAACTGGGTTCAGAAATGTGCAAAGACTTAAATAAGACATTTCCTGAAAAAGACATACAAATGGCTAACAAATATAGGAAAAGGTTCACAGCCTCACTAATCATCAGGGCAAGGAAAATGAACATCTCACACCTGTTAGGCTGTGTATTATAAAGAAAAAAATTAACAGCTTAAGGCAAAGATGTAGGGAATTGGAAACTTTGTACACTGCTGGTGGGAATGTAAAATAGTGCAGCTCTTATGAAAAACAGTACGGGGGTTCCTTATAAAATTATAAACAGAAATATCATATGATTCAGCAATCACAGTTCTGGGTATATATCCAAAGGAAATTAAATCAGTATCACAATGAGATGAACTTAAGTTCATTGCAGCATTCTCCACAATAGCCTAGATATGCAACCAACTTCACAAAACAAGTAAGGGTCCTGTGCCTGAGCTAACCTTAGGTACTTCAAAACAACTCCATAAGTCTCTTAGCCCCTTAGAGAGGATGAAAGCAATATTAGAGTTAAAAGTAACTTGAACCAATTCCCTTAGTCTGGAATACTGAAACAAAAGTTCTACAGCAGGGGAAGCCTCCTAAACACACAGCACCTGCCAGGGTTTACACAAGCCTTGGAAGAACTGGGAAGGATAAGACCAAGGCAGGCCTGAGGTAAGGTCAGAGCGTAGGCAGGACTGGGGTGTGGGGAGCAGGGGCAGGGCTGTCCGGATGGAGCAGTGGGTTGCAAGAAGAGCAGTGACACTGGGTCCTGCTGCCCTGAGTCTCTCTCCTGGGCCTGGTGAATTTCAGGAGACCAAGTTTGCAGGTCTGTGAGAGCCAGTGTGTATAGCAAGCCCAGCAACCCCTTCACAGAGTCCTCTAGAATGCCTGCCAGCCATGAAGGGTCTTTAGGATCAGCTGGACGTGGAGGCCTCTCAAATGGAAAAATGTCTGCACATCAGCCTTGGGAGGTGCTGAGGCTGAAATGAGGAGACTGAGCACACGCATTGATTCCAAAGTATGTGTTCTGTGACTCATCCACCTCTGGGAGCACGCATTCCATGAGGAATAAACAGTGAGGACAAAAGTAAGATGAAGCTACAAGTCCTGAACGTGTAGAGGGAGAGAGTTCAAGTCTCATCAACCACCTGACACTCACTATAAGAATTTATTCTCTAGTGTCAAGTGACTATGAGACTTTTGTTCCCACTAGGATATGGCCATCATACGTGAATGTAAAACTGAAACCAAAATCCTGGTGCAAAATACTCTACAGGTACCAAAGAGAAACGAACCTTTCATCTTTGACAGTGAAAAAGCAATGAAAGAGTAGTCTTGTGAGAAAGAAAATTTCTGAATGGCAAAGCAAGAAAAGATGACTATAAGCACAGTACAGTCAAAGGACATGGACACAATAACTCTATTATATCATTAAAATTTGGAAAGAGCAAATCAGAATCCTACACATATTTTCTTCTTCTCCCTGATTTCATATTCACCTTCCTTAGTTTCTAAAGAACCGGGTGGAACCCAAGTGTTCTAGGAATTGTTTCGCTTTAGATCCTACCTGAGAGTTGTTCGCTATGTGAATCGTCATCAGCATCAGTGCTATGTATGCTCTCCAAGATCCATTCTGTACAAACACAACCATGAGCATAAAGTTATTATACAAGTTGACCCACCCATTTCTCCTACTCGACTTGCTGGCTCACACAGCATCACCCTGGTCTTCCCTCCAGGTTCTCAGACCTCATCTGTGCTCTGTGCAGACAGAGTCCTTCAATAAGATATTGATCACAGTTGAAAATTTCAAATGAGGGAGAGATGCTGAGAAAATCACCTTTCGACCCCTCACTTCTATAGACCCATTTATAGCTTTCACCGTCAACCTTACCAACCTGAAATTCCAGATGGTACAGACACACTTCAAACATGGCTAGTGTGACCAAGCAATTGTGTGTTTTTTGCATTTTTTAATTGAATGAGTTAATTATTCTTTGAACTAAATTAATTATAAATAGACACATTTGGTTCGTGACTACCACACTGGAAAGCTCAGCTGTAAGAAATCCAAAGATGAGAAAGAGGCAACCAGCCACCCTTCCCCTGATTGTTCTTTACTGCAGAAAATTTGATGGCCTGATCTGATCCTTCGTATGTAGGTATATCTTGGGCTCTTGAACCCACGCCAGGCATTGGGAGGGTCCTTGTGGACACTGAAATAGTACAGTCAACACTCAGATCCAAGAGGAATTCCCAGCAAGGGGCCCACTTGTAGACAGAGGTGAAGGGCATGGCCCAGTACACCTGTATTAGACATTATCAGAGAGTAGGTGCAGGGGGAGGGAGGGATTTCACTCTCTCCATGAGTCCATCCTTCTCAATCCTGACTCTAGAAGGCCTGAGGAAGGCAGTGGAAAAGGCCCCGTAAGAGGTGAAAATTTGTATACTGAAAACTACAGGACACTCTAGAAAGAAATTAAAGAACAGACAAGTAATTGGAATGACATACCATGTTCATAGACTGGATTATTAAATACTGTTGGCATTTCTATACTACATAAAGTGATGTACACATATATCACAACAACCCAGAAAATTCCATGTCATTATTATAGAAGTGGACAGAATTCTAAAATACATATGGAACCCGCCAAGTAGATAAAACAATCTTGAGAGAAAACAGCAATGATGGAGATTAACACTTCCTGAACTCAAAACACATAACAATGCCACAGTAGTCAAAACAGTCTGCTACTGGGATCAAGATAGTGTTATAGACCAATGAAATATAATAGAGAGACCCCAAATAAACGCACATATATATGGCCAACTGATCTTTGCCAAGGTTCTAAGATTACCAAGTGAAGAAAGGATAGTCTCTTCAATAATCAACAGAATGAAAAGGCAACCTATAGGATGGGAGGAAATATGTGTAAACCTTGTATCTGAATAAGGGACCAATATCCAGAATATATAAGAAACTACTACAAGTCAATTTAAAAAAAACAGTGGGCAAATAACTGAGTTTCAAAAAGGGTAAAAAGCTTCACTAGACATTTCTCCATAAAGACATACAAGTGGTCAATCTACATATGAAAATTTGCTCAACCTCGCTAAGCATCAGGGAAATGGAAATCAAGCCACAAGGAGATATAACTCACACCTGTTAGGTTGTGTATTATAAAAAGACAATTAGGGCTTCCCTGCTGGCACAGTGGATGAGAGTCCGCCTGCCGATGCAGGGGACACATGTTCGTGCCCAGGTCTGGGAGGATCCCACATGCCGCTGAGCAGCTTGTCCCATGAGCCATGGCCGCTGAGCCTGTGTGTTTGGAGCCTGCGCTCCGCAACGGGAGAGCCCACAACAATGAGAGACACATGTACTGCAAAAAAAAAAAGAAAGAAAGAAAATTAATGGATGCTGGCAGAAATGTGAAGAAGTGGAACTCCTGTACCCTGTTTTGTACCCTGTAGTAATGTAAAATGGTGTAGCCATTATGGAAAACAGAATGGATGTCCCCCAAAAATTATTAAGAGAACTCTCATAAAATCCAGCAGTCACTCATTTAGGTTTATATACAAAGGAGATAAAACAAGAATATCCAAGAGATATCTACAATCTCATGTCCATGGCAGCATTATACACAATACACAACATAGGAAAACTGCCTAGTGTCCATGGGAAGATGAATTAATAAAGAAAATGTGGTGTATACATAGAGTGGAATGCCATTCAGTCTTTGAAAAAGAAGGAAATCCTGCTATTTGCAGCAACACGAAAGAACTTGGAGGACATTTGTAAGAGTGAAATAAGCCAGTCACGGAAGGTCAAAAACTGAAAGAAAACTCTTAGAAGCAGAGTGTAGAAGGGTGGTTCCAAGAGCTGGCAGGAGGTTGACATGGGGAGTCTCTGTTCAATGGTTAGAATGTGTTATTTCAAAATGGAAAAGTTCTAGACACATGCTGTTCAACAAGGTGCATGTAGTCAACAGGACTGCCTGGACATTTCAAAACATGTTAAGACGTTGGATTTCATCGTATGTGTACTTTTACAACAATAAAATATACATATGTAAAATAAATACAAAGTGGAAAAAGGGGAAAAAAGAAGAAAAATAAGGAAAGGGAGTCAACAGAGGGAAAGAAGAAAGGAGGAAGGGTCTCGAATGTACACAGGTATCAGGAGATAATGGGAGAGAAGCTCCTCTCCCCAGGCTTTAAAGAAGACATCTCTCCAGAGTTCACTCCAGCAGGAGGGGGATGTCCTTTCTCTTCCAAATTCAACCAGAAGTGCGAATAGCATCCTAAGTGTGGCCCAGGCTGTGCTCTGGTGTACACTTTTCCTTGATCTCTAAACCAACCACACCTGACTCCCCATGGCTCAGGTGTCCTTAAAGTATCTCCTTCCACTTCTCTAAAGCATTTCCCTCTTCAAGTGCAGCCCGAGGCGGCAATCCTGTCCTCACACGTGGGGTCCACTGGGCGGGTCTCTGAGTTCTTAAGAGCCTCCCTGTGAGTAGCAGGCACTGAATCGCACACCAGGGTTCCCCTCAGCACCATCAGGTAACTACGACCTAGGGATTGAGGATTTCTAGAACAACTTTACTCATAGACAGTCTCATGGTTAAACAAGTGACATTTTACAATCAAGCATTTTCAGTTTTTTCTTTGGTGGGGAAAATATTGACACATATAAGGCAATCATATTCTATTAAAGTATGTATTTCTCAAAGGACTCACTATCGAAAAAAATTTTTAAGTATAACTTTCCATGTTTTAATTGACTTTACTCTCAGACTTGTTTGCTTGCAAAAGCCTTCAGAAAATACCAAGAACATACATCATCTGGCAGTTTGCACAGCAACATGAGTGGAGATGCTCTTGTCACACTGCTTGATTTCTCTGTCCCACCTTGCAAAGCACAACCTCCTGTCTGCCCTCCTGGGAAGGGAGCCAGTGCCCACCCTGTGCTCAATCCTTGGGGTAGATATCTTGGTTCTGTCTTCACTGTATGCAGTGTTTCTTGCCCAGCACACAGAAACAGGGCCGGCACAAGTGATGGAAGACAGACTTTCTACAGGAGAAGGACATTGCGTTTCCTTAGCAGAGAATCCGATAGTGAATATTAGCCTCAAAGGAGAAAGGTGGAGTGAATTTCCTCCATCTACTCCTGGAGGCTCCTTCTTTCTCGGACTCCTCCAGAACTGGGTGTGGCATGTGGGTACAATCATGGGCTGCCTGCAAAAAGAAGGAGTCCTGCCTAGCACTAGGTGCTTCAGGTAAGGGGGGAGGACTCCTCCTGAGGCTCTAATAGGAAACAGTTAGAATGAGGGAAGTGGCAGAGAGATGTATCATAACCATTCAGAATGTTATGAGACGTACTAAGAGATGAGATTTCTTATTAAATGAAGTTGTAATTGGCCCAGTAGTAGGCATGCTGAAACCCAGTTTTGTTCACTAAGAATCCAGCCATGGAGCAACTAAACCCGTGCACCACAACTACTAAGCCTGTGCTCTAGACCCTGAAAATCACAACTACTGAGCCCACGTGCCACAAATTTTGTAGCCCATGCACTTAGAGCCCGTGGTCTGGAACAACAGTAGCCACCGAAATGAGAAGCCCGCACAGTGCAACGAAGACCCAACACAGCCAAAAGAAAAAAAAAAGAATCCAGTAAACATTTGCCTGGGTGGTGATAGGATTTGTTTTCCAGGTTAAATGAGGCTCACTTGGTATAAAATCAATGCACACCCTGAAAGTGTACAGTTTATTTACTTTTATATCCATACCCATTCATGATGCAGAGTTGATGGGAATATTTTTTAGAAAGATGGCACCAGGAACAGTGATGTTTATGGGAACATAAGTCAAGGGAAACACAACACAAAATGTTCACATACACACACAGAATCATACCACTCATTTCACATACAGACACACCCTTTCTCATGCACACAAACTTACACCACCTAACCGTAATACAGCTTCTTCCTGGGACTATAGTAACTGGTCACATTACTTGTAAATCTCTTTCTATCACCAGGACCCCTACTCTCATTCCCAGCACAAATTTGAAATCAGTTTGCCCTCTACACTAAAACCAGCAAGAATGTCCCACTTTCTCATCTTCCAAGTTCTTCCTCCCCAAGTGACTGATTCCAGAATACATACTGTTTTCACGTTCTGTGAAGGCCACCTGCAACTACAGAAGAGAAAACACTATGAGGATAAGATCACAGTGATGCTCAGGTCTTTTGTTCATTTGCTGACAGTAGAAAACCTGATAAGAAACAGTGGTCCAGGGAACCCAGCAAGGGTTATCAGAGCAAACCTATTCAGGCTGAAAGGCAAGAACTTTGCTAGGAGGATGGAACTTCCAAGTCCATTTAGGTTGGAAATTACAGAATTCTCTGCCTAGAGGAAAAATCGCTCCAGGAGAGAGAGCTCCATACTATACAGGCTGTAATGGATGCTGTCAATTTTAATGTCCTGAGGAATCAGGCACCATGAGTTGGTAATAGACTCTCACTCCACATTCTCCCAACCAAGGGAATTGTATGTATCTGGAAGGAATACCCTCAAATATTCATAACTTAAATCTATTGAAAGAGAAATAAAGCAATATTTCTATCTCAGACCAGAAAAAATCCAGCTTACCTTGATGATCCTCGGAGGCTTTTCTTCTGTCCTATCACGGTGCAGGTCTACCGCCACATCATCAGGGAGAGCTGGAGGGACACAGAGTAACTGTCAGGACACTGGTGATGCAGCTCAGGAATGACTCAGGGCCTTTCTTCTCGATGAGGACATGGGGTGGTGTGTATGGATGTGGGAGGTTAGTAAGTGTGGGCTGAGCTGGTGTTGGGCCATCCTCTTTGGGGGATGAAGGAAGGTAAAGGACAAGAGGAAGGAAATGAAAACAGAGCTTTGGCTTTGTAGCTAAAGGGAGCCTAATCAGAAGGGAAGGGTCGATCTAAAAAATGGTAAACATTAAAATGCATGCTCTGTTTCAGTGACAGAGACCCATGACCCATCCTGCCTCTTTTGAGCTTCTGCTAAATTGCCACTGTCTCTTGATTTTTCCCAGATCACTCTTTCCCCAGCATCCACAATGCCAGCTACTGCATTTATCATGACTTCTGTTGTATGATATTTTATACTTGATTAACAGCAACCTCCATTAAAGGACTGAATTCAATCCTAGACAAAATATGCTACATTTATTCACTAATCACTTGTCTTAAAGAAAATCAAATACACAAGATTTGACAAAACTGAAATCCTACCCTTTAGATACAGCCACTATCAATCGTATCATATTTTTCTCCCAGTCTTTGTTTGCTATACAATGTACGTATGCCCACTGAGTCAGCGGCTGTCCATACTCTAGGGAGCTGTTCCATAAGTGGGACACTTTGTTATGAAGAGGGAGCCCAGACTCAGCACAGCCTGTCTCTAACCCAGCTGTGCAGGAGAAGTGTACAGGCTAACAGTCAGGTTCCACTTTGAGTCCTTGGGTGTGGGCTACAGGAATTGACCAATTCTATGGCTTATGGTAATGTTATCCAATACAATAAATAGCTCCCTGATTCTTATCTGCTTTTGGCCTTGTTTAAGCAATGACACCAGCACTGACAGATATGACCTGTACTGTGTACATGGTGTCTCAAACCTCTCAGAATCTGTAGCTGACCAGGAGAATGCAGGTCTTGAGGTGAATTTCACATTAATGACTGTGCCAAAGTCAACTGATAAGTCCAGCCATAGCTGCCCTGGATTCTGTGATCATTAAGGCCACCTGATGGGCAAGGTCTGGACCTTTGTAGATGCTAGGACTTCCAGCCAAGGATACGAATGCAGGGACTCCCTTGCTCCATGACTGAGGATCCCTTGGCTGAGTTGTAAGTGCAGGTCAGGGATCCAGAGCATCCATATTGGGACCAACCCCTGGGTTCTCAGTTTGGCTTTTCCACTTAGGAGATCAAGAGCTTAGAACATTTATCTCTGCACCATCTCCTTCTGAGGAAAAGGAATATTAACCAAATCTGGGCAACAGCTGTGTTGAGGGAAGAACATGCAACCAACTTCACAAAACAAGTAAGGGTTCTGTGCCTGAGCTAACCTTAGGTACTTCAAAAGAACTCCGTAAGTATCTTAGCCCCTTAGAGCGGATGAAAGCTATATTAGAGTTCAAAGTAACTTGTCCCAATTCCCTTAATCTGGAAAACTGAAACAAAATTCTACAGCAGAGGAAGCCTCATAAACACAAAGCACCTGCCTGGGTATACCCCAGCCTTGGAAGAACTGGGAAGGATAAGACCAAGGCAGGCCTGAGGAAAGGTCAGAGGGTAGGCAGGACTGTGGGGTGGGGAGCAAGAGCAGGGCTGTCTGGAAGGAGCAGTGGGTTGTAAGAAGAGCAGTGACCCTGGGTCCTGCTGCCCTGAGTCTCTGTCCTGGGCCTGGTCAACCCCAGGAGACCAGGTCAGCAGGGCTTTGAAAGCAAGTGTGTGAAATAGCCCAGCAGCACCTTCACACTGTCCTCTAGAATTCCTGCCGGCCATGAAGGGTCTTTAGGGGCAGCTGGACGTGGACCCCTCTCAAATGGAAGCATGTCAGCACATCAGCCTTGGGGAAATGGAGAGGCTGAGATGAGCTCAAGGAGACTGAGCACATGCAGTGTTCCCAGAGCATGTGTTCTGTGACCCATCCATCTCTGGGACTGTCCTTTACAAGAGGAACTAACAGTGAGGACAAAACATGAGGTGGAGCCACAAGTCCTGAAAGTGCAGAGGGAGACAGTTCACTTCTCATCCACCACCTCACCCTTTCTAGAAGAACTTGGTCTCAAGTTTCAAGGGCCCATGAGTGTTTTGACCCATGAGTGTTTTGTTCTGTCCATCATGGGTCAATATGCAAAAGAAAACAAACTCTCCTGTGCACAATACCCTACATGTGCTAACCAGAAAACAAACTTCCATATTAGGGAGTGACAAGCACAAGAAAGAGCAGCTCATGTGCAAAAGATCATTTTTGATGAGCAAATCAAGAAAATGTGATTATAGAGCACAGTCACGTCTAAGGACACAATTGCTTTCTATTGTATCATTAAAATATGAAAAAAACAAGTCCGAACTCTACACATATTTTATTCTTCTTTCTGATTTCATATCCACCTTCCTCAGTCTCCAAAGCAGGAGATATAACCCTAAAGTTCCAGGAACCCTCTGCCATTAGATCCTACCTAAGTGTTGTTCCTACCTGTATCCTTTTCCTTATCACGGCCACAAATGCTATCCAGAGTCGAATCTGTAGAAACACGAACATGAATTTACAAGTCTTATGGATACATTTAAAATGTGACTAATGTGACTGAGTAATTGGATATTTTATTTGTTTTATTTTAATACTATGAGTTAATCATTAATTGACTTAAATAAATTATAACAGGCACATCTAGCTAGTGGCTACCACACTGTAATACACATCCCTCTCTTTCTCTCTCTCCATATATATATATATATATATATATATATATATATACCCATTCAAGATGGCTGTTTGCTGATGGTTTATCAAAGGAAAAACTTGTGCCCAGTGAAGTACTTAGTCCAAGAGGTAAGAGGGATGCGTCACTCTGCTGGTTTCCCTGGTAACCGATGAGCCCAACTGCTGTCAATTCCCCCTTTAACTGGTAGCCTGCCTATTCCGCCCAGAGTGAAGAATGCTCCTACTGCTGCTGCTGCGTTCTGACTGCCATTGGCTATCTACAGTGGGATGTCTCTCCAGGACTACATTGCTTCTGACGTGAAAGATCTCCCATCTATTAAACCATGAATGTCTCTGTCCCTGATTCCAGGCTCTGTTCTTAGCCCTGAGGTTGAGCAAGTACAGGGCTTGCAGGTGTGAGAGGTGCAGCCCAACACATTCTGCAGGGCAGTTTGCTGGCCAGATTTGATGATTCATTTGTAGGTGTTTCCTAGGATCAGGCACACTTGCCAGGCACTCATGAGACCTTGGGGACACTGAAACAGTAATGTCAACACCCAGATCCTAGAGGAATTCCCGACAGGTGTTCCACTTGAGGGGAGAGGTAATGAGCATGGCCCAGTGCACCTGTGCTAGACATAATTGGCGAGCAGGTGCAGAAGGGAGGGAGGGACATTCACTCACTTCATGAGGCCAGCCTTTTCACCACTGCCTCTGAAAAATCCAGGGAAGGAAGGGACAAAATGCCCTTAGAAGGTAAATGGCCTGTACACTGAAAACTACAAACCACTGCTGAAAGTATTTAACAAGGAACAAATAATTGAAATGGCATATCATATTCATAGACTGGAGATTTCTTATTGTTGACATTTCTACACTACCCAAAGGTAATTATAAATTCATTGTAATACATATCAAAATCCCAATGTCATTTTCAAAGAAATAGAAAAAAAAAGATCCTAAAATATATATGGAAACACTAAGGAGTCCAAACAGACAAAACAATCCTGAGAACAAAGAACATAGATGGAGGCTTCTCACTTCCTGTCTTCAAAACACACTACAAAGCCACAGGAATCAAAACTGTATGGTACTGACATAGAAACAGATACATAGGCCTAAAGACCAGAATAAATAAATCCCAAGAAAACTCATAGATACAGGGCCAAATGAAATTCACCAAGCTTCTAAGACAACAAATAGGGAAAGTATAGTTTTTTCAACAGTCAATAGGATGAAAATATAACTTACAGAAAGATTACAAACATATATCAGAAAAGGAGCTAATGTCCAAAACATCTAAGAAAAACACTACAACTCAAATGCAAAATACATTAAAAAATTAAAAAGGGTAAATAAATGGGTTAAGAAATGTGCAAAGACTTAAATAAGACATTTCCTGAAAAAGACATACAAAAGAGTAACAAATATAGGAAAAGGTTCTCAACCTCACTAATCATCAGGGCAATGCAAATGAACACCTCACACCTGTTAGGCTGTGTATTATAAAGAAAAAAATTAACAGTTTAAGGCCAAGATGTGGGGAATTGGAAACTTTGTACACAGCTGGTGGTAATGTAAAATGGTGCAGCTCTTGTGAAAAAGAGTATGGGTGTTCCTTATAAAATTATAAACAGAAATATCATATGATTCAGCAATCACAGTTCCGGGTATATATCCAAAGGAAGTTAAATCAGTATCACAATGAGATGAACTTAGGTTCATTGCAGCATTCTCCACAATAGCCTAGATATGCAACCAACTTCACAAAAAAAGTAAGTGTCCGGTGCCTGAGCTAACCTTAGGTACTTCAAAACAACTCCGTAAGTCTCTTAGCCCCTTAGAGAGGATGAAAGCAATATTAGAGTTAAAAGTAGCTTGAACCAATTCCCTTAGTCTGGAATACTGAAACAAAAGTTCTACAGCAGGGGAAGCCTCCTAAACACACAGCACCTGCCAGGGTTTACCCCAGCCTTGGAAGAACTGGGAAGGATAAGCCCAAGGAAGGCCTGAGGAAAGGTCCGAGGGAAGGCAGGACTGGAGTGTGGGGAGCAGGGGCAGGGCTGTCCGGATGGAGCAGTGGGTTGTAAGAAGAGCAGTGACCCTGGGTCCTGCCGCCCTGAGTCTCTGTCCTGGGCCTGGTGAATTCCAGGAGACCAGGTTAGCAGGGCTGTGACAGCCAGTGTGTGAAGCGAGCCCATCAGACCCTTCACACAGTCCTCTAGAATTCTTGCCGGCCATGAAGGGTCTTTAGGGGCAGTTGGACGTGGAGCCCTCTCAATTGGAAACCTCTCAGCACATCAGCCTTGGGAGGTGCTGAGGCTGAAATGAGGAGACTGAGCACATGCAGTGATCCAAAAGAATGTGTTCTGAGACTCATCCATCTCTGGGAGCGCGCTTTCCATGAGGAATAAACAGTGAGGACAAAAGTAACATTAAGCTACAAGTCCTGAAAGTGTAGAGGGAGAGAGTTCAAGTCTCATCCACCACCTGACACTCACTATAAGAACTTGTTCTCCAGTGTCAAGTGACTATGGGAGTTTTGTTCCCACTAGGATATGGCCATCATACGTGAATGTAAAAATGAAATCAAAACCTTGGTGCAAAATACCCTCCAGGTATCAAACAGAAAAGAACCTTTCATTTTTGGCAGTGAAAAAGCAATGAAAGAGTAGTCTTGTGAGAAAGAAAATTTCTGAATGGCAAAGCAAGAAAAGATGACTATAAGCACAGTACAGTCAAAAGACATGGACACAATAACTCTATTATATCATTAAAATTTGGAAAGAACAAATCAGAATTCTACACATATTTCCTTCTTCTTCCTGATTTCATGTTCACCTTCCTTCATTTCTAAAGAACCGGGTGGAATCAAAGTGTTCTAGGAATTGTGTCCCTTTAGATCCTACCTGAGAGTTGTTCCCTATGTGAATCGTCCTCAGCATCACTGCTATCTATGCTCTCCACCATGCATTTTGTACAAACACAACTATGAGCCTAAAGTTATCATACAAGTTGACCCACCCATTTCTCCTACTCGACTTGCTGGCTCACACAGCATCACCCTGGTCTTCCCTCCAGGTTCTCAGACCTCCCCTGTGCTCTGTGCAGACAGAGTCCTTCAATAAGATATTGATCACAGTTGAAAATTTCAAATGAGGAAGAGATGCTGAGAAATTCACCTTCCAACCCCTCACTTCTATAGACCCATTTATAGCTTTCACCGTCAACTTTACCAACCTGAAATTCCAGATGTTACAGACACACTTGGAACATGGCTAGTGTGACCAAGCAATTGTGTGGTTTTTGCATTTTTTAATAGAATGATTTAATTATTTTTCGAACTAAATTAATTATAAATAGAGACATTTGGTTAGTGGCTACCACACTGGAAAGCTCAGCTCTAAGAAATCCAAAGATGAGATAGAGGCAACCAGCCACCCCTCCCCTGGCTGTTCCTTACGGAAGAAAATTTGATGGCCTGATCTGATCATTCGTATGTAGGTATATCTTGGGCTCTTGTACCCACGCCAGGCATTGCGAGAGTCCTTGTGGACACTGAAATAGTACAGTCAACACTCAGATCCAAGAGGAATTCCCAGCAAGGGGCCCAATTGTAGACAGAGGTGAAGGGCATGGCCCAGTACACCTGTATTAGACATAATCAGAGAGTAGGTGCAGAGGGGCGGGATGGATTTCACTCTCTCCATGAGTCCATCCTTCTCACCCCTGACTCTAGAGGACCTGAGGAAGGCAGTGGAAAAGGCCCCGTAGGAGGTGAAAAAATTGTATACTGAATACTACAGGACATTGGGGAAAGTAATTACAGAAGAGACAAGTAATTGGAATGACATACCATGTACATAGACTGGATTATTAAATACTGTTGGCATTTCTATACTACATAAAGGGATGTACACATATATCACAACAACCCACAAAATTCCATGTCATTATTATAGAAGTGGACAGAATTCGAAAATACATATGGAACACCCCCAAGTAGATAAAACAATCTTGAGAGCAAAAAGCAATGATGGAGATTAACACTTCCTGAACTCAAAACACATAACAATGCCACAGTAGTCAAAATAGTCTGCTACTGGCATCAAGACAGTGAGATAGACCAATGAAATATAATAGAGAGACCCCAAATAAACGCACATATATATGGCCAACTGATCTTGGCCAAGGTTCTAAGATTACCAAGTGAAGAGAGGATAGTCCCTTCAACAATCAACAGAATGAAAAGGCAACATATAGGATGGGAGGAAATATGTGTAAACCTTGTATCTGCATAAGGGACCAATATCCAGAATATATAAGAAACTACTACAAGTCAATTTCAGAAAAACACGGGCAAATAATGGACTTTAAAAATGGGTAAAAAGCTTCACTAGACATTTGTCCATAAAGACATACAAGTGGTCAATCTACATATGAAAATTTGCTCGACATCGCTAAGCATCAGGGAAATGGAAATGAAGCTCCAAGGAGATATCACCGACACCTCTTAGAATGTGTATTATAAAAAGACAATGAGGGCCTCACGGTTGGCACAGTGGTTGAGAGTCCGCATGCCGAGGCAGGGGACACGTGTTTGTGCCCCGGTCTGGGAGGATCCCACATGCCGCTGAGCAGCTGGGCCCATGAGCCATGGCCGTTTAGCCTGTGCGTTTGGAGCCTGTGCTCCTCAACGGGAGAGCCCACAACAATGAGAAGCCCGTGTAATGCAAAAAAAAAAAAAAAAAAAAAAAAGAAAATTAACGGATGCTGGCAAAGATGTGAAGAAGTGGAACTTCTGTACCCTATTTTGTAACCTGAAATAATGTAAAATGGTGTAGCCATTATGGAAAACAGAATGGAGGTCCCCCAAAAATTATTAAGAGAACTCTCATAAAATCCAGCAATCACTCATTTACGTTTATATACAAAGGAGATAAAACAAGAATGTCCAAGAGATATCTACAATCTCATGTCCATTGCAGCATTATACACAATACACAACATAGGAAAACTGCCTAGTGTCCATGGGAAGATGAATTAATAAAGAAAATGTGGTGTATACATAGAGTGGAATGTCATTCAGTCTTTGAAAAGGAAGGAAATCCTGCCATTTGCAGCAACACGAAAGAACTTGGAGGACATTTGTAAGAGTGAAATAAGCCAGTCACAGAAGTTCAAAAACTGAAAGGAAGCTCCGAGAAGCAGAGAGTAGAAGGGTGGTTCCAAGAGCTGGCAGGAGGTTGACATGGGAAGTCTCTGTTCAATGGTTAGAATGTGTTATTTGCAAAATGGAAAAGTTCTAGACACATGCTGTACAACAAGGTGCATGTAGTCAACAGGACTGACTGGACATTTCAAAACCTGTTAAGACGTTGGATTTTATCGTATGTGTACTCTTATAACAATAAAATATACATATGTAAAATAAATACAAAGTGGAAAAAGGGGAAAAAAGAAGAAAAATAAGGAAAGGGAGTCAACAGAGTGAAAGAAGAAAGCAGGAAGGGTCTCGAATGTACACAGGTATCAGGAGATAATGGGACAGAAGCTCCTCTCCCCAGGCTTTAAAGAAGACATCTCTCCAGAGTTCACTCCAGCAAGAGGGGGATGTCCTTTCTCTTCCCCATTCAAGCAGAAGTGCCAATAGCATCCTAAGTGTGGCCCAGGCTGTGCTCAGGTGTACACTTTTCCTTGATGTCTAAACCAAGCACCCCTGACTCCCCATGGCTCAGGTGCCCTTCCTGTATCTCCTTCCACTTCTCTAAAGCATTTCCCTCTTCAAGTCCAGCCCGAGGCTCCAATCCTGTCCTCACACGTGGGGTCCACTGGGCGGGTCTCTGCGTTCTTAAGAGCCTCCCTGTGAGTAGCAGGCACTGAATCGCACATCAGGGTTCCCCTCAGCACCATCAGGAAACCACGACCTAGGGATTGAGGATTTCTAGAACAACTTTATTCATACACAGTCTCTTGGGTAAACAAGTGACATTTTACAATCAAGCATTTTCAGTGTTTTCTTTGGTGGGGAAAATATTGACACATATAAGGCAATCATATTCTATTAAAGTATGTATTTCTCAAAGGACTCACTATCGAAAAAAAATTTTTAAGTATATCTTTCCATGTTTTAATTGACTTTACTCCCAGAATTGTTTGCTTGCAAAACGCCTTCAGAAAATACCAAGAACCTACTTCATCTGGCAGTTTGCACAGCAACATGAGTGGAGATGCTCTTGTCACACTGCTTGGTTTCTCTGTCCCACCTTGCAAAGCACAACCTCCTCTCCGCCCTCCTGGGAAGGGAGTCAGTGCCCACCCTGAGCTCAATCCCTGGGGTAGATCTCTTGGTTCTGTCTTCACTGTACGCAGTGTTTCTTGCCCAGCACACAGAAACAGGGCCGGCACAAGTGATGGAAGACAGACTTTCCACAGGAGAAGGACATTGCGTTTCCTTAGCACAGAATCCGATAGTGAATATTAGCCTCAAAGGAGAAAGGTGGAGTGAATTTCCTCCATCTACTCCTGGAGGCTCCTTCTTTCTCGGACTCCTCCAGAACTGGGTGTGGCATGTGGGGACAAGCATGGGCTCCCTACAAAATGATGGAGGCCTACCTAAAACAAGGTGCTTCAGGTAAGGGGGGAGGACTCATCCCGAAGCTCTAATAGGAAAGAGTTAGAATGAGGGAAGTGGTAGAGAGTTGTATCATAACCATTCAGAATGCTATGAGACCTACTAAGAGATGAGATTTCTTATTAAATGAAGTTGTAATTGACCCAGTAGTAGGGATTGTGAAATACAGTTTTGTTCACTAAGAATCCAGTCATGGAGCAACTAAGCCCGTGCACCACAACTACTAAGCCCGTGCTCTAGAGCCCGCAAGTCAAGGCCAAGATGTGGGGAATTGGAAACTTTGTACACTGCTGGTGGGAATGTAAAATGGTGCCGCTATTATGGAAAAGAGTATGGGGGTTCCTTTTAAAATTATAAACAGAAATATCATATGATTCAGCAATCACAGTTCTGGGTATATAGCCAAAGGAAATTAAATCAGTATCACAATGAGATGAACTTATGTTCATTGCAGCATTCTCCACAATAGCCTAGATATGTAACCAACTTCACAAAACAAGTAAGGGTCCTGTGCCTGAGCTAACATTAGGTACATCAAAACTACTCCGTAAGTCTCTTAGCTCTTTAGAGAGGATGAAAGCAGTGTTAGAGTTAAAAGTAACTTTTCCCTATTCCCTTAGCCTGGAATACTGACACAATATTCTACAGCAGAGGAAGCCTCATAAACACACAGCAACTGCCAGGGTTTACACCAGTCTTAGAAAAACTGGGAAGGATAAGACCAAGGCAGGCCTGAGGAAAGGTCAGAGGGTAGGCAGGACTGGAGTGTGGGGAGCAGGGGCAGGTCTGTCCGGATGGAGCAGTGGGTTGTAAGAAGAGCAGTGACCCTGGGCCCTACTGCCATGAGTCTCTGTCCTGGGCCTGGTGAATTCCAGGAGACCAGGTTAGCAGGGCTGTGAGAACCAGTGTGTGAAGTGAGCCCAGCAGCCCCTTCACACAGTCCTCTACAATTCCTGCCGCCCATGAAGGGTCTTAAGGGGCAGCTGGACGTGGACCCCTCTCAAATGGAAGCACCTTCAGCACATCAGCCTTGGGAGGTGCTGAGGCTGAAATGAGGAGACTGAGCACATGCAGTGGCCCCAAAGCATGTGTTCTGTGACTCATCCATCTCTGGGAGCGCATTTTCCATGAGGATTAAACAGTGAGGACAAAAGTAACATTAAGCTACAAGTCCTGAAAGTGTAGAGGGAGAGAGTTCAAGTCTCATCCACCACCTGATACTCAGTATAAGAACTTGTTCTCCAGTGTCAAGTGACTATGAGAGTTTTATTCCCACTAGGATATGGCCATCATACGCGAATGTAAAAAGGAAACCAAAATCCCTGGTGCAAAATACCCTCCAGGTACCAAACAGAAACGAACCTTTCATCTTTGGCAGAGAAAAATCAATGAAAGAGTAGTCTTCTGAGAAAGAAAATTTCTGAATGGCAAAGCAAGAAAAGATGACTATAAGCACAGTACAGTCAAAGGACATGGACACAATAACTCTATTATATCATTAAAATTTGGAAAGAGCAAATCAGAATTCTACACATATTTCCTTCTTCTTCCTGTTTGCATATACACCTTCCTTAGTTTCTAAAGAACCGGGTGGAACCCAAGTGTTCTAGGAGTTGTCTCGCTTTAGATCCTACCTGAGAGTTGTTCGCTATCAGAATCGTCATCAGCATCACTGCTATATATGCTCTCCATGATCCATTCTGTACAAACACAACATGAGCATAAAGTTATTATACAAGTTGACCCACCCATTTCTCCTACTCGTCTTGCTGGCTCACAGAGCATCCCCCTGGTCTTCCCTCCAGGTTCTCAGACCTCCCCTGTGCTCTGTGCAGACAGAGTCCTTCAATAAGATATTGATCACAGTTGAAAATTTCAAATGAGGAGGAGGTGCTGAGAAAATCACCTTTCAACCCCTTACTTCTATAGACCCATTTACAGCTTTCACCGTCAACCTTACCAACCTGAAATTCCAGATGTTATAGACACACTTCAAACATGGCTAGTGTGACCAAGCAATTGTGTGGTTTTTGCATTTTTTAATAGAATGAGTTAAGTCTTGTTTGAACTAAATTAATTATAAATAGACACATTTGGTTAGTGGCTACCACACTGGAAACTCAGTTCTAAGAAATCCAAAGATGAGAAAGAGGCAACCAGCCACCATTCCAATGGTTGTTATTTACTGCAGAAAATTTGATGGCCTGATCTGATCATTCATATGTAGGTATATCTTGGGCTCTTGGACCCAAGCCAGACATTGGGAGAGTCCTTGTGGACACTGAAATAGTACAGTCAACACTCAGATCCAAGAGGAATTCCCAGCAAGGGGCCCACTTGTAGACAGAGGCGAAGGGCATGGCCCAGTACACCTGTATTACACATAATCAGAGAGTAGGTGCAGGGGGAGGGAGGGATTTCAATCTCTCTATGAGTCCATCCTTCTCAATCCTGACTCTATAAGACCTGAGAAAGGCAGTGAAAAACACCCCGTAGGAGGTGAAAAATTTGTATACTGAAAACTACAGGACATTGCTGAAAAAAATTAAAGAAGAGACAAGTAATTGGAATGACATACCATGTTCATAGACTGGATTATTAAATACTGTTGGCATTTCTATTCTACATAAAGTGATGTACACATATATCGCAACAACCCACAAAATTCAATGTCATTATTATAGAAGTGGACAGAATCCTAAAATACATATGGAACCCCCACAAGTAGATAAAACAATCTTGAGAGCAAAGAGCAATGATGGAGATTAACACTTCCTGAACTCAAAACACATAACAATGCCACAGTAGTCAAAATAGTCTGCGACTGGCATCAAGACAGTGAGATAGACCAATGAAATATAATAGAGAGACCTCAAATAAACGCACATATATTTGGCCAAGGTTCTAAGATTACCAAGTGAAGACAGGATAGTCTCTTCAACAATCAACAGCATGAAAAGGCAACCTATAGGATGGGAGGAAATATGTGTAAACCTTGTATCTGAATGAGAGACCAATATCCAGAATATATAAGAGACTACTACAAGTCAATTTCAGAAAAACAGCAGGCAAATAACTGAGTTTAAAAATGGGTAAAAATCTTCACTAGACATTTCTCCATAAAGACATACAAGTGGTCAATCTACATATGAAAATTTGCTCAACCTCGCTAAGCATCAGGGAAATGGAAATCAAGCCACAGGGAGATATCACTCACACCTGTTAGGATGTGTATTATAAAAAGACAAATAGATCTTCCGTGGTGGCACAGTGGTTGAGAGTCCGCCTGCCGAGGCAGGGGACACATGTTCATTCCCCGGTCTGGGAGGATGCCACATGCCGCTGAGCGGCTGGGCCCATGTCCCATGGCTGCTGAGCCTGTGCATTTGGAGCCTGTGCTCTGCAACGGGAGAGCCCACAACAATGAGAGACACGTGTGCTGCAAAAAAAAAAAAAAAAAAAAATAAGAAAGAAAGAAAATTAATGGATGCTGGCAGAGATGTGAAGAAGTGGAACTCCTGTACCCTGTTTTGTACCCTGGAGTAATGTAAAATGGTGTAGCCATTATGGAAAACAGAATGGAGGTCCCTGAAAAATTATTAAGAGAACTATCATAAAATCCTGCAGTCACTCATTTAGGTTTATATACAAAGGAGATAAAACAAGAATGTCCAAGAGATATCTACAATCTCATGTCTATTGCAGCATTATACACAATACACAACATAGGAAAACTGCCTAGTGTCCATGGGAAGATGAATTAATAAAGAAAATGTGGTGTATACATACAGTGGAAAGTCACTCAGTCTTTGAAAAAGAAGGAAATCCTGCCATTTGCAGCAACACGAAAGAAAGTAGAGGACATTTCTAAGAGTGAAATAAGCCAGTCACAGAAGGTCAAAAACTAAAAGAAAACTCCGAGTAGCAGAGAGCAGAAGGGGGGTTCCAAGAGCTGGCAGGAGGTTGACATGGGAAGTCACTGTTCAATGGTTAGAATGTGTTATTTCAAATTGGAACAGTTCTAGATACATGCTGTAAAACAAGGTGCATGTAGTCAACAGGACTGCCTGGACATTTCAAAACTTGTTATGAAGTTGGATTTCATCGTATGAGTATTTTTACAACAATAAAATACACATATGTAAAATAAATACAATGGGGAAAAAGGGGAAAAAAGAAGAAAAATAAGGAAAGGGAGTCGACAGAGGGAAAGAAGAAAGCAGGAAGGGTCTCGAATGTACACAGGTATCAGGAGATAATGGGAGAGAAGCTCCTCTCCCCAGGCTTTAAAGAAGACATCTCTCCAGAGTTCACTCCAGCAAGAGGGGGATGTCCTTTCTCTTCCCCATTCAACCAGAAGTGCCAACAGCATCCTAAGTGTGGCCCAGGCTGTGCTCAGGTGTACACTTTTCCTTGATCTCTAAACCAACCACACCTGATTCCCCATGGCTCAGGTGCCCTTCCTGTATCTCCTTCCACTTCTCTAAAGCATTTCCCCCTTCAAGTCCAGCCCGAGGCGGCAATCCTGTCCTCACACGTGGGGTCCACTGGGCGGGTCTCTGAGTTCTTAAGAGCCTCCCTGTGAGTAGCAGGCACTGAATCGCACACCAGGGTTCCCCTCAGCACCATCAGCAAACTACGACCTAGGGATTGAGGATTTCTAGAACAACTTTACTCATAGACAGTCTCTTTGTTAAACAAGTGACATTTTACAATGAAGCATTTTCAGTTTTTTCTTTGGTGGGAAAATATTGACACATATAAGGCAATCATATTCTATTAAAGTATGTATTTCTCAAAGGACTCACTATCGCAAAAAATTTTTTAAGTATAACTTTCCATGTTTTAATTGACTTTACTCCCAGACTTGTTTGCTTGCAAAGGCCATCAGAAAATACCATAACCTATATCATCTGGCAGTTTGCACAGCAACATGAGTGGAGATGCTCTTGTCACACTGCTTGGTTTCTCTGTCCCACCTTCTAAAGCACAATCTCCTGTCCGCCCTCCTGGGAAAGGAGCCAGTGCCCACCCTGAGCTCAATCCCTGGGGTAGATCTCTTGGTTCTGTCTTCACTGTATGCAGTGTTTCTTGCCCAGCACACAGAAACAGGGCCGGCACAAGTGATGGAAGACAGACTTTCCACAGGAGAAGGACATTGCGTTTCCTTAGCACAGAATCTGATAGTGAATATTAGCCTCAAAGGAGAAAGGTGGAGTGAATTTCCTCCATCTACTCCTGGAGGCTCCTTCTTTCTCGGACTCCTCCAGAACTGGGTGTGGCATGTGGGTACAAGCATGGGCTCCTTGCAAAAGGAAGGAGGCCTGCATAGCACTAGGTGCTTCAGGTAAGGGGGGAGGACTCATCGGGAGGCTCTAATAGGAAACAGTTAGAATGAGGGAAGTGGTAGAGAGATGTATCATAACCATTCAGAATGCTATGAGACGTACTAAGAGATGAGATTTCTTATTAAATGAAGTTGTAATTGACCCAGTAGTAGGGATGATGAAACCCAGTTTTGTTCACTAAGAATCCAGCCATGGAGCAAATAAACCCGTGCACCACAACTACTAAGCCTGTGCTCTAGAGCCTGAAAGTCACAACTACTGAGCCCACGTGCCACAACTATTGAAGCCCATGCACCTAGAGCCCGTGGTCTGGAACAACAGTAGACACCGAAATGAGAAGCCCGCGCAGTGCAACGAAGTCCCAACACAGCCAAAAGAAAAAAAAATAATAATCCAGTAAACATTTGCCTGGGTTGTGATAGGATTTGTTTTCCTGGTTAAATGAGGCTCACTTGGTATAAAATCAATGCAGACCCTGAAAGTGTACAGTTTATTTACTTTTATATCCATACCCATTCATGATGCACTGTTGATGGGAATATATTTTAGAAAGTTGGCACCAGTAACAGTGATGTTTAGGGGAACATGAATCAAGGGAAAGACAACACAAAATGTTCACATACACACACAGAATCATCCCACTCATTTCACATACAGACACACCCAGTCTCATGCACACAAACCTACACCACCTAACCGTAATACAGACTCTTCCTGGGACTATAGTAATTGGTCACATTACCTGTAAATCACTTTCTGTCACCAGGGCCCCTACTCTCATTCCCAGCACAAATTTGGAATCAGTTTGCCCTCTACACTAAAACCAGCAAGAATGTCCCACTTTCTCATCTTCAAAGTTCTTCCTCCCCAAGTGACTGATTCCAGAATACATACTGTTTACACGTTCTGTGAAGGCCACCTGTAATTACAGAAGAGAAAACACTATGAGGATAAGATCACAGAGATGCTCAGGTCTTTTGTTCATTTGCTGACAGTAGAAAACCTCATAAGAAACAGTGGTCCAGGGAACCCAGCAAGGGTTATCAGAGCAAACCTACTCAGGCTGAAAGGCAAGAACTTTGCTGGGAGGATGGAACTTCCAAGTCCATTTACGTTGGAAATTACAGAATTCTTTGCCTAGAGGAAAAATCGCTGCAGGAGAGAGAGCTCCATACTCTACAGGCTGTAATGGATGCTATCAATTTTAATGTCCTGAGGAATCAGGAACCAAGGGTTGGTAATAGACTCTCACTCCACATTCTCCCAACCAAGGTAATTGTATGTATCTGGAAGGAATACCCTCAAATATTCATAACTTAAATCTATTGAAAGAGAAATAAAGCAATATTTCTATCTCAGACCAGAAAAAATCCAGCTTACCTTGATGATCCACGGAGGCTTTTCTTCTGTCCTATCACGGTGCAGGTCAACCGCCACATCCTCAGGGAGAGCTGGAGGGACACAGAGTAACTGTCAGGACACTGGTGCTGCGGCTCAGTAATTACTCAGGGGCTTTCTTCTCGATGAGGACATGGGGTGGTGTGTATGGATGTGGGAGGTTAGTAAGTGTTGGCTGAGCTGGTGTTGGGCCATCCTCTTTGGGGGATGAAGGAAGGCAAAGGACAAGAGGAAGGAAATGAAAACAGAGCTTTGGCTTTCTAGCTAAGGGGAGCCTAATCAGAAGGGAAGGGTCGATCTAAAAAATGGTAAACACTAAATTGCATGCTCTGTGTCAATGACACAGACCCATGACCCATGCTTTGAGCTTCTGCTAAATTGCCACTGTCTCTTGATTCTTCACAGATCACTCTTTACCCAGCATCCACAATTCCAGCTACTGCATTTATCATGTCTTCTGTTGTATAATATTTTATACTTGATTAACAGCAACCTCTATTAAAGGACTGAATTCAGTCCTATACAAAATATGCTATATTTATTCACTAATCACTTGTCTTAAAGAAAATCAAATACACAAGATTTGACAAAACTGAAATCCTACCATTTAGATACAGCCACTATCAACCGTATCATATTTTTCTCCCAGTCTTTGTTTTCTATACAATGTATGTATGCCCACTGAGTCAGGGGCTGTCCATACTCTAGGGAGCTGTTCCATAAGTGGGACACTTCGTTATGAAGAGGGAGCCTGAACTGAGCACAGCCTGTCTCTAACCCAGCTGTGCAGGAGAAGTGTACAGGCTAACAGTCAGGGTCCACTTTGAGTCCTTGGGTGTGGGCTACAGGAATTGACCAATGCTATGGCTTATGGTAATGTTATCCAATACAATAAAATAGCTCCTTGATTCTTATTTGCTTTTGGCCTTGTTTAAGCAATGACACCAGCACTGACAGATATGACCTGTACTGTATACATGGGGTCTCACACCTCTCAGAATCTGGGAGCTGACCAGAATTCAGGTCTTGAGGTGAATTTCACATTAATGACTGTGCCAAAGTCAACTGATAAGCCCACCCATAGCTGCCCTGGATTCTGTGATCATTAAGGCCACCTGATGGGCAAGGTCTGGACCTTTGGAGATGCTAGGACTTCCAGCCAAGGATACGAATGCAGGGACTCCCTTGCTCCATGACTGAGGATCCCTTGGCTGAGTGGTAAGTGCAGGTCAGGGATCCGGAGCATCCATATTGGGACCCACACCTGTGTTCTCAGTTTGGCTTTTCCACATAGGAGGTCAAGAGCTGAGAACATTTATCTCTGCACCATCTCCTTCTGAGGAAAAGGAATATTAACCAAATCTGGGCAACAGCTGTGTTGAGGGAAGAACAAGGTAGTGTTCAGGCAGTGTGCAGTGGTGATGAGCTTTGTTGACAGGTGAATTGTGCTGTGTAAGAGGGAAATATCTCCTCAGGAGATATAAATGTAAAATGATGCCGCTATTATGAAAAAGAGTATGGGGGTTCCTTATAAAATTATAAACAGAAATATCATATGATTCAGCAATCACAGTACTGGGTTTATATCCAAAGGAAATTAAATCAGTATCACAATGACATGAACTTAGGTTCATTGCAGCATTCTCCACAATAGCCTAGATATGCAACCAAATTCACAAAACAAGTAAGGGTCCAGTGCCTGAGCTAACCTTAGGTACTTCAAAACAACTCCATAAGTCTCTTAGCCCCTTAGAGAGGATGAAATCAATATTAGAGTTAAAAGTAACTTGAACCAATTCCCTTAGTCTGGAATACTGAAACAAAAGTTCTACAGCAGGGGAAGCCTCCAAAACACACAGCACGTGTCAGGGTTTACCCCAGCCTTGGAAGAACTGGGAAGGATAAGACCAAGGCAGGCCTGAGGAAAGGTCCGAGGGTAGGCAGGACTGGGGTGTGGGGAGCCGGGGCAGGGTTGTCCGGATGAAGCAGTGGGTTGTAAGAAGAGCAGTGACACTGGGTCCTGCTGCCCTGAGTCTCTGTCCTGGGCCTGGTGAATTCCAGGAGACCAGGTTAGCAGGGCTGTGAGAGCCAGTGTGTGAAACGAGCCCAGCAACCCCTTCACACAGTCCTCTACAATTCCTGCCGGCCATGAAGGGTCTTTAGAGGCAGTTGCACGTGGAGCCCTCTCAATTGGAAGCAACTCAGCACATCAGCCTTGGGAGGTGCTGAGGCTGAAATGAGGAGACTGAGCACATGCAGTGATCCCAAATCACGTGTACTGTGACTCTTCCACCTCTGCGAGCGTGCTTTCCATGAGGAATAAACAGTGAGGACAAAAGTAAGGTGAAGCTACAAGTCCTGAAAGTGTAGAGGGAGAGAGTTCAAGTCTCATCCACCACCTGACACTCACTATAAGAACTTGTTCTCCAGTGTCAAGTGACTATGACAGTTTTGTTCACACTAGGATATGGCCATCATACGTGAATGTAAAACTGAAACCAAAATCCTGGTGCAAAATACCCTTCAGGTACCAAACAGAAACGAACCTTTCATTTTTGGCAGTGAAAAAGCAATGAAAGAGTAGTCTTGTGAGAAAGAAAATTTCTGAATGGCAAAGCAAGAAAAGATGACTATAAGCACAGTACAGTCAAAGGACATGGACACAATAACTCTATTATATCATTAAAATTTGGAAAGAACAAATCAGCATTCTACACATATTTCCTTCTTCTTCCTGATTTCATATTCACCTTCCTTCGTTTCTAAAGAACCGGGTGGAACCAAAGTGTTCTAGGAATTGCCTCGTTTTAGATCCTTACTGAGAGTTGTTCCCTACGTGAATCGTCATCAGCATCACTGCTATGTATGCTCTCTACCATGCATTTTGTACAAACACAACCATGAGCATAAATTTATTATACAAGTTGACCCACCCATTTCTCCTACTCGACTTGCTGGCTCACAGAGCATCACCCTGGTCTTCCCTGCAGGTTCTCAGACCTCCCCTGTGCTCTGTGCAGACAGAGTACTTCAATAAGATATTGATCACAGTTGAAAATTTCAAATGAGGGAGAGATGCTGAGAAAAGCACCTTCCGACCCCTCACTTCTATAGACCCATTTATAGCTTTCACCGTCAACTTTACCAACCTGAAATTCCAGATGTTACAGACACACTTGAAACATGGCTAGTGTGACCAAGCAATTGTGTGGTTTTTGTGCTTTTTAATAGAATGATTTAATTATTGTTTGAACTAAATTAATTATAAATAGACACATTTGGTTAGTGGCTACCACACTAGAAAGCTCAGGTGTAAGAAATCCAAAGATGAGAAAGAGGCAACCAGCCACCCCTCCCCTGGCTGTTCCTTACTGCAGAAAATTTGATGGCCTGATCTGATCATTCGTATGTAGGTATATCTTGGGCTCTTGGACCCACGCCAGGCATTGCGAGAGTCTTTGTGGACACTGAAATAGTACAGTCAACACTCAGATCCAAGAGGAATTCCCAGCAAGGGGCTCAATTGTAGACAGAGGTGAAGGGCATGGCCCAGTACACCTGTATTAGACATAATCAGAGAGTAGGTGCAGAGGGGAGGGATGGATTTCACTCTCTCCATGAGTCCATCCTTCTCACCCCTGACTCTAGAAGACCTGAGGAAGGCAGTGGAAAAGGCCCCGTAGGAGGTGAAAAATTTGTATACTGAAAACTACAGGACATTGCGGAAAGAAATTAAAGAAGAGACAAGGAATTGGAATGACATACCATGTACATAGACTGGATTATTAAATACTGTTGGCATTTCTATACTACATAAATGGATGTACACATATATTGCAACAACCCACAAAATTCCATGTCATTATTATAGAAGTGGACAGAATTCGAAAATACATATGGAATACCCCCAAGTAGATAAAACAATCTTGAGAGCAAAGAGCAATGATGGAGATTAACACTTCCTGAACTCAAAACACATAACAATGCCACAGTAGTCAAAACAGTCTGCTACTGGCATCAAGACAGTGAGATAGACCAATGAAATATAATAGAGACCCCAAATAAACGCACATATATATGGCCAACTGATCTTGGCCAAGGTTCTAAGATTACCAAGTGAAGAGAGGATAGTCTCTTCAACAATCAAGAGAATGAAAAGGCAACATATAGGATGGGAGGAAATATGTGTAAACCTTGTATATGAATAAGGGACCAATATCCAGAATATATAAGAAACTACTACAAGTCAATTTCCAAAAAAGACGGGCAAATAACTGAGTTTCAAAATGGGTAAAAAGCTTCACAAGACATTTCTCCATAAAGACATACAAGTGGTCAATCTACATATGAAAATTTGCTCAGCATTGCTAAGCATCAGGGAAATGGAAATGAAACCACAAGGAGATATCACTCACACCTCTTAGGATGTGAATTATAAAAAGACAGTTAGGGCCTTCCGTTTGGCACAGTGGTTGAGAGTCTGCGTGCCTATGCAGGGGAGACGTGTTTGTGCCCCGGTCTGGGAGGATCCCACATGCCACTGAGCGGCTGGGCCCGTGAGCCATGGCTGCTTAGCCTGTGCGTTTGGAGCCTGTGCTCCACAACAGGAGAGCCCACAACAATGAGAGGCCCGTGTGCTGCAAAAAAAAAAAAAAAAAGAAAAGAAAAGAAAAGAAAAGAAAATTAATGGATGCTGGCAAAGATGTGAAGAAGTGGAACTTCTGTACCCTGTAGTAATGTAAAATGGTGTAGCCATTATGGAAAACAGAATGGAGATCCCCCAAAAATTATTAAGAGAACTATCATAAAATCCAGCAATCACTCACTTAGGTTTATATACAAAGGAGATAAAACAAGAATGTCCAAGAGATATCTACAATCTCATGTCCATTGCAGCATTATACACAATACACAACATAGGAAAACTGCCTAGTGTCCATGGGAAGATGAATTAATAAAGAAAATGTGGTGTATACATACAGTGGAATGTCATTCAGTCTTTGAAAAAGAAGGAAATCCTGCCATTTGCAGAAACACGAAAGAACTTGGAGGACATTTGTAAGAGTGAAATAAGCCAGTCACAGAAGGTCAAAAACTGAAAGAAAACTCCGAGAAGCAGAGAGTAGAAGGGTGGTTCCAAGAGCTGGCAGGAGGTTGACATGGGAATTCTCTGTTCAATAGTTAGAATGTGTTATTTGCAAAATGGAAAAGTTCTAGACATATGCTGTACAACAAGGTGCATGTAGTCAACAGGACTGACTGGACATTTCAAAACTTGTTAAGACGTTGGATTTTATCATATATGTACTTTTACAACAATAAAATATACATATGTAAAATAAATACAAAGTGGAAAAAGGGGGAAAAAGAAGAATAATAAGGAAAGGGAGTCAACAGAGGGAAAAAAGAAAGCAGGAAGGGTCTCGAATGTACACAGGTATCAGGAGATAATGGGACAGAAGCTCCTCTCCCCAGGCTTTAAAGAAGACATCTCTCCAGAGTTCACTCCAGCAAGAGGGGGATGTCCTTTCTCTTCCCCATTCAAGCAGAAGTGCCAATAGCATCCTAAATGTGGCCCAGGCTGTGCTCAGGTGTACACTTTTCCTTGATGTCTAAACCAGCCACCCCTGACTCCCCATGGCTCAGGTGCCCTTCCTTTATCTCCTTCCACTTCTCTAAAGCATTTCCCTCTTCAAGTCCAGCCCGAGGCGCCAATCCTGTCCTCACACGTGGGGTCCACTGGGCGGGTCTCTGAGTTCTTAAGAGCCTCCCTGTGAGTAGCAGGCACTGAATCGCACACCAGGGTTCCCCTCAGCACCATCAGCAAACTACGACCTAGGGATTGAGGATTTCTAGAACAACTTTACTCATAGACAGTCTCATGGTTAAACAAGTGACATTTTACAATGAAGCATTTTCAGTTTTTTCTTTGGTGGGGAAAATATTGACACATATAAGGCAATCATATTCTATTAAAGTATGTATTTCTCAAAGGACTCACTATCGCAAAAAAATTTTTAAGTATAACTTTCCATGTTTTAATTGACTTTACTCCCAGACTTGTTTGCTTGCAAAGGCCATCAGAAAATACCATAACCTATATCATCTGGCAGTTTGCACAGCAACATGAGTGGAGATGCTCTTGTCACACTGCTTGGTTTCTCTGTCCCACCTTCTAAAGCACAATCTCCTGTCCGCCCTCCTGGGAAAGGAGCCAGTGCCCACCCTGAGCTCAATCCCTGGGGTAGATCTCTTGGTTCTGTCTTCACTGTATGCAGTGTTTCTTGCCCAGCACACAGAAACAGGGCCGGCACAAGTGATGGAAGACAGACTTTCCACAGGAGAAGGACATTGCGTTTCCTTAGCACAGAATCTGATAGTGAATATTAGCCTCAAAGGAGAAAGGTGGAGTGAATTTCCTCCATCTACTCCTGGAGGCTCCTTCTTTCTCGGACTCCTCCAGAACTGGGTGTGGCATGTGGGTACAAGCATGGGCTCCTTGCAAAAGGAAGGAGGCCTGCATAGCACTAGGTGCTTCAGGTAAGGGGGGAGGACTCATCGGGAGGCTCTAATAGGAAACAGTTAGAATGAGGGAAGTGGTAGAGAGATGTATCATAACCATTCAGAATGCTATGAGACGTACTAAGAGATGAGATTTCTTATTAAATGAAGTTGTAATTGACCCAGTAGTAGGGATGATGAAACCCAGTTTTGTTCACTAAGAATCCAGCCATGGAGCAAATAAACCCGTGCACCACAACTACTAAGCCTGTGCTCTAGAGCCTGAAAGTCACAACTACTGAGCCCACGTGCCACAACTATTGAAGCCCATGCACCTAGAGCCCGTGGTCTGGAACAACAGTAGACACCGAAATGAGAAGCCCGCGCAGTGCAACGAAGTCCCAACACAGCCAAAAGAAAAAAAAATAATAATCCAGTAAACATTTGCCTGGGTTGTGATAGGATTTGTTTTCCTGGTTAAATGAGGCTCACTTGGTATAAAATCAATGCAGACCCTGAAAGTGTACAGTTTATTTACTTTTATATCCATACCCATTCATGATGCACTGTTGATGGGAATATATTTTAGAAAGTTGGCACCAGTAACAGTGATGTTTAGGGGAACATGAATCAAGGGAAAGACAACACAAAATGTTCACATACACACACAGAATCATCCCACTCATTTCACATACAGACACACCCAGTCTCATGCACACAAACCTACACCACCTAACCGTAATACAGACTCTTCCTGGGACTATAGTAATTGGTCACATTACCTGTAAATCACTTTCTGTCACCAGGGCCCCTACTCTCATTCCCAGCACAAATTTGGAATCAGTTTGCCCTCTACACTAAAACCAGCAAGAATGTCCCACTTTCTCATCTTCAAAGTTCTTCCTCCCCAAGTGACTGATTCCAGAATACATACTGTTTACACGTTCTGTGAAGGCCACCTGTAATTACAGAAGAGAAAACACTATGAGGATAAGATCACAGAGATGCTCAGGTCTTTTGTTCATTTGCTGACAGTAGAAAACCTCATAAGAAACAGTGGTCCAGGGAACCCAGCAAGGGTTATCAGAGCAAACCTACTCAGGCTGAAAGGCAAGAACTTTGCTGGGAGGATGGAACTTCCAAGTCCATTTACGTTGGAAATTACAGAATTCTTTGCCTAGAGGAAAAATCGCTGCAGGAGAGAGAGCTCCATACTCTACAGGCTGTAATGGATGCTATCAATTTTAATGTCCTGAGGAATCAGGAACCAAGGGTTGGTAATAGACTCTCACTCCACATTCTCCCAACCAAGGTAATTGTATGTATCTGGAAGGAATACCCTCAAATATTCATAACTTAAATCTATTGAAAGAGAAATAAAGCAATATTTCTATCTCAGACCAGAAAAAATCCAGCTTACCTTGATGATCCACGGAGGCTTTTCTTCTGTCCTATCACGGTGCAGGTCAACCGCCACATCCTCAGGGAGAGCTGGAGGGACACAGAGTAACTGTCAGGACACTGGTGCTGCGGCTCAGTAATTACTCAGGGGCTTTCTTCTCGATGAGGACATGGGGTGGTGTGTATGGATGTGGGAGGTTAGTAAGTGTTGGCTGAGCTGGTGTTGGGCCATCCTCTTTGGGGGATGAAGGAAGGCAAAGGACAAGAGGAAGGAAATGAAAACAGAGCTTTGGCTTTCTAGCTAAGGGGAGCCTAATCAGAAGGGAAGGGTCGATCTAAAAAATGGTAAACACTAAATTGCATGCTCTGTGTCAATGACACAGACCCATGACCCATGCTTTGAGCTTCTGCTAAATTGCCACTGTCTCTTGATTCTTCACAGATCACTCTTTACCCAGCATCCACAATTCCAGCTACTGCATTTATCATGTCTTCTGTTGTATAATATTTTATACTTGATTAACAGCAACCTCTATTAAAGGACTGAATTCAGTCCTATACAAAATATGCTATATTTATTCACTAATCACTTGTCTTAAAGAAAATCAAATACACAAGATTTGACAAAACTGAAATCCTACCATTTAGATACAGCCACTATCAACCGTATCATATTTTTCTCCCAGTCTTTGTTTTCTATACAATGTATGTATGCCCACTGAGTCAGGGGCTGTCCATACTCTAGGGAGCTGTTCCATAAGTGGGACACTTCGTTATGAAGAGGGAGCCTGAACTGAGCACAGCCTGTCTCTAACCCAGCTGTGCAGGAGAAGTGTACAGGCTAACAGTCAGGGTCCACTTTGAGTCCTTGGGTGTGGGCTACAGGAATTGACCAATGCTATGGCTTATGGTAATGTTATCCAATACAATAAAATAGCTCCTTGATTCTTATTTGCTTTTGGCCTTGTTTAAGCAATGACACCAGCACTGACAGATATGACCTGTACTGTATACATGGGGTCTCACACCTCTCAGAATCTGGGAGCTGACCAGAATTCAGGTCTTGAGGTGAATTTCACATTAATGACTGTGCCAAAGTCAACTGATAAGCCCACCCATAGCTGCCCTGGATTCTGTGATCATTAAGGCCACCTGATGGGCAAGGTCTGGACCTTTGGAGATGCTAGGACTTCCAGCCAAGGATACGAATGCAGGGACTCCCTTGCTCCATGACTGAGGATCCCTTGGCTGAGTGGTAAGTGCAGGTCAGGGATCCGGAGCATCCATATTGGGACCCACACCTGTGTTCTCAGTTTGGCTTTTCCACATAGGAGGTCAAGAGCTTAGAACATTTATCTCTGCACCATCTCTCTGAGGAAAAGGAATATTAACCAAATCTGGGCAACAGCTGTGTTGAGGGAAGAACATGCAACCAAATTCACAAAACAAGTAAGGATCCTGTGCCTGAGCTAACCTTAGGTACTTCAAAACAACTCTATAAGTCTCTTAGCCCCTTAGAGCGGATGAAAGCAATATTGGAGTTAAAAGTAACTTGTCCCAATTCCCTTAGTCTGGAATACTGAAACAAAATTCTACAGCAGAGGAAGCCTCCTAAACACACAGCTCCTGCCAGGGTTTACCCCAGCCTTGGAAGAACTGTGAAGGATAAGCCCAAGGCAGGCCTGAGGAAAGGTCAGAGTGTAGGCAGGACTGGGGTGTGGGGAGCAAGGGCAGGGCTGTCTGGGAGAAGCAGTGGGTTGTTAGAAGAGCAGTGACCCTGGGTCCTGTGCCATGAGTCTCTGTCCTGGGCCTGGTAAATCCCAGGAGACCAGGTCAGCAGGGCTGTGAAAGCAAGTGTGTGAAATAGCAGAGCAGACCCTTCACACAGCCCCCTAGAATTCCTGCCGGCCATGAAGGTTCTTTAGGGGCAGCTGGACGTGGAACCCTCTCAAATGGAAGCATGTCAGCACACCAGCCTTGGGGAAGTGCAGAGGCTGAGAAGAGCTCAAGGAGACTGAGCACATGCAGTGATCCCAGAGCACGTGTTCTGTGACTCATCCATCTCTGGGACTGTCTTTACAAGAGGAACAAACAGTGAGGACAAAACATGAGGTGAAGCCACAAGTCCTGAAAGTGCAGAGGGAGACAGTTCAGTTCTCATCCACCACCTCACCCTTTCTAGAAGAACTTGGTCTCAAGTTTCAAGGGCCCATGAGAGTTTTGACCCACAGGTTCTGTGCATCATAGGTCAATATGCAAAAGAAAACAAACTCTCCTGTGCACAATACCCTAGATGAGCTAACCAGAAAACAAACTTCCATATTAGGCAGTGACAAGCACAAGAAAGAGCAGCTCATGTGCAAAAGATCAGTTTTGATGAGCAAATCAAGAAAAGGTGATTATAGAGCACAGTCCTCTCTAAGGACACAATTGCTTTCTATTGTATCATTAAAATATGAAAAAAACAAGTCAGAACTCCACACATATTTTATTCTTCCTTCTGATTTCATATCCAACTTGCTCAGTCTCCAAAGCAGGAGATGTAACCCTAAAGTTCCAGGAACCCTCTGCCATTAGATCCTACCTAAGTGTTGTTCCTACCTGTATCCTTTTCCTTATCACGGCCACAAATTCTATCCAGAGTCGATTCTGTAGAAACACGAATATGAATTTACAAGTCTTATGGATACATTTAAAATGTGACTAATGTGACTGAGTAATTGGATATTTTATTTTGTTTTATTTTAATACACTAAGATAATCATTGATTGAATTAAATAAATTATAACAGGCACATCTAGCTAGTGGCTACAACATTGTAATACACATCCCTCTCTCTCTCTCTCTCTCCCTCCATATATATATATATATATACATGTATGTATATATATCTACCGATTCAAGATGGTTGTTTGCTGATGGTTTACCAAAGAAAAAACTTGTGCCCCGTGAAGGTACTTAGCCCAAGGGGTAAGAGGGATGTGTCCCTCTGCTGGTTTCCCTGGTAACCGATGAGCCCATCTGCTGTCAATCCCCCCTTTAACTGGTAGCCTGCCTATTCCGCCCAGAGTGAAGAATGCTGCTACTGCTGCTGCTGCGTTCTGCCTGCCATCGCCTATCTACAGTGGGATGTCTCTCCAGGACCACTTTGCTTCTGACGTGAAAGATCTCCCATCTATTAAACCATGAATGTCTCTGTCCCTGACTCCGGGCTCTTTCCTTAGCCCTGAGGCTGAGCAAGTACAGGGCTTGCAGGCGTGAGAGGTGCAGCCCAACACCTTCTGCAGGTCAGTTTGCTGGCCAGATTTGATGATTCCTTTGTAGGTGTTTCCTAGGCTCATGCACACTTGCCAGGCACTCATGAGACCTTGGGGACACTGAAACAGTAGTGTCAACACCCAGATCCTAGAAGAATTCCCGACAGGTGTTCCACTTGAGGGGAGAGGTAATGAGCATGGCCCAGTGCACCTGTGCTAGACATAATCGGCGAGCAGGTGCAGAAGGGAGGGAGGGACATTCACTCACTTCATGAGCCCATCCTTCTCACCACTGCCTCTGAAAAATCCAGGGAAGGAAGGGACAAAATGCCTTTAGAAGGTAAATGATCTGTACACTGAAAACTACAAACCACTGCTGAAAGAATTTAACAAGGAACAAATAATTGAAATGACATATCATATTCATACACTGGAGACTTATTATTGTTGACATTTCTACACTACGCAAAGGTAAGTATAAATTCATTGTAATACCTATCAAAATCCCAATGTCATTTTCAAAGAAATAGATAAAAAAAAAATCCTAAAATATATATGGAAACACTAAGGACTCCAAACAGACAACACAATCCTGAGAACAAAGACCATGGATGGAGGCTTCTCACTTCCTATCTTCAAAACAGATTCCAAAGCCACAGGAATCAAAACTGTATGGTACTGACATAGAAACAGATACATACGCCTAAAGACCAGAATAAATAAATCCCAAGAAAACTCATAGATACATGGCCATATGAAAATCACCAAGCTTCTAAGACAACAAATAGGGAAAGTATAGTTTTTTCAACAGTCAATAGGATGAAAATATAACTTACAGAAAGATTACAAACATATATCAGAAAAGGAGCTAATGTCCAAAACATCTAAGAAAAACAATACAACTCAAAAGCAAACTAAGTTAAAAATTAAAAAGGGTAAATAAATGGGTTAAGAAATGTGCAAAGGGCCTCCCTGGTGGCGCAGTGGTTGGGAGTCCGCCTGCCGATGCAGGGGATGCGGGTTCGTGCCCCGGTCTGGGAGGGTCCCATGTGCCGCGGAGCGGCTGGGCCCGTGGGCCATGGCCGCTGGGCCTGCGCGTCCGGAGCCTGTGCTCCGCAACGGGAGAGGCCACAGCAGTGAGAGGCCCACATACCGCAAAACGAAAAAAAAAAAAAAAAAAAAAAAAAAAGAAATGTGCAAAGACGTAAATATGATATTTCCTGAAAAAGACATACAAATGAGTAACAAATATAGGAAAAGGTTCTCAACCTCACTAATCATCAGGGCAATGCAAATGAACACCGCACACCTATTAGGCTGTGTATTATAAAGAAAAAAATTAACAGTTTAAGGCCAAGATGTGGGGAATTGGAAACTTTGTAAACAGCTGGTGGTAATGTAAAATGGTGCAGCTATTATGAATAAGAGTATGGGGGTTCCTTATAAAATTATAAACAGAAATATCATATGATTCAGCAATCACAGTACTGGGTTTATATCCAAAGGAAATTAAATCAGTATCACAATGAGATGAACTTAGGTTCATTGTAGCATTCTCCACAATAGCCTAGATATGCAACCAACTTCACAAAACAAGTAAGTGTCCTGTGCCTGAGCTAACCTTAGGTACTTCAAAACAACTCCGTAAGTCTCTTAGCCCCTTAGAGAGGATGAAAGCAATATTAGAGTTAAAAGTAACTTGAACCAATTCCCTTAGTCTGGAATACTGAAACAAAAGTTCTACAGCAGGGGAAGCCTCCAAAACACACAGCACCTGCCAGGGTTTACACCAGCCTTGGAAGAACTGGGAAGGATAAGACCAAGGAAGGCCTGAGGAAAGGTCAGAGGGTAGGCTGGACTGGAGTGTGGGGAGCAGGGGCAGGGCTGTCCGGATGGAGCAGTGGGTTGTAAGAAGACCAGTGACCCTGGGTCCTGCCGCCCTGAGTCTCTGTCCTGGGCCTGGTGAATTCCAGGAGACCAGGTTAGCAGGGCTGTGAGAGCCAGTGTGTGAAGCGAGCCCAGCAGCCCCTTCACACAGTCCTCTACAATTCCTGCCGGCCATGAAGGGTCTTTAGGGGCAGTTGGACGTGGAGCCCTCTCAATTGGAAGCAACTCAGCACATCAGGCTTGGGAGGCGCTGAGGCTGAAATGAGGAGACTGAGCACATGCAGTGACCCCAAAGCATGTGTTCTGTGAATCATCCACCTCTGGGAACGCGCTTTCCATGAGGAATAAACAGTGAGGACAAAAGTAAGGTGAAGCTACAAGTCCTGAAAGAGTAGAGGGAGAGAGTGCAAGTCTCATCCACCACCTGAGACTCACTATAAGAACGTGTTCTCCAGTGTCAAGTGACTATGACAGTTTTGTTCCCACTAGGATATGGCCATCATACATGAATGTAAAACTGAAACCAAAATCCTGGTTCAAAATACCCTCCAGGTACGAAACAGAAACGAACCTTTCATTTTTGGCAGTGAAAAAGCAATGAAAGAGTAGTCTTGTGAGAAAGAAAATTTCTGAATGGCAAAGCAAGAAAAGATGACTATAAGCACAGTACAGTCAAAGGACATGGACACAATAACTCTATTATATCATTAAAATTTGGAAAGAACAAATCAGAATTCTACACATATTTCCTTCTTCTTCCTGATTTCATATTCACCTTCCTTCGTTTCTAAAGAACCGGGTGGAACCAAAGTGTTCTAGGAATTGTCTCCCTTTAGATCATACCAGAGAGTTGTTCCCTACGTGAATCGTCATCAGCATCACTGCTATGTATGCTCTCCATCATGCATTGTGTACAAACACAACCATGAGCATTAAGTTATTATACAAGTTGACCCAGCCATTTCTCCTACTTGACTTGCAGGCTCACACAGCATCACCCTGGTCTTCCCTCCAGGTTCTCAGACCTCCCCTGTGCTCTGTGCAGACAGAGTCCTTCAATAAGATATTGATCACAGTTGAAAATTTCAAATGAGGGAGAGATGCTGAGAAAATCACCTTTCAACCCCTTACTTCTATAAACCCATTTATAGCTTTCACCGTCAACCTTACCAACCTGAAATTCCAGATGTTACAGACACAGTTGAAACATGGCTAGTGTGACCAAGTAATTGTGTGTTTTTTGCGCTTTTTAATAGAAAGATTTAATTACTGTTTGAACTAAATTAATTATAAATAGACACATTTGGTTAGTGGCTACCACACTGGAAAGCTCAGCTCTAAGAAATCCAAAGATGAGAAAGAGGCAACCAGCCACCGTTCCCTGGCTGTTCCTTACTGCAGAAAATTTGATGGCCTGATCTGATCATTCGTATGTAGGTATATCTTGGGCTCTTGGACCCACACCAGGCATTGCGAGAGTCCTTGTGGACACTGAAATAGTACAGTCAACACTCAGATCCAAGAGGAATTCCCAGCAAGGGGCCCACTTGTAGACAGAGGTGAAGGGCATGGCCCAGTACACCTGTATTAGACATAATCAGAGAGTAGGTGCATTGGGGAGGGATGGATTTCACTCTCTGCATGAGTCCATCCTTCTCACCCCTGACTCTAGAAGACCTGAGGAAGGCAGTGGAAAAGGCCCCGTAGGAGGTGAAAATTTGTATACTGAAAACTACAGGACATTGCGGAAAGAAATTAAAGAAGAGACAAGTAATTGGAATGACATAACATGTTCATAGACTGGATTATTAAATACTGTTGGCATTTCTATACGACATAAAGTGATGTACACATATATCACAACAACCTATAAAATTCCATGTCATTATTATTGAGGTGGACACAATTCTAAAATACATACAGAACCACACCCCCAAGTAGATAAAACAATCTTGAGAGCAAAGAGCAATGATGGAGATGGAAACTTCCTGAACTCAAAACACATAACAATGCCACAGTAGTCAAAACAGTCTGCTAGTGGCATCAAGACAGTGAGATAGACCAATGAAATATAATAGAGAGACCCCAAATAAATGCACATATATATGGCCAACTGATCTTGGCCAAGGTTCTAAGATTACCAAGTGAAGAAAGGATAGTCTCTTCAACAATCAACAGAATGAAAAGGCAACTTATAAGATGGGAGGAAATATGTGTAAACCTGGTATCTGAATAAGGGACCAATATCCAGAATATATAAGAAACTACTACAAGTCAATTTCAGAAAAACAGCGGGCAAATAACTGAGTTTCAAAATGGGTAAAAAGCTTCACTAGACATTACTCCATAAAGACATACAAGTGGTCAATCTACATATGAAAATTTGCTCAACATCGCTATGCATCAGGGAAATGGAAATCAAGCCACACGGAGATATCACTCACACCTGTTACGATGTGTATTATAAAAAGACAAATAGGGCTTCCCTGGTGGCACAGTGGTTGAGAGTTCTCCTGCCGAGGCAGGGGACACGTGTTTGTGCCCCGGTCTGGGAGGATCCCACATGCCGCTGAGCAGCTGGGCCCATGAACCATGGACGCAGATCCTGTGTATTTGGAGCCTGTGCTCTGCAATGGGAGAGCCCACAACAAGGACAGACCCAGGTACTGCAAAAAAAAAAGAAAAAAAAAACAGAAAGAAAGAAAATTAATGGATGCTGGCAAAGATGTGAAGAAGTGGAACTTCTGTACCCTGTTTTGTACCCTGTAGTAATGGAAAATAGTGTAGCCATTATGGAAAACAGAATGGAGGTCCCCCAAAAATTATTAAGAGAACTCTCATAAAATCCAGCAATCACTCATTTAGGTTTATATACAAAGGAGATAAAACAAGAATGTCCAAGAGATATCTACAATCTGATGTCCATTGCAGCATTATACACAATACACAACATAGGAAAACTGCCTAGTGTCCATGGGAAGATGAATTAATAAAGAAAATGTGGTGTATACATACAGTGGAATGTCATTCAGTCTTTGAAAAAGAAGGAAATCCTGCCATTTGCAGCAACACGAAAGAACTTGGAGGACATTTGTAAGAGTGAAATAAGCCAGTCACAGAAGTTCAAAAACTGAAAGGAAGCTCCGAGAAGCAGAGTAGAAGGGTGGTTCCAAGAGCTGGCAGGAGGTTGACATGGGAAGTCTCTGTTCAATAGTTAGAATGTGTTATTTCAAAATGGAAAAGTTCTAGACACATGCTGTACAACAAGGTGCATGTAGTCAACAGGACTGCCTGGACATTTAAAAACTTGTTAAGACGTTGGATTTCATCGTATGTGTACTTTTACAACAATAAAATACACATATGTAAAATAAATACAAAGTGGAAAAAGGGGGAAAAAGAAGAAAAATAAGGAAAGGGAGTCAACAGAGGGAAAGAAGAAAGCAGGAAGGGTCTCGAATGTACACAGGTATCAGGAGATAATGGGAGAGAAGCTCCTCTCCCCAGGCTTTAAAGAAGACATCTCTCCAGAGTTCACTCCAGCAAGAGGGGGATGTCCTTTCTCTTCCCCATTCAAGCAGAAGTGCCAATAGCATCCTAAGTGTGGCCCAGGCTGTGCTCAGGTGTACACTTTTCCTTGATGTCTAAACCAGCCACCCCTGACTCCCCATGGCTCAGGTGCCCTTCCTGTATCTCCTTCCACTTCTCTAAAGCATTTCCCTCTTCACGTCCAGCCCGAGGCGGCAATCCTGTCCTCACACGTGGGGTCCACTGGGCGGGTCTCTGAGTTCTTAAGAGCCTCCCTGTGAGTAGCAGGCACTGAATCGCACACCAGGGTTCCCCTCAGCACCATCAGGAAACTACGACCTAGGGATTGAGGATTTCTAGAACAACTTTACTCATAGACAGTCTCTTGGGTAAACAAGTGACATTTTACAGTCAAGCATTTTCAGTTTTTTCTTTGGTGGGGAAAATATTGACACATATACGGCAAACATATTCTATTAAAGTATGTATTTCTCAAAGGACTCACTATCGAAAAATAATTTTTAAGTATAAGTTTCCATGTTTTAATTGACTTTACTCCCAGACTTGTTTGCTTGCAAAGGCCTTCAGAAAATATCAAGAATCTATCTACGTCATCTGTCAGTTTGCACAGCAACATGAGTGGAGATGCTCTTGTCACACTGCTTGGTTTCTCTGTCCCACCTTGTAAAGCACAACCTCCTGTCCACCCTCCTGGGAAGGGAGCCAGTGCCCACCCTGAGCTCAATCCCTGGGGTAGATCTCTTGGTTCTGTCTTCACTGTATGCAGTGTTTCTTGCCAACACAGAGAAACAGGGTCGGCACAAGTGATGGAAGACAGACTTTCTACAGGCGAAGGACATTTTGTTTCCTTAGCACAGAATCCGATAGTGAATATTAGCCTCAAAGAAGAAAGGTGGAGTGAATTTCCTCCATCTACTTCTGGAGGCTCCTTCTTTCTCGGACGCCTCCAGAACTGGGTGTGACACGTGGGTACAAGCATGGGCTCCCTGCAAAAAGAAGGAGGCATGCCTAGCACAATGAGCTTCAGTTAAGGGGGGAGGACTCATCCCGAGGCTCTAATAGGAAACAGTTAGAAAGAGGGAAGTGGCAGAGAGATATATCATAAACATTCAGAATGCTATGAGACATACTAAGAGATGAGATTTCTTATTAAATGAAGTTGTAATTGACCCAGTAGTAGGGATGATGAAACCCAGTTTTGTTCATTAAGAATCCAGCCATGGAGTAACTAAACCCGTGCACCACAACGACTAAGCCTGTGCTCTAGACCCCGAAAGTAACAACTAGTGAGCCCACGTGCCACAACTATTGAAGCCCATGCACCTAGAGCCCGTGGTCTGGAACAACAGTAGCCACCGAAATGCGAAGCCCGCACAGTGCAACGAAGACCCAACACAGCCAAAAGAAAAAAAAAAAGAATCATGTAAACATTTGCCTGTGTTGTATAGGATATGTTTTCCAGGTTAAATGAGGCTCAATTGGTATAAAATCAAAGCACACCCTGAAAGTGTACAGTTTATTTACTTTTATATCCACACCCATTCATGATGCAGTGTTGATGGGAATATTTTTTAGAAAGTTGGCACCAGTAACAGTGATGTTTACGGGATCATAAATCAAGCGAAACACAACACAAAATGGTCACAAACACACACAGAATCATACCACTCATTTCACATACAGACACACCCAGTCTCATGCACACAAACCTACACCACCTAACCGTAATACAGCTTCTTCCTGGGACTATAGTAATTGGTCACATTACTTGTAAATCACTTTCTATCATCAGGGCCCCTACTCTCATTCCCAGCACAAATTTGGAATGAGTTTGCCCTCTACACTGAAACCAGCAAGAATGTCCCACTTTCTCATCTTCAAAGTTCTTCCTCCCTAAGTGACTGATTCCAGAATACATACCGTTTTCACGTTCTGTGAAGGCCACCTGCAATTACAGAAGAGAAAACACTATGAGGATAAGATCACAGTGATGCTCAGGTCTTTTGTTCATTTGCTGACAGTAGAAAACCTGATAAGAAACAGTGGTCCAGGGAACCTAGCAAGGGTTATCAGAGCAAACCTACTCAGGCTGAAAGGCAGGAACTTTGCTGGGAGGATGGGACTTCCAAGTCCATTTAGGTTGGAAATTACAGAATTCTTTGCCTAGAGGAAAAATCGCTGCAGGAGAGAGAGCTCCATTCTCTGCAGGCTGTAATGGATGCTGTCAATTTTAATGTCCTGTGGAATCAGGCACCAAGGGTTGGTAATAGACTCTCACTCCACATTCTCCCAACCAAGGGAATTGTATGTATCTGGAAGGAATACCCTCAAATATTCATAACTTAAATCTATTGAAAGAGAAATAAAGCAATATTTCGATCTCAGACCAGAAAAAATCCAGCTTACCTTGATGATCCACGGAGGCTTTTCTTCTGTCCTATCATGGTGCACGTCAACCACCACATCCTCAGGGAGAGCTGGAGGGACACAGAGTAACTGTCAGGACACTGGTGATGGTGGTCAGCAATTACTCAGGGTCTTTCTTCTCGATGAGGACATGGGGTGGTGTGTATGGATGTGGGAGGTTAGTAAGTGTGGGCTGAGCTGGTGTTGGGCCATCCTCTTTGGGGGAAGAAGGAAGGCAAAGGACAAGAGGAAGGAAATGAAAACAGAGCTTTGGCTTTCTAGCTAAGGGGAGCCTAATCAGAAGGGAAGGGTCGATCTAAACAATGGTAAACACTAAAATGCATGCTCTGTTTCAATGACACAGACCCATGACCCATCCTGCCTCTTTTGAGCTTCTGCTAAATTGCCACTGTCTCTTGATTTTTCCCAGATCACTCTTTCCCCAGCATCCACAATGCCAGCTACTGCATTTATCATGTCTTCTGTTGTATGATATTTTATACTTGATTAACAGCAACCTCCATTAAAGGACTGAATTCAATCCTAGACAAAATATGCTATATTTATTCACTAATCACTTGTCTTAAAGAACATCAAATACACAAGATTTGACAAAACTGAAATCCTACCCTTTAGATACAGCCACTATCAATCGTATCATATTTTTCTCCCAGTCTTTGTTTTCTATACAAGGTATGTATGCCCACTGAATCAGGGGCTGTCCATACTCTAGGGAGCTGTTCCATAAGTGGGACACTTTGTTATGAAGAGGGAGCCCGGACTGAGCACAGCCTGTCTCTAACCCAGCTGTGCAGGAGAAGTGTACAGGCTAACAGTCAGGTTCCAATTTGAGTCCTTGGGTGTGGGCTACAGGAATTGACCAATGCTATGGCTTATGGTAATGTTATACAATACAATAAATAGCTCCCTGATTCTTATCTGCTTTTGGCCTTGTTTAAGCAATGACACCAGCACTGACAGATATGACCTGTATTGTATACATGGGGTCTCACACCACTCAGAATCTGTAGCTGACCAGGAGAATACAGGTCTTGAGGTGAATTTCACATTAATGACTGTGCCAAAGTCAACTGATAAGCCCACCCATAGCTGCCCTGGATTGTGTTACCACTAAGGCCACCTGATCGGCAAGGTCTGGACCTTTGGAGATGCTAGGACTTCCCGCTAAGGATATGGAGGCAGGAACTCCCTTGCTCCATGACTGAGGATCGCTTGGCTGAGTGGTAAGTGTAGGTCAGGGATCCAGAGCACCCACATTGGGACCCACACCTGTGTTCTCAGTATGGCTTTTCCACTTAGGAGGTCAAGAGCTTAGAACATTTATCTCTGCAACACCTCCTTCTGAGGAAAAGGAATATTAACCAAATCTGGGCAACAGCTGAGTTGATGGAAGAACATGCAACCAACTTCACAAAACAATTAAGGGTCCTGTACCTGAGCTAACCTTAGGTACTTCAAAACAACTCCGTAAGTCTCTTAGCCCGTTAGAGCAGATGAAAGCAATATTAGAGTTAAAAGTAACTTGTCCCAATTCCCTTATTCTGGAATACTGAAACAAAATTCTACAGCAGAGGAAGCCTCATAAACACACAGCACCTGCCAGGGTTTACCCCAGCCTTGGAAGAACTGGGAAGGATAAGACCAAGGCAGGCCTCAGTATAGGTCAGAGGGTAGATAGGACTGGGGTGTGGGGAGCAAGGGCAGGGCTGTCTGGAATGAGCAGTGGGTTGTTAGAAGAGCAGTGACCATGGGTCCTGTTGCCCTGAGTCTCTGTCCTGGGCCTTGTCAACCCCAGGGGACCAAGTCAGAGGGGCTGTGAAAGCAAGTGTGTGAAGAAGCCCAGCAGCCCCTTTACACAGTCCTCTAGAATTTCTGCCGCCCGTGGAGGATGTCTAGGGCAGCGGGACGTGGAACCCTCTCAAATGGAAGCATGTCACCACATCAGGCTTGGGAGGTGCTGAGGCTGAAATGAGGAGACTGAGCACATGCAGTGATTCCAAAGCACGTTTTCTGTGACTCATCCACCTCTGGGAGCACGCTTTCCATGAGGAATAAACATTGAGGACAAATGTAAGATGAAGCTACAAGTCCTGAAAGTGTAGAGGGAGAGAGTTCAAGTCTCATCCTCCACCTGACACTCACTATAAGAACTTGTTCTCCAGTGTCAAGTGACTATGAGAGTTTTGTTCCCACTAGGATATGGCCATCATACGTGAATGTAAAAAGGAAACCAAAATCCCTGGTGCAAAATACCCTCCAGGTACCAAACAGAAACGAAGCTTTCATCTTTGGCAGTGAAAAAGCAATGAAAGAGGAGTCTTGTGAGAAAGAAAATTTCTGAATGGCAAAGAAAGGAAAGATGACTATAAGCACAGTACAGTCAAAGGACATGGACACAATAACTCTATTATATCATTAAAATTTGGAAAGAACAAATCAGAATTCTACACATATTTCCTTCTTCTTCCTGATTTCATATTCACCTTCCTTCGTTTCTAAAGAACCGCGTGGAACCCAAGTGTTCTAGGAATTGTCTCCCTTTAGATCCTACCTGAGAGTTGTTCCCTAAGTGAATTATCATCAGCATCACAGCTATGTATGCTCTCCACGATGCATTCTGTACAAACACAACCATAAGAATAAAGTTATTATACAAGTTGACCAACCCATTTCTCCTACTCGACCTGGTGGCTCACACAGCATCTCCATGGTCTTCCCTCCAGTTTCTCAGACCTCCCCTGTGCTCTGTGCAGACAGAGTCCTTCAATATGATATTGATCATAGTTGAAAATTTCAATTGAGGGAGAGATGCTGAGAAAATCACCTTTCGACCCCTCACTTCTATTGACCAATTAAAACTTTCACCGTCAACCTTACCAACCTGAAATTCCAGAAGTTACAGACACACTTCAAACATGGCTAGTGTGACCAAGCAATTGTGTGGTCTTTGTAATTTTTAATAGAATGAGTTGATTATTGTTTAAACTAAATTAATTATAAATAGACACATTTGGTTAGTGGCTACCACACTGGGAAGCTCAGCTCTAAGAAATCCAAAGATGAGAAAGAGCCAACCAGCCACCCCTCCCCTGGTTGTTCTTTACTGCAGAAAATTTGATGGCCTGATCTGATCATTCGTATGTAGGTTTATCTTGGGCTTTTGGAGCCACGCCAGGCATTGGGAGATTCCTTGTGGACACTGAAATAGTACAGTCAACACTCAGATCCAAGAGGAATTCCCAGCAAGGGGCCGACTTGTAGACAGAGGTGAAGGGCATGGCCAAGTACACCTTTATTAGACATAATCAGAGAGAAGTTGCAGAGGGGAGGGAGGGATTTCACTCTCTCCATGAGTAAATCCTTCTCACCACTAACTCGAAGACCTGAGGAAGGCAGGTGAAAAGGCCCCGTAGGAGCTGAAACTTTGTATACTGAAAACTACAGGATACTGGGAAAGAAATTATAGAAGAGACAAGTAATTGGAATGACATACCATGTTCATAGACTGGAGTATTAAATACTGTTGGCATTTCTATACTACAGAAAGTGATGTACACATATATCGCAACAACAAATAAAATTCCATGTCATTATTATTGAGGTGGACACAATTCAAAAATACATACAGAACCACACCCCCAAGTAGATAAAACAATCTTGAGAGCAAAGAGCAATGATGGAGATAAACACTTCCTGAACTCAAAACACATAACAATGCCACAGTAGTCAAAACAGTCTGCTACTGGCATCAAGACAGTGAGATAGACCAATGAAATATAATAGAGAGACTCCAAATAAATGCACATATATATGGCCAACTGATCTGTGCCAAGGTTCTAAGATTACCAAGTGAAGAGAGGATAGTCTTTTCAACAATCAACAGAATGAAAAGGCAACTTATAGGATGGGAGGAAATATGTGTAAACCTTGTTCTGAATAAGGGACCAATATCCAGAATATATAAGAAACTACTACAAGTCAATTTCAGAAAAACAGCGGGCAAATAACTGAGTTTCAAAATGGGTAAAAAGCTTCACTTGACATTTCTCCATAAAGATAGAGAAGTGGTCAATCTACATATGAAAATTTTCTCAACATCGCTAAGCATCAGGGAAATGGAAATCAAGCCACAAGGAGATATCACTCACACGTTAGGATGTGTATTATAAAAAGACAATTAGGTCTTCCCTGGTGGCACAGTGGTTGAGAGTCCGCCTGCTGATGCAGGGGACACATGTTCGTGCCCAGGTCTGGGAGGATCCCACATGCCGCTGAGCAGCGGGGCCCATGAGCCATGGCCGCTGAGCATGTGCGTTTGGAGCCTTTGCTCCGCAACGGGAGAGCCCACAACAAAGAGAGGCCCATGTACTGCAAGAAAAAAAAAAAAAAAAAAAGAAAGAAAATTAATGGATGCTGGCCAAGATGTGAAGAAGTGGAACTTCTGTACCCTGTTTTGTACCCTGTAGTAATGTAAAATGGTGTAGCCATTATGGAAAACAGACTGGAGGTCCCCCAAAAATTATTAAGAGAACTCTCATAAAATCCAGCAATCACTCATTTAGGTTTATATACAAAGGAGATAAAACAAGAATGTCCAAGAGATATCTACAATCTCATGTCCATTGCAGCATTATACACAATACACAACATAGGAAAACTGCCTAGTGTCCATGGGAAGATGAATTAATAAAGAAAATGTGGTGTATACATACAGTGGAATGTCATTCAGTCTTTGAAAAGAAGGAAATCCTGCCATTTGCAGCAACACGAAAGAACTTGGAGGACATTTGTAAGAGTGAAATAAGCCAGTCACAGAAGGTTAAAAACTGAAAGAAAACTCCGAGAAGCAGAGAGTAGAAGGGTGGTTCAAAGAGCTGGCAGGAGATTGACATGGGAAGTCTCTGTTCCATGGTTAGAATGTGTTATTTGCAAAATGGAAAAGTTCTAGACACATGCTGTACAACAAGGTGCATGTAGTCAACAGGACTGCCTGGACATTTCAAAACATGTTAAGACGTTGGATTTCATCGTATGTGTACTTTTACAACAATAAAATACACATATGTAAAATAAATACAAAGTGGAAAAAGGGGGAAAAAGAAGAAAAATAAGGAAAGGGAGTCAACAGAGGGAAAGAAAAAAGCAGGAAGAGTCTCGAATGTACACAGGTATCAGGAGATAATGGGAGAGAAGCTCCTCTCCCCAGGCTTTAAAGAAGACATCTCTCCAGAGTTCACTCCAGCAAGAGGGGGATGTCCTTCCTCTTCCCCATTCAACCAGAAGTGCCAATAGCATCCTAAGTGTGGCCCAGGCTGTGCTCAGGTGTACACTTTTCCTTGATCTCTAAACCAACAACCCCTGACTCCCCATGGCTCAGGTGCCCTTCCTGTATCTCCTTCCACTTCTCTAAAGCATTTCTCTCTTCAAGTCCAGCCCGAGGCTCCAATCCTGTCCTTACACGTGGTGTCCATTGGGCGGGTCTCTGAGTTCTTAAGAGCCTCCCTGTGAGTAGCAGGCACTGAATCGCACACAACTGTTCCCCTCAGCACCATCAGCAAACTACGACTTAGGGATTGAGGATTTCTAGAACAACTTTACTCATACACAGTCTCTTGGGTAAACAAGTGACATTTTACAATCGAGCATTTTCAATTTTTTCTTTGGTGGGGAAAATATTGACACATATAAGGCAATCATATTCTATTAAAGTATGTATTTCTCAAAGGACTCACTATCGAAAAAAAATTTTTAAGTATAACTTTCCATGTTTTAATTGACTTTACTCCCAGACTTGTTTGCTTTCAAAAGCCTTCAGAAAATACCAAGAACATACTTCATCTGGCAGTATGCACAGCAAGATGAGTGGAGATGCTCTTGTCACACTGCTTGGTTTCTCTGTCCCACCATGCAAAGCACAAACTTCTGTCTGCCCTCCTGGAGAGGGAGCCAGTGCCCACCCTGAGCTCAATCCCTGGGGTAGATCTCTTGGTTCTGTCTTCACTGTATGCAGTGTTTCTTGCCTAGCACACAGAAACAGGGCCGGCACAAGTGATGGAAGACAAACTTTCCACAGGAGAAGGACATTTCGTTTCCTAAGAACAGAATCTGATAGTGAATATTAGCCTCAAAGGAGAAAAGTGGAGTGAATTTCCTCCATCTACTCCTGGAGGCTCCTTCTTTCTCGGACTTCTCCAGAACTGGGTGTGGCATGTGGGTACAAGCATGGGCTCCCTGCAAAAGAAAGGAGGCCTGCCTAGCACAAGGTGCTTCAGGTAAGGGGGGAGGACTCATCCCGAGGCTCTAATAGGAAACAGTTAGAATGAGGGAAGTGGCAGAGAGATGTATCATAACCATTCAGAATGCTATGAGACCTACTAAGGGATGAGATTTCTTATTAAATGAAGTTGTAATTGACCCAGTAATAGGGATGCTGAAACCCAGTTTTTTTCATTAAGAATCCAGCCATGGAGCAACTATGTCCGTGCAACACATGCACTAAGCCTGTGCCGTAGAGCCTGAAAGTCACAACTACTGAGAACATGTGCCACAACTATTGAAGCCCATGCACCTAGAGCTCGTGCACTGGAGCAAGAGAAGCCACCGAAATGAGAAGCCTGCGCACTGCAACAAAGAGCCAAAACAGCCAAAAAAAAAAAGAATCCAGTAAACATTTGCCTGGGTGGTGATAGGATTTGTTTTCCAGGTTAAATGAGGCTCAGTTGGTATAAAATCAATGCACACACTGAAAGTGTACAATATATGTACTTTTATATCCATACCCATTCATGATGCAGTGGTGATGGGAATATTTTCTAGAAAGTTGGCACCAGTAACAGTGATGTTTAGGGGAACATAAATCAAGGGAAACACAACACAAAAACTTCACATACAAACACAGAATCATACCACTCATTTCACATACAGACACACCCAGTCTCATGCATACAAACATACACCACCTAACCGTAATGCAGCTTCTTCCTGGGAGTATAGTAATTGATTCCATTACTTGTAAAACACTTTCTATCACCAGGACCCCTACTCTCATTCCCAGCACAAATTTGGAATCAGTTTGCCCTCTACACTAAAACCAGCAAGAATGTCCCACATTCTCATGTTCAAAGTTCTTCCTCCCCAAGTGACTGATTCCAGAATACATACCGTTTTCATGTTCTGTGAAGGCCACCTGCAATTACAGAAGAGAAAACACTATGAGGATAAGATCACAGTGATGCTGAGGTCTTTTGTTCATTTGCTGACAGTAGAAAACCTGATAAGAAACAGTGGTCCAGGGAACCCAGCAAGAGTTAACAGAGCAAACCTACTCAGGCTGAAAGGCAAGAACTTTGCTGGGAGGATGGAACTTCCAAGTCCATTTAGGTTGGAAATTACAGAATTCTTTGCCTAGAAGAAAAATCGCTGCAGGAGAGAGAGCTCCATACTCTACAGGCTGTAATGGATGCTGTCAATTGTAATGTCCTGTGGAATCGGGCTCCATGAGTTGGTAATAGACTCTCACTCCACATTCTCCCAACCAAGGGAATTGTATGTATCTGGAAGGAATACCCTCAAATATACATAACTTAAATCTATTGAAAGAGAAATAAAGCAATATTTCTATCTCAGACCAGAAAAAATCCAGCTTACCTTGATGATCCACGAAGGCTTTTCTTCTGTCCTATCACGGTGCAGGTCAACCGCCACATCCTCAGGGAGAGCTGGAAGGACACAGAGTAACTGTCAGGACACTGGTGCTGTGGCTCAGGAATTACTCAGGGGCTTTCTTCTCGATGAGGACATGGGGTGGTGTGTATGGATGTGGGAGGTTAGTAAGTGTGGGCTGAGCTGGTGTTGGGCCATCCTCTTTGGGGGATGAAGGAAGGCAAAGGAAAAGAGGAAGGAACTTAAAATAGAGCTTTGGCTTTCTAGCTAAGGGGAGCCTAATCAGAAGGGAAGGGTCGATCTAAAAAATGGTAAACATTAAAAGGCATGCTATGTTTCAATGACAGAGACCCATGACCCAAGCTTTGAGCTTCTGCTACATTGCCACTGTCTCTTGATTTTTCCCAGATCACTCTTTCCCCAGCATCCACAATGCCAGCGACTGCATTTATCATGTCTTCTGTTGTATGATAGTTTATACTTGATTAACAGCAACCTCCATTAAAGGACTGAATTCAATCCTAGACAAAATATGCTACATTTATTCACTAATCACTTGTCTTAAAGAAATTCAAATACACAAGATTTGACAAAACTGAAATCCTACCCTTTAGATACAGCCACTATCAATCGTATCATATTTTTCTCCCAGTCTTTGTTTTCTATACAATGTATGTATGCCCACTGAGTCAGGGGCTGTCCATACTCTAGGGAGCTGTTCCATAAGTGGGACACTTCGTTATGAAGAGGGAGCCCGGACTGAGCACAGCCTGTCTCTAACCCAGCTGTGCAGGAGAAGTGTATAGGCTAACAGTCAGGTTCCACTTTGAGTCCTTGGGTTTGGGCTACAGGAATTGACCAATGCTATGGCTTATGGTAATGTTATCCAATACAATAAAATAGCTCCCTGATTCTTATCTGCTTTTGGCCTTGTTTAAGCAATGACACCAGCACTGACAGATATGACCTGTACTGTATACGTGGGGTCTCACACCTCTCAGAATCTGTGAGCTGACCAGGAGAATGCAGGTCTTGAGGTGAATTTCACATTAATGACTGTGCCAAAGTCAACTGATAAGTCCACCCATAGCTGCCCTGGATTCTGTGATCACTAAGGCCACCTGATGGGCAAGGTCTGGACCTTTGGAGATGCTAGGACTTCCAGCCAAGGATACGGATGCAGGGACTCCCTTGCTTCATGACTGAGGGTCCCTTGGCTGAGTGGTAAATGCAGGTCAGCGATCCAGAGCATCCATATTGGGACCCACCCCTGGGTTCTCAGTTTGGCTTTTCCACTTAGGAAGTCAAGAGCTTAGAACATTTATCTCTGCACCATCTCATTCTGAGGAAAAGGAATATTAACCAAATCTGGGCAACAGCTGTGTTGAGGGAAGAACATGCAACCAACTTCACAAAACAAGTAAGGGTCTTGTGCCTGAGCTAACCTTAGGTACTTCAAAACAACTCCGTAAGTCTCTTAGCCCCTTAGAGAGGATGAAAGCAATATTAGAGTTAAAAGTAACTTGTCCCAATTCCCTTAATCTGGAATACTGAAAACAAAATTCTACAGCAGAGGAAGCCTCATAAACACACAGCACCTGCCAGGGTTTACCACAGCCTTGGAAGACCTGGGAAGGATAAGACCAAGGCAGGCCTGAGGAAAAGTCAGAGGGTAGGCAGGACTGGGGTGTGGGGAGCAAGGGCAGGCCTGTCTGGAAGGAGCAGTGGGTTGTAAGAAGAGCAGTGACCCTGGGTCCTGCTGCCCTGAGTCTCTGTCCTGGGCCTGGTAAATCCCAGGAGACCAGGTCAGCAGGGCTGTGAAAGCAAGGGTGTGAAGAAGCCCTTCAGCCCCTTCACACAGCCCTCTAGAATTCCTGCTGGCCATGAAGGGTCTTTAGGGCCAGCTGGACGTGGACCCCTCTCAAATGGAAGCATGTCAGCACATCAGCCTTGGGGATATGGAGAGGCTGAGATGAGCTCAAGGAGCTCATGCAGTGATCCCAGAGCACGTGTTCTGTGACTCATCCATCTCTGGGACTGTCCTTTACAAGAGGAACTAACAGTGAGCACCAAATATGAGGTGAAGCCACAAGGCCCGAAAGTGCAGGGGGAGACAGTTCACTTCTCATCTACCACCTCACCCTTTCTAGAAGAACTTGGTCTCAAGTTTCAAGGGCCCATGAGAGTTTTGACCCACAGGTTCTGTCCATCATAGGTCAATATGCAAAAGAAAACAAACTCTTCTGTGCACAATACCCTAGATGTGCTAACCAGAAAACAAACTTCCATATTAGGCAGTGACAAGCACAAGAAAGAGAAGCTCATGTGGAAAAGATCATTTTTGATGAGCAAATCAAGAAAAGGTGATTATAGAGCAGAGTCGCGTCTAAGGACACAATTTCTCTCTATTGTATCACCCAAATATGAAAAAAACAAGTCAGAACTCTACACATATTTTATTGTTCTTTCCGATTTCATATCCACCTTCCTCAGTCTCCAAAGCAGGAGATATAACCCTAAAGTTCCAGGAACCCTCTGCCATTAGATCCTACCTAAGTGTTGTTCCTACCTGTATCCTTTTCCTTATCACGGCCACAAATGCTATCCAGAGTCGATTCTGTAGAAACACGAATATGAATTTACAAGTCTTATGGATACATTTAAAATGTGACTAATGTGATGGACTAATCGGATATTTTATTTGTTTTATTTTAATACACTGAGTTAATCATTGATTGAATTAAATAAATTATAACAGGCACATCTAGCTAGTGGCTACCACACTATAATACACATCCCTCTCTCTCTCTCTCTCCATATATATATATATATATATATATATATATATATATATATATATATATATATACCCATTCAAGATGGCTGTTTGCTGATGGTTTACCAAAGGAAAAACCTCTGCCCCGTAAAGGTATTTAGCCCAAGGGGTAAGAGGGATGCGTCCCTCTGCAGGTTTCCCTGGTAACCGATGAGCCCATCTGCTGTCAATTCCCCCTTTAACTGGTAGCCTGCCTATTCCGCCCAGAGTGAAGAATGCTGCTACTGCTGCTGCTGCGTTCTGCCTGCCATCGCCTATCTACAGTGGGATGTCTCTCCAGGACCACTTTGCTTAAGACGTGAAAGATCTCCCATCTATTAAACCATGAATGTCTCTGTCCCTGACTCCGGGCTCTATCCTTAGCCCTGAGGCTGAGCAAGTACAGGGCTTGCAGGCGTGAGAGGTGCAGCCCAACACCTTCTGCAGGGCAGTTTGCTGGCCAGATTTGATGATTCCTTTGTAGGTGTTTCCTAGGCTCATGCACACTTGCCAGGCACTCATGAGACCTTGGGGACACTGAAACAGTAATGTCAACTCCCAGATCCTAGAGGAATTCCCGACAGGTGTTCCACTTGAGGGGAGAGGTAATGAGCATGGCCCAGTGCACCTGTGCTAGACATAATCGGCGAGCAGGTGCAGAAGGGAGGGAGGGACATTCACTCATTTCATGAGGCCAGCCTTCTCACCACTGCCTCTGAAAAATCCAGGGAAGGAAGGGACAAAATGCCCTTAGAAGGTAAATGGCCTGTACACTGAAAACTGCAAACCACTGCTGAAATAATTTCACAAGGAATAAATAATTGAAATGACATATCATATTCATAGACTGGAGACTTATTATTGTTGACATTTCTACACTATGCAAAGGTAAGTATAAATTCATTATAATACATATCAAAATCCCAATGTCATTTTCAAAGAAACAGAAAAAAAAAAAGATCCTAAAATATATATGGAAACACTAAGGACTCCAAACAGAGAAAACAATCCTGAGAACAAAGAACATAGATGGAGGCTACTCACTTCCTGCCTTCAAAACACATTACAAAGCCACAGGAATCAAAACTGTATGGTATAGGGCTTCGCAAGTGGCGCAGTGGTTGAGAGTGTGCCTGCCAATGCAAGGGACACAAGTTCGTGCACCGGTCCGGGAAGATCCCGCGTGCCGCGGAGAGGCTGGGCCCGTGGGCCATGGCCGCTGGGCTTGTACGTCCGGAGCCTGTGCTCCGCAACAGGAGAGGCCACGGCAGTGAGAGGCCCGCGTACCGCCAAAAAAAAAAAAAAAAAAAACAAAAAAATTAACAGTTTAAGGCCAAGATGTGGGGAACTGGAAACTTTGTACACAGCTGGTGGTAATGTAAAATGGTGCAGCTCTTATGAAAAAGAATATGGGGGTTCCTTATAAAATTATAAACAGAAATATCATATGATTCAGCAATCACAGTTCTGGGAATATAGCCAAAGGAAATTAAATCAGTATCACAATGAGATGAACTTAGGTTCATTGCAGCATTCTCCACAATAGCCTAGATATGCAACCAACTTCACAAAACAAGTAAGTGTCCTGTGCCTGAGCTAACCTTAGGTACTTCAAAACAACTCCATAAGTCTCTTAGCCCCTTAGAGAGGATGAAAGCAATATTAGAGTTAAAAGTAACTTGAACCAATTCCCTTACTCTGGAATACTGAAAGAAAAGTTCTACAGCAGGGGAAGCCTCCTAAACACACAGCACCTGCCAGGGTTTACCCAAGCCTTGGAAGAACTGGGAAGGATAAGCCCAAGGAAGGCCTGAGGAAAGGTCCGAGTGTAGGCAGGACTGGAGTGTGGGGAGCAGGGTCATGGCTGTCCGGATGGAGCAGTGGGTTTTAAGAAGAGCAGTGACCCTGGGTCCTGCTGCCCTGAGTCTCTGTCCTGGGCCTCTTCAATTCCAGGAGACCAGGTTAGCAGGGCTATGAGAGCCAGTGTGTGAAGCGAGCCCAGCAGCCCATCACACAGTCCTCTAGAATTCCTGCTGGCCATGAAGCGTCTGTAGGGGCAGCTGGACGTGGAACCCTCTCAAATGGAAGCATGTCAGCACATCAGCCTTGGGAGGTGCTGAGGCTGAAATGAGGAGACTGAGCACATGCTGTGATCCCAAAGCATGTGTTCTGTGACTCATCCACCTCTGGGAGTGCAGTTTCCTTGAGGAATAAACAGTGAGGACAAAACTAAGGTGAAGCTACAAGTCCTGAAAGTGTAGAGGGAGAGAGTTCAAGTCTCATCCACCACCTGACACTCACTATAAGAACTTGTTCTCCAGTGTCAAGTGACTATGAGAGCTTTGTTCCCACTAGGATATGGCCATCATACGTGAATGTAAAAAGGAAACCAAAATCCCTGGTGCAAAATACCCTCCAGGTACCAAAGAGAAACGAAGCTTTCATCTTTGGCAGTGAATAAGCAATGAAAGAGTAGTCTTGTGAGAAAGAAAATTTCTGAATGGCAAAGCAAGAAAAGATGACTATAAGCACAGTACAGTCAAAGGACATGGACACCATAACTCTATTATATCATTAAAATTTGGAAAGAACAAATCAGAATTCTACACATATTTCCTTCTTCTTCCTGATTTCATATTCACCCTCCTTAGTTTCTAAAGAACCGGGTGGAACCCAAGTGTTCTAGGAATTGTCTCCCTTTAGATCCTACCTGAGAGTTGTTCGCTACGTGAATCGTCATCAGCATCACTGCTATGTATGCTCTCCACCATGCATTCTGTACAAACACAACCATGAGCATAAAGTTATTATACAAGTTGACCCACCCATTTCTCCTTCTCGACTTGCTGGCTCACACAGCATCCCCCTGGTCTTCCCTCCAGGTTCTCAGACCTCCCCTGTGCTCTGTGCAGACAGAGTCCTTCAATAAGATATTGATCACAGTTGAAAATTTCAAATGAGGGAGAGATGCTGAGAAAATCACCTTTCGACCCCTCACTTCTATAGACCCATTTATAGCTTTCACCATCAACCTTACCAACCTGAAATTCCAGATGTTACAGACACACTTGAAACATGGCTAGTGTGACCAAGCAATTGTGTGTCTTTTGCATTTTTTAATAGAATGAGTTAATTATTGTTTGAACTAAATTAATTATAAATAGACACATTTGGTTCGTGGCTACCACACTGGAAAGCTCAGCTGTAAGAAATCCAAAGATGAGAAAGAGGCAATCAGCCACCCCTCCCCTGGTTGTTCTTTACTGCAGAAAATTTGATGGCCTGATCTGATCATTCGTATGTAGGTATACCTTTGGCTCTTGAACCCATGCCAGACATTGGGAGAGTCCTTGTGGACACTGAAATAGTACAGTCAACACTCAGATACAAGAGAAATTCCCAACAAGGGGCCCACTTGTAGACAGAGGTGAAGGGCAGGGCCAAGTACACCTGTATTACACATAATCAGAGAGTAGGTGCAGAGGGGAGGGAGGGATTTCACTCTCTTCATGAGTCCATCCTTCACACCCCTGACTCTAGAAGACCTGAGGAAGGCAGTGGAAAAGGCCCCATCGAAGGTGAAAAATTTGTATACTGAAAAGTACAGGACATTGTGGAAAGAATTTAAAGAAGAGACAAGTAATTGGAATGACATACCATATTCATAGACTGCATTATTAAATACTGTTGGCATTTCTATACTACATAAAGTAATGTACACATATATCGCAACAACCCATATAATTCCATGACATTATTAAAGAAGTGGACAGAATCCTAAAATACATATGGAAACCCCACAAGTAGATAAAGCAATCTTGAGAGCAAAGAGCAATGATGGAGATTAACACTTCCTGAACTCAAAACACATAACAATGCCACAGTAGTCAAAACAGTCTGCTACTGTCATCAAGACAGTGAGATAGACCAATGAAATATAATAGAGAGACGCCAAATAAACACACATATATATGGCCAACTGATCTTGGCCAAGGTTCTAAGATTACCAAGTGAAGAAAGGATGGTCTCTTCAACAATCAACAGAATGAAAAGACAACCTATAGGATGGGAAGAAATAAGTGTAAACCTTGAATCTGAATAAGGGACCAATATCCAGAATATATAAGAAACTACAACAAGTCAATTACAGAAAAACAGCGGGCAAATAACTGAGTTTCAAAATGGGTAAAAAGCTTCACTAGACATTTCTCCATAAAGACATACAAGTGGTCAATCTACATATGAAAATTTGCTCAAAATCGCTAAGCCTCAGGGAAATGGAAATCAAGCCACAAGGAGATATCACTCACACCTCTTAGGATGTGTATTATAAAAAGACAATTAGGGCTGCCCTGGTGGCACAGTGGTTGAGAGTCTGCCTGCCGATGCAGGGGACAAGTGTTCGTGCCCTGGCCTGGGAGGATCCCACATGCCGCTGAGCGGTTGGGCCCATGAGCCATGGCTGCTGAGCCTGTGCGTTTGGAGCCTGTGCTCCGCAAAGGGAGAGCCCACAAAAATGAGAGGTCCGTGTAATGCAAAAAAAAAAAAAAAAAAAGAAAACAAGAAAAAAGAAAGAAAATTAATGGATGCTGGCAAAGATGTGAAGAAGTGGAACTTCTATACCCTGTTTTGTACCCTGTAGTAATGGAAAATAGTGTAGCCATTATGGAAAACAGAATGGAGGTCCCCCCAAAATTATTAAGAGAACTATCATAAAATCCACAATCACTCATTTAGGTTTATATACAAAGGAGATAAAACAAGAATGTCCAAGAGATATCAACAATCTCATGTCCATTGCAGCATTATACACAATACACAACATAGGAAAACTGCCTAGTGTCCATGGGAAGATGAATTAATAAAGAAAATGTGGTGTATACCTACAGTGGAATGTCATTCAGTCTTTGAAAAAAAGGAAATCCTGCCATTTGCAGCAACACGAAAGAACTTGGAGGACATTTGTAAGAGTGAAATAAGCCAGTCACGGAAGGTCAAAAACTGAAAGAAAACTCCGAGAAGCAGAGAGTAGAAGGGGGGTTCCAAGAGCTGGCAGGAGGTGGACATGGGAAGTCTCTGTTCAATGGTTAGCAAGTGTTATTTGCAAAATGGAAAAGTTCTAGGCACATGCTGTACAACAAGGTGCATGTAGTCAACAGGACTGCCTGAACATTTGAAAACTTGTTTAGACGTTGGATTTCATTGTATGTGTACTTTACAACAAGAAAATCTACATATGTAAAACAAATACAAAGTGCAAAAAGGGGAAAAAAGAAGAAAAATAAGGAACCGGAGTCAACAGAGGGAAAGAAGAAAGCAGGAAGGGTCTCGAATGTACACAGGTATCAGGAGATAATGGGAGAGAAGGTCCTCTCCCCAGGCTTTAAAGAAGACATCTCTCCAGAGTTCACTCCAGCAAGAGGGGCATGTCCTTTCTCTTCCCCATTCAACCAGAAGCGCCAATAGCATCCTAAGTGTGGCCCAGGCTGTGCTCAGGTGTACACTTTTCCTTGGTCTCTAAACCAAACACCCCTGACTCCCTATGGCTCAGGTGCCCTTCCTTTATCTCCTTCCACTTCTCTAAAGCATTCCCCTCTTCAAGTCCAGCCTGAGGCTCTAATCCTGTCCTCACACGTGGGGTTCACTGGGCGCGTCTCTAAGTTCTTAAGAGCCTCCCTGTGCGTAGCAGGCACTGAATCACACACCAGGGTTTCACTCAGCACCATCAGGAAACTATGACCTAGGGATTGAGGATTTCTAGAACAACTTTACTCATACACAGTCTCTTGGGTAAACAAGTGACATTTTACAATCAAGCATTTTCTGTTTTTTCTTTGGTGGTGAAGATATTGACACATATAAGGCAATCATATTCTATTAAAGTATGTATTTCTCAAAGGACTCCTATCGAAAAAAAAATTTATATATAACTTTCCATGTTTTAATTGACTTTACTCCCAGACTTGTTTGCTTGCAAAAGCCTTCAGAAAATACCAAGAACCTACTTCATCTGGCAGTTTGCACAGCAACATGAGTGGAGATGCTCTTGTCACACTGCTTGGTTTCTCTGTCCCACCTTGCAAAGCACAACCTCCTCTCCGCCCTCCTGGGAAGGGAGTCAGTGCCCACCCTGAGCTCAATCCCTGGGGTAGATCTCTTGGTTCTGTCTTCACTGTACGCAGCGTTTCTTGCCCAGCACACAGAAACAGGGCCGGCACAAGTGATGGAAGACAGACTTTCCACAGGAGAAGGACATTTCGTTCCCTTAGCACAGAATCTGATAGTGAATATTAGCCTCAAAGGAGAAAGGTGGAGTGAATTTCCTCCATCTACTCCTGGAGGCTCCTTCTTTCTTGGAATCCTCCAGAACTGGGTGTGGCATATGGGTACAAGCACGGGCTCCCTGCAAAATGAAGGAGGACTCCCTAGCACTAGTTGCTTCAGGTAAGAGGGGAGGACTTATCCCGAGGCTCTAATAGGCAACAGTTAGAATGAGGGAAGTGGCAGAGAGATGTATCAAAACCATTTAGAATGCTATGAGACGTACTAAGAGATGAGATTTCTTATTAAATGAAGTTGTAATTGGCCCAGTAGTAGGCATACTGAAACCACGTTTTGTTCACTAAGAATCCACCCATGGAGCAACTAATCCCGTGCACAACTACTAAGCCTGTGCTCTAGATCCCACAGGTCAAGGCCAAGATGTCGGGAATTGGAAACATTGTACACTGCTGGTGGGAATGTGAAATGGTGCAGCTATTATGAAAAAGAGTATGGGGGTTCCTTATAAAATTATAAACAGAAATATCATATGATTCAGCAATCACAGTTCTGGGTATATAGCCAAAGGAAATTAAATCAATATCACAATGAGATGAACTTAGGTTCATTGCAGCATTCTCCAAAATGGCCTAGATATGCAACCAACTTCACAAAAGAAGTAAGTGTCCTGTGCCTGAGCTAACCTTAGGTACTTCAAAACAAGTCCGTAAGTCTCTTAGCCCCTTAGAGAGGATGAAAGCAATATTAGAGTTAACAGTAACTTGTTCCAATTCCCTTAGTCTGGAATACTGAAACAAAATTCTACAGCAGAGGAAGCCTTATAAACACACAGCACCTGACAGGGTTTACCCCAGCCTTGGAAGAACTGGGAAGGATAAGACCAAGGCAGGCCTGAGGAAAGGTCAGAGGGTAGGCAGGACTGGAGTGTGGGGAGCAGGGGCAGGGCTGGCCGGATGGAGCAGTGGGTTGTAAGAAGAGCAGTGACCCTGGGTCCTGCTGCCCTGAGTCTCTGCCCTGGGCCTGGTCACTTCCAGGAGACCAGGTTAGCAGGGCTGTGAGAGCCAGTGTGTGAAGAAGCCCAGCAGCCCCTTCACACAGTCCTCTAGAATTGCTGCCGGGCATGATGGGTCTTTAGGGGCAGCTGGACGTGGAGCCCTCTCAAACGGAAGCATGTCAGCACAGCAGCCTTGGGAGGTGCTGAGGCTGAAATGAGGAGACTGAGCACATGCAGTGATCCCAAAGCATGTGTTCTGTGACTCATCCACCTCCGGGAGCGCATTTTCCATGAGGAATAAACAGTGAGGACAAACGTAAGATGAAGCTACAAGTCCTGAAAGTGTAGAGGGAGAGAGTTCTAGTCTCATCCACCACCTGACACTAAATATAAGGACTTGTTCTCCAGTGTCAATTGACTATGAGACTTTTGTTCCCACTAGGATATGGCCATCATACGTGAATGTAAAAAGGAAACCAAAATCCCTGGTGCAAAATACCCTCTAGGTACCAAACAGAAACGAACCATTCATCTTTGGCAGTGAATAAGCAATGAAAGAGTAGTCTTGTGAGAAAGAAAATTTCTGAATGGCAAAGCAAGAAAAGATGACTATAAGCACAGTACAGTCAAAGGACATGGACACAATAACTCTATTATATCATTAATTTGGAAAGAACAAATCAGATTTCTACACATATTTCCTTCTTCTTCCTGATTTCATATTCCCCTTCCTTAGTTTCTAAAGAACCGGGTGGAACCCAAGTGTTCTAGGAATTGTCTCGCTTTAGATCCTACCTGAGAGTTGTTCCCTACGTGAATCGTCATCAGCAGCACTGCTATGTATGCTCTCCACGATCCATTCTGTACAAACACAACCATGAGCATAAAGTTATTATACAAGTTGACCCACCCATTTCTCCTACTCAACTTGCTGGCTCACACAGCATCCCCCTGGTCTTTCCTCCAGGTTCTCAGACCAACCCTGTGCTTTGTGCAGACAGAGTCCTTCAATAAGATCTTGATCACAGTTGAAAATTTCAAATGAAGGAGAGATGCTGAGAAAATAACCTTTCGACCCCTCACTTCTATAGACCCATTTATAGCTTTCACCGTCAACCTTACCAACCTGAAATTCCAGATGTTACAGACACCCTTGAAACATGGCTAGTATGACCAAGCAATTGTGTGTTTTGTGCATTTTTTAATAGAATGAGTTAATTATTGTTTGAACTAAATTAATTATAAATAGACACATTTGGTTCGTGACTACCACACTGGAAAGCTCAGCTCTAAGAAATCCAAAGACGAGAAAGAGGCAACCAGCCACCCTTCCCCTGGTTGTACTTTACTGCAGAAAATTTGATGGCCTGATCTGATCCTTCGTATGTAGGTATATCTTGGGCTCTTGGACCCACGCCACGCATTGGGAGAGTCCTTGTGGACACTGAAATAGTACAGTCAACTCTCAGATCCAAGAGGAATTCCCAGCAAGGGGCCCACTTGTAGACAGAGGTGAAGGGCATGGCCCAGTACACCTGTATTACACATAATCAGAGAGTAGGTGCAGAGGGGAGGGAGGGATTTCACTCTCTCCGTGAGTCCATCGTTCACACCACTGAATCTAGAAGACCTGAGGAAGGCAGTGGAAAAGGCCCCGTAGGAGGTGAAAAATTTGTATACTGAAAACTACAGGACATTGCGGAAAGAAATTAAAGAAGAGACAAGTAAAGGGAATGACATACCATGTTCATAGACTGGATTATTAAATACTATTGGCATTTCTATACTACATAAAGGGATGTACACATATATCACAACAACCCACAAAATTCCATGTCATTATTATAGAAGTGGACAGAATCCTAAAATACATATGGAACCCCCACAAGTAGATAAAACAATCTTAAGAGCAAAGAGCAATAATGGAGATTAACACTTCCTGAACTCAAAACACATAACAATGCCACAGTAGTCAACACAGTCTGCTACTGTCATCAAGACAGTGAGATAGACCAATGAAATATAAGAGAGAGAACCCAAATAAACGCACATATATATGGCCAACTGACCTTGGCCAAGGTTCTAAGGTTACCAAGTGAAGAAAGGATAGTATCTTCAACAATCAACAGAATGAAAAGGCAACCTATAGGATGGGAGGAAATATGTGTAAACTTTGTATCTGAATAAGGGACCAATATCCAGAATATATAAGAAACTACTACAAGTCAATTTCAAAAAAACAGCAGGCAAATAACTGAGTTTCAAAATGGGTAAAAAGCTTCACTAGACATTTCTCCATAAAGACATACAAGTGGTCAATCTACATATGAAAATTTGCTCTACATCGCTAAGCATCAGGGAAATAGAAATTAAGCCACAAGGAGATATCACTCACACCTGTTAGGATGTGTATTATAAAAAGACAATTAGGGCTTCCCTGGTGGCACAGTAGTTGAGAGTCCGCCTGCCGATTCAGGCGACATGTGTTCGTGCCCCAGTCTGGGAGGATCCCACATGCCACTGAGCGGCTGGGCCCATGAGCCATGGCTGCTGAGCCTGAGTGTTTGGAGCCTGTGCTCTGAAACGGGAGAGCCCACAACAATGAGAGGCCCGTGTACTGCAAAAAAAAAAAAAAAAGAAAAAAGAAAAAAGAAAGAAAATTAATGGATGCTGGCAAAGATGTGAAGAAGTGGAACTTCTATACCCTGTTTTGTACCCTGTAGTTATGGAAAATAGTGTAGCCATTATGGAAAACAGAATGGAGGCCGCCCAAAAATTATTAAGAGAAGTATCATAAAATCCAGCAATCACTCATTTAGGTTTATATACAAAGGAGATAAAACAAGAATGTCCAAGAGATATCTACAATCTCATGTCCACTGCAGCATTATACACAATACACAACAAAGGAAAACTGCCTAGTGTCCATGGGAAGATGAATTAATAAAGAAAATGTGGTGTATACATACAGTGGAATGTCATTCAGTCTTTGAAAAAGAAGGAAATCCTGCCATTTGCAGCAACACGAAAGAACTTGGAGGACATTTGTAAGAGTGAAATAAGCCAGTCACAGAAGGTCAAAAACTGAAAGAAAACTCCGAGAAGCAGAGAGTAGAAGGGGGGTTCCAAGAGCTGGCAGGAGGTTGACATGGGAAGTCTCTGTTCAATGGTTAGCATGTGTTATTTGCAAAATGGAAAAGTTCTAGACACATGCTGTACAACAAGGTGCATGTAGTCAACAGGACTGCCTGAACATTTCAAAACTTGTTAAGACGTTGGATTTCATCGTATGTGTACTTTTACAACAATAAAATAAACATATGTAAAATAAATACAAAGTGGAAAAAGGGGAAAAAAGAAGAAAAATAAGGAAAGGCAGTCGACAGAGGGAAAGAAGAAAGCAGGAATGGTCTCGAATGTACACAGGTATCAGGAGATAATGGGAGAGAAGCTCCTCTCCCCAGGCTTTAAAGAAGACATCTCTCCAGAGTTCACTCCAGCAAGAGGGGGATGTCCTTTCTCTTCCCCATTCAACCAGAAGTGCCAATAGCATCCTAAGTGTGGCCCAGGCTGTGCTCAGGTGTACACTTTTCCTTGATCTCTAAACCAACCACCCCTGACTCCCCATGGCTCAGGTGCCCTTCCTGTATCTCCTTCCACTTCTCTAAAGCATTTCCCTCTTCAAGTCCAGCCCGAGGCTCCAATCCTGTCCTCACACGTGGGGTCCACTGGACGGGTCTCTGCGTTCTTAAGAGCCTCCCTGTGAGTAGCAGGCACTGAATCGCACGCCAGGGTTCCCCTCAGCACCATCAGCAAACTACGACCTAGGGATTGAGGATTTCTAGAACAACTTTACTCATAGACAGTCTCTTGGGTAAACAAGTGACATTTTACAATCAAGCATTTTCAGTGTTTTCTTTGGTGGGGAAAATATTGACACATATAAGGCAATCATATTCTATTAAAGTATGTATTTCTCAAAGGACTCACTATCGAAAAAGAATTTTATATATACCTTTCCATGTTTTAATTCACTTTACTCCCAGTCTTGTTTGCTTGCAAAAGCCTTCAGAAAATACCAAGAACCTACTTCATCTGGCAGTTTGCACAGCAACATGAGTGGAGATGCTCTTGTCACACTGCTTGGTTTCTCTGTCCCACCTTGCAAAGCACAACCTCCTCTCCGCCCTCCTGGGAAGGGAGTCAGTGCCCACCCTGAGCTCAATCCCTGGGGTAGATCTCTTGGTTCTGTCTTCACTGTACGCAGTGTTTCTTGCCCAGCACACAGAAACAGGGCCGGCACAAGTGATGGAAGACAGACTTTCCACAGGAGAAGGACATTTCGTTTCCTTAGCACAGAATCCGATAGTGAATATTAGCCTCAAAGGAGAAAGGTGGAGTGAATTTCCTCCATCTACTCCTGAAGGCTCCTTCTTTCTCGGACTCCTCCAGAACTGGGTGTGGCATGTGGGTACAAGCATGGGCTCCCTGCAAAAAGAAGGAGGCCTGCCTAGCACTAAGTGCTTCAGGTAAGGGGGGAGGACTCATCCCGAGACTCTAATAGGAAACAGTTAGAATGAGGGAAGTGGCAGAGAGATGTATCATAACCATTCAGAATGCTATGAGACCTACTAAGGGATGAGATTTCTTATTAAATGAAGTTGTAATTGACCCAGTAGTAGGCATGCTGAAACCCAGTTTTGTTCACTAAGAATCCAGCCATGGAGCAACTAAGCCCGTGCACCACAACTACTAAGCATGTGCTCTAGAGCCCACAAGTCAAGGCCAAGATGTGGGGTATTGGAAAATTTGTACACTGCCTGTGGGAATGTAAAATGGTGCAGCTATTATGAAAAAGAGTATGGGGATTCCTTATAAAATTATAAACAGAAATATATGATTCAGCAATCACAGTTCTGGGTATATATCCAAAGGAAATTAAATCAGTATCACAATGAGTTGAACTTAGGTTCATTGCAGCATTCTCCACAATAGCCTAGATATGCAACCAACTTCACAAAAGAAGTGTCCTGTGCCAGAGCTAACCTTAGGTACTTCAAAACAACTCTGTAAGTCTCTTAGCCCCTTAGAGAGGATGAAAGCAATATTACAGTTAAAAGTAACTTGTCCCAATTCCCTTAGTCTGGAGTACTGAAACAGAAGTTCTACAGCAGGGGAAGCCTCCTAAACACACAGCACCTGCCAGGGTTTACCCCAGCCTTGGAAGAACTGGGAAGGATAAGACCAAGGCAGGCCTGAGGAAAGGTCAGAGGGTGGGCAGGACGGGAGTGTGGGGAGCAGGGGCAGGGCTGTCCGGATGGAGCAGTGGGTTGTAAGAAGAGCAGTGACCCTGGGTCCTGCTGCCCTGAGTCTTTGTCCTGGGCCTGGTCAATCCCAGGAGACCAGGTTAGCAGGGCTGTGAGAGCCAGTGTGTGAAGCGAGCCCAGCAGCCCCTTCACACAGTCCTCTAGAATTCCTGCCGGCCATGAAGGGTCTTTAGGGGCAGCTGGACGTGGAGCCCTCTCAAATGGAAGCATGTCAGCACATCAGCCTTGGGAGGTGCTGAGGCTGAAATGAGGAGACTGAGCACATGCAGTGATCCCAAAGCATGTGTTCTCTGACTCATCCACCTCTGGGAGCGCCCTTTCCATGAGGAATAAACAGTGAGGATAAACCTAAGGTGAAGCTACAAGTCCTGAAAGTGTAGAGGGGAGAGTTCAAGTCTCATCCTCCACCTGACACTCACTATAAGAACTTGTTCTCCAGTGTCAAGTGATTATGAGAGTTTTGTTCCCACTAGGATATGGCCATCATACGTGAATGTAAAAAGGAAACCAAAATCCCTGGTGCAAAATACCCTCCAGATACCAAACAGAAATGAACCTTTCATCTTTGGCAGTGAAAAAGCAATGAAAGAGCAGTCTTGTGAGAAAGAAAATTTCTGAAATGGCAAAGCAACAAAAGATGACTATAAGCACAGTACAGTCAAAGGACATGGACACCATAACTCTATTATATCATTAAAATTTGGAAAGAACAAATCAGAATTCTACACATATTTCCCTCTTCTTCCTGATTTCATATTCACCTTCCTTAGTTTCTAAAGAACCGGGTGGAACCCAAGTGTTCTAGGAATTGTCTCACTTTAGATCCTACCTGAGAGTTGTCCGCTACGTGAATCGTCATCAGCAACGCTGTTATGTATGCTCTCCACGATGCATTCAATACAAACACAACCATGAGCATAAAGTTATTATACAAGTTGACCCACCCATTTCTCCTACTCGACTTGCTGGCTCACACAGCATCCCCCTGGTCTTCCCTCCAGGTTCTCAGACCTCCCCTGTGCTCTGTGCAGACAGAGTCCTTCAATAAGATATTGATCACAGTTGAAAAATTCAAATGAGGGAGAGATGCTGAGAAAATCACCTTTCGACCCCTCACTTCTATAGACCCATTTATAGCTTTCACCGTCAACCTTACCAACCTGAAATTCCAGATGTTACAGACACACTTGAAACATGGCTAGTGTGACCAAGCAAGTGTGTGTTTTTTGCATTGTTTAATAGAATGAGTTAATTATTGTTTGAACTAAATTAATCATAAATAGACACATTTGGTTAGTGGCTACCACACTGGAAAGCTCAGCTCTAAGAAATCCAAAGATGAGAAAGAGGCAACCAGCCACCCCTCCCCTGGTTGTTCTTTACTGCAGAAAATTTGATGGCCTGATCTGATCATTCGTATGTAGGTATATCTTGGGCTCTTGGACCGACGCCAGGCATTGCGAGAGTCCTTGTGGACACTGAAATAGTACAGTCAACACTCAGATCCAAGAGGAATTCCCAGCAAGGGGCCCACTTGTAGACAGAGGTGAAGGGCATGGCCCAGTACACCTGTATTAGACATAATCAGAGAGTAGGTGCAGAGGGGAGGGAGGCATTTCACTCTCTGCATGAGTCCATCCTTCTCACCGCTGACTCTAGAAGACCTCAGGAAGGCAGTGGAAAAGGCCCTGTAGGAGGTGAAAACTTTGTATACTGAAAACTACAGGACATTGCGGAAAGAAATTAAAGAAGAGACAAGTAATTGGAATGACATACCACGTTCATAGACTGGATTATTAAATACTGTTGGCATTTCTATACTCCAGAAAGTGATGTACGCATATATCGCAACAACACACAAAATTCCATGTCATTATTATAGAAGCGGACAGAATCCTAAAATACATATGGAACCCCCCACCCAAGTAGATAAAACAATCTTGAGAGCAAAGAGCAATGATGGAGATTAACACTTCCTGAACTCAAAACACATAACAATGCCACAGTAGTCAAAACAGTCTGCTACTGGCATCAAGACAGTGAGATAGACCAATGAAATATAATAGAGAGACGCCAAATAAACGCACATATATATGGCCAACTGATCTTGGCCAAGGTTCTAAGATTACCAAGTGAAGAAAGGATAGTCTCTTCAACAATCAACAGAATGAAAAGGCAACCTATAGGATGGGAGGAAATATGTGTAAAACTTGCATCTGAATAAGGGACCAATATCCAGAATATAAAAGAAACTACTACAAGGCAATTTCAGAAAAACAGCGGGCAAATAACTGAGTTTCAAAATGGGTAAAAAGCTTCACTAGACATTTCTCCATAAAGACATACAAGTAGTCAATCTACATATGAAAATTTGCTCAACATCGCTAAGCATCAGGGAAATGGAAATCAAGCCACAAGGAGATATCACTCACACCTGTTAGAATGTGTATTATAAAAAGACAATTAGGGCTTCCCTGGTGGCACAGTGGTTGAGAGTCCGCCTGCTGATGCAGGGGACACATGTTCGTGCCCCGGTTTGAGAGGATCCCACATGCCGCTGAGCGGCTTGGCCCATGAACCATGGCCGCTGAGCCTGTGCGTTTGGCGCCTGTGCTCCGCGACGGGAGACCTCACAACAATGAGAGGCCCGTGTACTGCAAACAAAAGAAAAAAAAAAGAAAGAAAAAGAAGAAAACAAAGAAAATTAATGGATGCTGGCAAAGATGTGAAGAAGTGGAACTTCTGTACCCTGTTTTGTACCCTGTAGTAATGTAAAATGGTGTAGCCATTATGGAAAACAGAATGGAGGTCCCCCAAAAATTATTAAGAGAACTCTCATAAAATCCAGCAATCACTCATTTAGGTTTATATACAAAGGAGATAAAACAAGAATGTCCAAGAGATATCTACAATCTCATGTCCATTGCAGCATTATACACAATACACAACATAGGAAAACTGCCTAGTGTCCATGGGAAGATGAATTAATAAAGAAAATGTGGTGTACACATACAGTGGAATGTCATTCAGTCTTTGAAAAAGAAGGAAATCCTGCCATTTGCAGCAACACGAAAGAACTTGGAGGACATTTGTAAGAGTGAAATAAGCCAGTCACGGAAGGTCAATAACTGAAAGAAAACTCAGAGAAGCAGAGAGTAGAAGGGTGGTTCCAAGAGCTGGCAGGAGGTTGACATGGGAAGTCTCTGTTCAATGGTTAGAATGTGTTATTTCAAAATGGAAAAGTTCTAGACACATGCTGTACAACAAGGTGCATGTAGTCAACAGGACTGACTGGACATTTCAAAACTTGTTAAGACGTTGGATTTCATCGTATGTGTACTTTTACAACAATAAAATATACATATGTAAAATAAATACCAAGTGGAAAAAGGGGAAAAAAGAAGAAAAATAAGGAAAGGGAGTCAACAGAGGGAAAGAAGAAAGGAGGAAGGGTCTCGAGTGTACACAGGTATCAGGAGATAATGGGAGAGAAGCTCCTCTCCCCAGGCTTTAAAGAAGACATCTCTCCAGAGTTCACTCCAGCAAGAGGGGGATGTCCTTTCTCTTCCCCATTCAACCAGAAGTGCCAATAGCATCCTAAGTGTGGCCCAGGCTGTGCTCAGGTGTACACTTTTCCTTGATCTCTAAACCAACCACCCCTGACTCCCCATGGCTCAGGTGCCCTTCCTGTATCTCCTTCCACTTCTCTAAAGCATTTCCCTCTTCAAGTCCAGCCCGAGGCTCCAATCCTGTCCTCACACGTGGGGTCCACTGGACGGGTCTCTGCGTTCTTAAGAGCCTCCCTGTGAGTAGCAGGCACTGAATCGCACACCAGGGTTCCCCTCAGCACCATCAGCAAACTACGACCTAGGGATTGAGGATTTCTAGAACAACTTTACTCATAGACAGTCTCTTGGGTAAACAAGTGACATTTTACAATCAAGCATTTTCAGTGTTTTCTTTGGTGGGGAAAATATTGACACATATAAGGCAATCATATTCTATTAAAGTATGTATTTCTCAAAGGACTCACTATCGAAAAAGAATTTTATATATACCTTTCCATGTTTTAATTCACTTTACTCCCAGTCTTGTTTGCTTGCAAAAGCCTTCAGAAAATACCAAGAACCTACTTCATCTGGCAGTTTGCACAGCAACATGAGTGGAGATGCTCTTGTCACACTGCTTGGTTTCTCTGTCCCACCTTGCAAAGCACAACCTCCTCTCCGCCCTCCTGGGAAGGGAGTCAGTGCCCACCCTGAGCTCAATCCCTGGGGTAGATCTCTTGGTTCTGTCTTCACTGTACGCAGTGTTTCTTGCCCAGCACACAGAAACAGGGCCGGCACAAGTGATGGAAGACAGACTTTCCACAGGAGAAGGACATTTCGTTTCCTTAGCACAGAATCCGATAGTGAATATTAGCCTCAAAGGAGAAAGGTGGAGTGAATTTCCTCCATCTACTCCTGAAGGCTCCTTCTTTCTCGGACTCCTCCAGAACTGGGTGTGGCATGTGGGTACAAGCATGGGCTCCCTGCAAAAAGAAGGAGGCCTGCCTAGCACTAAGTGCTTCAGGTAAGGGGGGAGGACTCATCCCGAGACTCTAATAGGAAACAGTTAGAATGAGGGAAGTGGCAGAGAGATGTATCATAACCATTCAGAATGCTATGAGACCTACTAAGGGATGAGATTTCTTATTAAATGAAGTTGTAATTGACCCAGTAGTAGGCATGCTGAAACCCAGTTTTGTTCACTAAGAATCCAGCCATGGAGCAACTAAGCCCGTGCACCACAACTACTAAGCATGTGCTCTAGAGCCCACAAGTCAAGGCCAAGATGTGGGGTATTGGAAAATTTGTACACTGCCTGTGGGAATGTAAAATGGTGCAGCTATTATGAAAAAGAGTATGGGGATTCCTTATAAAATTATAAACAGAAATATATGATTCAGCAATCACAGTTCTGGGTATATATCCAAAGGAAATTAAATCAGTATCACAATGAGTTGAACTTAGGTTCATTGCAGCATTCTCCACAATAGCCTAGATATGCAACCAACTTCACAAAAGAAGTAAGTGTCCTGTGCCAGAGCTAACCTTAGGTACTTCAAAACAACTCTGTAAGTCTCTTAGCCCCTTAGAGAGGATGAAAGCAATATTACAGTTAAAAGTAACTTGTCCCAATTCCCTTAGTCTGGAATACTGAAACAAAAGTTCTACAGCAGGGGAAGCCTCCTAAACACACAGCACCTGCCAGGGTTTACCCCAGCCTTGGAAGAACTGGGAAGGATAAGACCAAGGCAGGCCTGAGGAAAGGTCAGAGGGTGGGCAGGACGGGAGTGTGGGGAGCAGGGGCAGGGCTGTCCGGATGGAGCAGTGGGTTGTAAGAAGAGCAGTGACCCTGGGTCCTGCTGCCCTGAGTCTTTGTCCTGGGCCTGGTCAATCCCAGGAGACCAGGTTAGCAGGGCTGTGAGAGCCAGTGTGTGAAGCGAGCCCAGCAGCCCCTTCACACAGTCCTCTAGAATTCCTGCCGGCCATGAAGGGTCTTTAGGGGCAGCTGGACGTGGAGCCCTCTCAAATGGAAGCATGTCAGCACATCAGCCTTGGGAGGTGCTGAGGCTGAAATGAGGAGACTGAGCACATGCAGTGATCCCAAAGCATGTGTTCTCTGACTCATCCACCTCTGGGAGCGCCCTTTCCATGAGGAATAAACAGTGAGGATAAACCTAAGGTGAAGCTACAAGTCCTGAAAGTGTAGAGGGGAGAGTTCAAGTCTCATCCTCCACCTGACACTCACTATAAGAACTTGTTCTCCAGTGTCAAGTGATTATGAGAGTTTTGTTCCCACTAGGATATGGCCATCATACGTGAATGTAAAAAGGAAACCAAAATCCCTGGTGCAAAATACCCTCCAGATACCAAACAGAAATGAACCTTTCATCTTTGGCAGTGAAAAAGCAATGAAAGAGCAGTCTTGTGAGAAAGAAAATTTCTGAAATGGCAAAGCAACAAAAGATGACTATAAGCACAGTACAGTCAAAGGACATGGACACCATAACTCTATTATATCATTAAAATTTGGAAAGAACAAATCAGAATTCTACACATATTTCCCTCTTCTTCCTGATTTCATATTCACCTTCCTTAGTTTCTAAAGAACCGGGTGGAACCCAAGTGTTCTAGGAATTGTCTCACTTTAGATCCTACCTGAGAGTTGTCCGCTACGTGAATCGTCATCAGCAACGCTGTTATGTATGCTCTCCACGATGCATTCAATACAAACACAACCATGAGCATAAAGTTATTATACAAGTTGACCCACCCATTTCTCCTACTCGACTTGCTGGCTCACACAGCATCCCCCTGGTCTTCCCTCCAGGTTCTCAGACCTCCCCTGTGCTCTGTGCAGACAGAGTCCTTCAATAAGATATTGATCACAGTTGAAAAATTCAAATGAGGGAGAGATGCTGAGAAAATCACCTTTCGACCCCTCACTTCTATAGACCCATTTATAGCTTTCACCGTCAACCTTACCAACCTGAAATTCCAGATGTTACAGACACACTTGAAACATGGCTAGTGTGACCAAGCAAGTGTGTGTTTTTTGCATTGTTTAATAGAATGAGTTAATTATTGTTTGAACTAAATTAATCATAAATAGACACATTTGGTTAGTGGCTACCACACTGGAAAGCTCAGCTCTAAGAAATCCAAAGATGAGAAAGAGGCAACCAGCCACCCCTCCCCTGGTTGTTCTTTACTGCAGAAAATTTGATGGCCTGATCTGATCATTCGTATGTAGGTATATCTTGGGCTCTTGGACCCACGCCAGGCATTGCGAGCGTCCTTGTGGACACTGAAATAGTACAGTCAACACTCAGATCCAAGAGGAATTCCCAGCAAGGGGCCCACTTGTAGACAGAGGTGAAGGGCATGGCCCAGTACACCTGTATTAGACATAATCAGAGAGTAGGTGCAGAGGGGAGGGAGGGATTTCACTCTCTGCATGAGTCCATCCTTCTCACCGCTGACTCTAGAAGACCTCAGGAAGGCAGTGGAAAAGGCCCTGTAGGAGGTGAAAACTTTCTATACTGAAAACTACAGGACATTGCGGAAAGAAATTAAAGAAGAGACAAGTAATTGGAATGACATACCACGTTCATAGACTGGATTATTAAATACTGTTGGCATTTCTATACTCCAGAAAGTGATGTACGCATATATCGCAACAACACACAAAATTCCATGTCATTATTATAGAAGCGGACAGAATCCTAAAATACATATGGAACCCCCCACCCAAGTAGATAAAACAATCTTGAGAGCAAAGAGCAATGATGGAGATTAACACTTCCTGAACTCAAAACACATAACAATGCCACAGTAGTCAAAACAGTCTGCTACTGGCATCAAGACAGTGAGATAGACCAATGAAATATAATAGAGAGACGCCAAATAAACGCACATATATATGGCCAACTGATCTTGGCCAAGGTTCTAAGATTACCAAGTGAAGAAAGGATAGTCTCTTCAACAATCAACAGAATGAAAAGGCAACCTATAGGATGGGAGGAAATATGTGTAAAACTTGCATCTGAATAAGGGACCAATATCCAGAATATAAAAGAAACTACTACAAGGCAATTTCAGAAAAACAGCGGGCAAATAACTGAGTTCCAAAATGGGTAAAAAGCTTCACTAGACATTTCTCCATAAAGACATACAAGTAGTCAATCTACATATGAAAATTTGCTCAACATCGCTAAGCATCAGGGAAATGGAAATCAAGCCACAAGGAGATATCACTCACACCTGTTAGAATGTGTATTATAAAAAGACAATTAGGGCTTCCCTGGTGGCACAGTGGTTGAGAGTCCGCCTGCTGATGCAGGGGACACATGTTCGTGCCCCGGTTTGAGAGGATCCCACATGCCGCTGAGCGGCTTGGCCCATGAACCATGGCCGCTGAGCCTGTGCGTTTGGCGCCTGTGCTCCGCGACGGGAGACCTCACAACAATGAGAGGCCCGTGTACTGCAAACAAAAGAAAAAAAAAAGAAAGAAAAAGAAGAAAACAAAGAAAATTAATGGATGCTGGCAAAGATGTGAAGAAGTGGAACTTCTGTACCCTGTTTTGTACCCTGTAGTAATGTAAAATGGTGTAGCCATTATGGAAAACAGAATGGAGGTCCCCCAAAAATTATTAAGAGAACTCTCATAAAATCCAGCAATCACTCATTTAGGTTTATATACAAAGGAGATAAAACAAGAATGTCCAAGAGATATCTACAATCTCATGTCCATTGCAGCATTATACACAATACACAACATAGGAAAACTGCCTAGTGTCCATGGGAAGATGAATTAATAAAGAAAATGTGGTGTACACATACAGTGGAATGTCATTCAGTCTTTGAAAAAGAAGGAAATCCTGCCATTTGCAGCAACACGAAAGAACTTGGAGGACATTTGTAAGAGTGAAATAAGCCAGTCACGGAAGGTCAATAACTGAAAGAAAACTCAGAGAAGCAGAGAGTAGAAGGGTGGTTCCAAGAGCTGGCAGGAGGTTGACATGGGAAGTCTCTGTTCAATGGTTAGAATGTGTTATTTCAAAATGGAAAAGTTCTAGACACATGCTGTACAACAAGGTGCATGTAGTCAACAGGACTGACTGGACATTTCAAAACTTGTTAAGACGTTGGATTTCATCGTATGTGTACTTTTACAACAATAAAATATACATATGTAAAATAAATACCAAGTGGAAAAAGGGGAAAAAAGAAGAAAAATAAGGAAAGGGAGTCAACAGAGGGAAAGAAGAAAGGAGGAAGGGTCTCGAGTGTACACAGGTATCAGGAGATAATGGGAGAGAAGCTCCTCTCCCCAGGCTTTAAAGAAGACATCTCTCCAGAGTTCACTCCAGCAAGAGGGGGATGTCCTTTCTCTTCCCCATTCAACCAGAAGTGCCAATAGCATCCTAAGTGTGGCCCAGGCTGTGCTCAGGTGTACACTTTTCCTTGATCTCTAAACCAACCACCCCTGACTCCCCATGGCTCAGGTGCCCTTCCTGTATCTCCTTCCACTTCTCTAAAGCATTTCCCTCTTCAAGTCCAGCCCGAGGCTCCAATCCTGTCCTCACACGTGGGGTCCACTGGACGGGTCTCTGCGTTCTTAAGAGCCTCCCTGTGAGTAGCAGGCACTGAATCGCACACCAGGGTTCCCCTCAGCACCATCAGCAAACTACGACCTAGGGATTGAGGATTTCTAGAACAACTTTACTCATAGACAGTCTCTTGGGTAAACAAGTGACATTTTACAATCAAGCATTTTCAGTGTTTTCTTTGGTGGGGAAAATATTGACACATATAAGGCAATCATATTCTATTAAAGTATGTATTTCTCAAAGGACTCACTATCGAAAAAGAATTTTATATATACCTTTCCATGTTTTAATTCACTTTACTCCCAGTCTTGTTTGCTTGCAAAAGCCTTCAGAAAATACCAAGAACCTACTTCATCTGGCAGTTTGCACAGCAACATGAGTGGAGATGCTCTTGTCACACTGCTTGGTTTCTCTGTCCCACCTTGCAAAGCACAACCTCCTCTCCGCCCTCCTGGGAAGGGAGTCAGTGCCCACCCTGAGCTCAATCCCTGGGGTAGATCTCTTGGTTCTGTCTTCACTGTACGCAGTGTTTCTTGCCCAGCACACAGAAACAGGGCCGGCACAAGTGATGGAAGACAGACTTTCCACAGGAGAAGGACATTTCGTTTCCTTAGCACAGAATCCGATAGTGAATATTAGCCTCAAAGGAGAAAGGTGGAGTGAATTTCCTCCATCTACTCCTGAAGGCTCCTTCTTTCTCGGACTCCTCCAGAACTGGGTGTGGCATGTGGGTACAAGCATGGGCTCCCTGCAAAAAGAAGGAGGCCTGCCTAGCACTAAGTGCTTCAGGTAAGGGGGGAGGACTCATCCCGAGACTCTAATAGGAAACAGTTAGAATGAGGGAAGTGGCAGAGAGATGTATCATAACCATTCAGAATGCTATGAGACCTACTAAGGGATGAGATTTCTTATTAAATGAAGTTGTAATTGACCCAGTAGTAGGCATGCTGAAACCCAGTTTTGTTCACTAAGAATCCAGCCATGGAGCAACTAAGCCCGTGCACCACAACTACTAAGCATGTGCTCTAGAGCCCACAAGTCAAGGCCAAGATGTGGGGTATTGGAAAATTTGTACACTGCCTGTGGGAATGTAAAATGGTGCAGCTATTATGAAAAAGAGTATGGGGATTCCTTATAAAATTATAAACAGAAATATATGATTCAGCAATCACAGTTCTGGGTATATATCCAAAGGAAATTAAATCAGTATCACAATGAGTTGAACTTAGGTTCATTGCAGCATTCTCCACAATAGCCTAGATATGCAACCAACTTCACAAAAGAAGTAAGTGTCCTGTGCCAGAGCTAACCTTAGGTACTTCAAAACAACTCTGTAAGTCTCTTAGCCCCTTAGAGAGGATGAAAGCAATATTACAGTTAAAAGTAACTTGTCCCAATTCCCTTAGTCTGGAATAATGAAACAAAAGTTCTACAGCAGGGGAAGCCTCCTAAACACACAGCACCTGCCAGGGTTTACCCCAGCCTTGGAAGAACTGGGAAGGATAAGACCAAGGCAGGCCTGAGGAAAGGTCACAGGGTGGGCAGGACGGGAGTGTGGGGAGCAGGGGCAGGGCTGTCCGGATGGAGCAGTGGGTTGTAAGAAGAGCAGTGACCCTGGGTCCTGCTGCCCTGAGTCTTTGTCCTGGGCCTGGTCAATCCCAGGAGACCAGGTTAGCAGGGCTGTGAGAGCCAGTGTGTGAAGCGAGCCCAGCAGCCCCTTCACACAGTCCTCTAGAATTCCTGCCGGCCATGAAGGGTCTTTAGGGGCAGCTGGACGTGGAGCCCTCTCAAATGGAAGCATGTCAGCACATCAGCCTTGGGAGGTGCTGAGGCTGAAATGAGGAGACTGAGCACATGCAGTGATCCCAAAGCATGTGTCCTCTGACTCATCCACCTCTGGGAGCGCCCTTTCCATGAGGAATAAACAGTGAGGACAAACCTAAGGTGAAGCTACAAGTCCTGAAAGTGTACAGGGGGAGAGTTCAAGTCTCATCCACCACCTGACACTCACTATAAGAACTTGTTCTCCAGTGCCAAGTGACTATGAGAGTTTTGTTCCCACTAGGATATGGCCATCATACGTGAATGTAAAAAGGAAACCAAAATCCTGGTGCAAAATACCCTCCCGGTATCAAACAGAAATGAACCTTTCATCTTTGGCAGTGAAAAAGCAATGAAAGAGCAGTCTTGTGAGAAAGAAAATTTCTGAAATGGCAAAGCAACAAAAGATGACTATAAGCACAGTACAGTCAAAGGACATGGACACCATAACTCTATTATATTATTAAAATTTGGAAAGAACAAATCAGAATTCTACACATATTTCCCTCTTCTTCCTGATTTCATATTCACCTTCCTTAGTTTCTAAAGAACCGGGTGGAACCCAAGTGTTCTAGGAATTGTCTCACTTTAGATCCTACCTGAGAGTTGTCCGCTACGTGAATCGTCATCAGCAACGCTGTTATGTATGCTCTCCACGATGCATTCAATACAAACACAACCATGAGCATAAAGTTATTATACAAGTTGACCCACCCATTTCTCCTACTCGACTTGCTGGCTCACACAGCCTCCCCCTGGTCTTCCCTCCAGGTTCTCAGACCTCCCTGTGCTCTGTGCAGACAGAGTCCTTCAATAAGATATTGATCACAGTTGAAAAATTCAAATGAGGGAGAGATGCTGAGAAAATCACCTTTCGACCCCTCACTTCTATAGACCCATTTATAGCTTTCACCGTCAACCTTACCAACCTGAAATTCCAGATGTTACAGACACACTTGAAACATGGCTAGTGTGACCAAGCAATTGTGTGTTTTTTGCATTGTTTAATAGAATGAGTTAATTATTGTTTGAACTAAATTAATCATAAATAGACACATTTGGTTAGTGGCTACCACACTGGAAAGCTCAGCTCTAAGAAATCCAAAGATGAGAAAGAGGCAACCAGCCACCCCTCCCCTGGTTGTTCTTTACTGCAGAAAATTTGATGGCCTGATCTGATCATTCGTATGTAGGTATATCTTGGGCTCTTGGACCCACGCCAGGCATTGCGAGAGTCCTTGTGGACACTGAAATAGTACAGTCAACACTCAGATCCAAGAGGAATTCCCAGCAAGGGGCCCACTTGTAGACAGAGGTGAAGGGCATGGCCCAGTACACCTGTATTAGACATAATCAGAGAGTAGGTGCAGAGGGGAGGGAGGCATTTCACTCTCTGCATGAGTCCATCCTTCTCACCGCTGACTCTAGAAGACCTCAGGAAGGCAGTGGAAAAGGCCCTGTAGGAGGTGAAAACTTTCTATACTGAAAACTACAGGACATTGCGGAAAGAAATTAAAGAAGAGACAAGTAATTGGAATGACATACCACGTTCATAGACTGGATTATTAAATACTGTTGGCATTTCTATACTACAGAAAGTGATGTACACATATATCGCAACAACCCACAAAATTCCATGTCATTATTATAGAAGCGGACAGAATCCTAAAATACATATTTAACCCCCCCCAAAGTAGATAAAACAATCTTGAGAGCAAAGAGCAATGATGGAGATGAACACTTCCTGAACTCAAAACACATAACAATGCCACAGTAGTCAAAACAGTCTGCTACTGGCATCAAGACAGTGAGATAGACCAATGAAATATAATAGAGAGACGCCAAATAAACGCACATATATATGGCCAACTGATCTTGGCCAAGGTTCTAAGATTACCAAGTGAAGAAAGGATAGTCTCTTCAACAATCAACAGAATGAAAAGGCAACCTGTAGGATGGGAGGAAATATGTATAAAACTTGCATCTGAATAAGGGACCAATATCCAGAATATAAAAGAAACTACTACAAGGCAATTTCAGAAAAACAGCGGGCAAATAACTGAGTTTCAAAATGGGTAAAAAGCTTCACTAGACATTTCTCCATAAAGACATACAAGTGGTCAATCTACATATGAAAATTTGCTCAACATCGCTAAGCATCAGGGAAATGGAAATCAAGCCACAAGGAGATATCACTCACACCTGTTAGAATGTGTATTATAAAAAGACAATTAAGGGGCTTCCCTGGTGGCGCAGTGGTTGAGAGTCCGCCTGCCGATGCAGGGGACATAGGTTCGTGCCTCGGTCCGGGAAGATCCCACATGCCGCGGAGTGGCTGGGACTTTGAGCCATGGCCACTGAGCCTGCGTGTCCGGATCCTGTGCTCCGCAACGGGAGAGACCACAACAGTGAGAGGCCCGCGTACCGCAAAAAAAAAAAAAAAAAAAAAAAAAAAAAGACAATTAGGGCTTCCCTGGTGGCACAGTGGTTGAGAGTCCGCCTGCCGATGCAGGGGACACATGTTCGTGCCCCGGTTTGAGAGGATCCCACATGCCGCTGAGCGGCTTGGCCCATGAACCATGGCCGCTGAGCCTGTGCGTTTGGCGCCTGTGCTCCGCGACGGGAGACCTCACAACAATGAGAGGCCCGTGTACTGCAAACAAAAGAAAAAAAAAAGAAAGAAAAAGAAGAAAACAAAGAAAATTAATGGATGCTGGCAAAGATGTGAAGAAGTGGAACTTCTGTACCCTGTTTTGTACCCTGTAGTAATGTAAAATGGTGTAGCCATTATGGAAAACAGAATGGAGGTCCCCCAAAAATTATTAAGAGAACTCTCATAAAATCCAGCAATCACTCATTTAGGTTTATATACAAAGGAGATAAAACAAGAATGTCCAAGAGATATCTACAATCTCATGTCCACTGCAGCATTATACACAATACACAACATAGGAAAACTGCCTAGTGTCCATGGGAAGATGAATTAATAAAGAAAATGTGGTGTACACATACAGTGGAATGTCATTCAGTCTTTGAAAAAGAAGGAAATCCTGCCATTTGCAGCAACACGAAAGAACTTGGAGGACATTTGTAAGAGTGAAATAAGCCAGTCACGGAAGGTCAAAAACTGAAAGAAAACTCCGAGAAGCAGAGAGTAGAAGGGTGGTTCCAAGAGCTGGCAGGAGGTTGACATGGGAAGTCTCTGTTCAATGGTTAGAATGTGTTATTTCAAAATGGAAAAGTTCTAGACACATGCTGTACAACAAGGTGCATGTAGTCAACAGGACTGACTGGACATTTCAAAACTTGTTAAGACGTTGGATTTCATCGTATGTGTACTTTTACAACAATAAAATATACATATGTAAAATAAATACCAAGTGGAAAAAGGGGATAAAAGAAGAAAAATAAGGAAAGGGAGTCAACAGAGGGAAAGAAGAAAGGAGGAAGGGTCTCGAGTGTACACAGGTATCAGGAGATAATGGGAGAGAAGCTCCTCTCCCCAGGCTTTAAAGAAGACATCTCTCCAGAGTTCACTCCAGCAAGAGGGGGATGTCCTTTCTCTTCCCCATTCAACCAGAAGTGCCAATAGCATCCTAAGTGTGGCCCAGGCTGTGCTCAGGTGTACACTTTTCCTTGATCTCTAAACCAACCACCCCTGACTCCCCATGGCTCAGGTGCCCTTCCTGTATCTCCTTCCACTTCTCTAAAGCATTTCCCTCTTCAAGTCCAGCCCGAGGCTCCAATCCTGTCCTCACACGTGGGGTCCACTGGGCGGGTCTCTGCGTTCTTAAGAGCCTCCCTGTGAGTAGCAGGCACTGAATCGCACACCAGGGTTCCCCTCAGCACCATCAGCGAACTACGACCTAGGGATTGAGGATTTCTAGAACAACTTTACTCATAGACAGTCTCTTGGGTAAACAAGTGACATTTTACAATCAAGCATTTTCAGTGTTTTCTTTGGTGGGGAAAATATTGACACATATAAGGCAATCATATTCTATTAAAGTATGTATTTCTCAGAGGACTCACTATCGAAAAAAAATTTTTAAGTATAACTTTCCATGTTTTAATTGACTTTACTCCCAGACTTGTTTGCTTGCAAAAGCCTTCAGAAAATACCAAGAACCTACTTCATCTGGCAGTTTGCACAGCAACATGAGTGGAGATGCTCTTGTCACACTGCTTGGTTTCTCTGTCCCACCTTGCAAAGCACAACCTCCTCTCCGCCCTCCTGGGAAGGGAGTCAGTGCCCACCCTGAGCTCAATCCCTGGGGTAGATCTCTTGGTTCTGTCTTCACTGTACGCGGTGTTTCTTGCCCAGCACACAGAAACAGGGCCGGCACAAGTGATGGAAGACAGACTTTCCACAGGAGAAGGACATTTCGTTTCCTTAGCACAGAATCCGAGAGTGAATATTAGCCTCAAAGGAGAAAGGTGGAGTGAATTTCCTCCATCTACTCCTGAAGGCTCCTTCTTTCTCGGACTCCTCCAGAACTGGGTGTGGCATGTGGGTACAAGCATGGGCTCCCTGCAAAAGGAAGGAGGCCTGCCTAGCACTAGGTGCTTCAGGTAAGGGGGGAGGACTCATCCCGAGACTCTAATAGGAAACAGTTAGAATGAGGGAAGTGGCAGAGAGATGTATCATAACCATTCAGAATGCTATGAGACCTACTAAGGGATGAGATTTCTTATTAAATGAAGTTGTAATTGACCCAGTAGTAGGCATGCTGAAACCCAGTTTTGTTCACTAAGAATCCAGCCATGGAGCAACTAAGCCCATGCACCACAACTACTAAGCCTGTGCTCTAGAGCCCACAAGTCAAGGCCAAGATGTGGGGTATTGGAAAATTTGTACACTGCCTGTGGGAATGTAAAATGGTGCAGCTATTATGAAAAAGAGTATGGGGATTCCTTATAAAACTATAAACAGAAATATCATATGATTCAGCAATCACAGTTCTGGGTATATATCCAAAGGAAATTAAATCAGTATCACAATGAGTTGAACTTAGGTTCATTGCAGCATTCTCCACAATAGCCTAGATATGCAACCAACTTCACAAAAGAAGTAAGTGTCCTGTGCCTGAGCTAACCTTAGGTACTTCAAAACAACTCTGTAAGTCTCTTAGCCCCTTAGAGAGGATGAAAGCAATATTACAGTTAAAAGTAACTTGTCCCAATTCCCTTAGTCTGGAATACTGAAACAAAAGTTCTACAGCAGGGGAAGCCTCCTAAACACACAGCACCTGCCAGGGTTTACCCCAGCCTTGGAAGAACTGGGAAGGATAAGACCAAGGCAGGCCTGAGGAAAGGTCAGAGGGTGGGCAGGACGGGAGTGTGGGGAGCAGGGGCAGGGCTGTCCGGATGGAGCAGTGGGTTGTAAGAAGAGCAGTGACCCTGGGTCCTGCTGCCCTGAGTCTTTGTCCTGGGCCTGGTCAATCCCAGGAGACCAGGATAGCAGGGCTGTGACAGCCAGTGTGTGAAGCGAGCCCAGCAGCCCCTTCACACAGTCCTCTTGAATTCCTGCCGGCCATGAAGGGTCTTTAGGGGCAGCTGGATGTGGAGCCCTCTCAAATGGAAGCATGTCAGCACATCAGCCTTGGGAGGTGCTGAGGCTGAAATGAGGAGACTGAGCACATGCAGTGATCCCAAAGCATGTGTTCTCTGACTCATCCACCTCTGGGAGCGCCCTTTCCATGAGGAATAAACAGTGAGGACAAACCTAAGGTGAAGCTACAAGTCCTGAAAGTGTAGAGGGGGAGAGTTCAAGTCTCATCCTCCACCTGACACTCCCTATAAGAACTTGTTCTCCAGTGTCAAGTGATTATGAGAGTTTTGTTCCCACTAGGATATGGCCATCATACGTGAAGGTAAAAAGGAAACCAAAATCCTGGTGCGAAATACCCTCCAGATACCAAACAGAAATGAACCTTTCATCTTTGGCAGTGAAAAAGCAATGAAAGAGTAGTCTTCTGATAAAGAAAATTTCTGAATGGCAAAGCAAGAAAAGATGACTATAAGCACAGTACAGTCAAAGGACATGGACACCATAACTCTATTATATCATTAAAATTTGGAAAGAACAAATCAGAATTCTACACATATTTCCCTCATCTTCCTGATTTCATATTCACCTTCCTTAGTTTCTAAAGAACCGGGTGGAACCCAAGTGTTCTAGGAATTGTCTCGCTTTAGATCCTACCTGAGAGTTGTTCGCTACGTGAATCGTCATCAGCAACGCTGTTATGTATGCTCTCCACGATGCATTCTGTACAAACACAACCATGAGCATAAAGTTATTATACAAGTTGACCCACCCATTTCTCCTAATCGACTTGCTGGCTCACACAGCCTCCCCCTGGTCTTCCCTCCACGTTCTCAGACCTCCCCTGTGCTCTGTGCAGACAGAGTCCTTCAATAAGATATTGATCACCGTTGAAAATTTCAAATGAGGGAGAGATGCTGAGAAAATCACCTTTCGACCCCTCACTTCTATAGACCCATTTATAGCTTTCACCGTCAACCTTACCAACCTGAAATTCCAGATGTTACAGACACACTTGAAACATGGCTAGTGTGACCAAGCAATTGTGTGTTTTTTGCATTGTTTAATAGAATGAGTTAATTATTGTTTGAACTAAATTAATCATAAATAGACACATTTGGTTAGTGGCTACCACACTGGAAAGCTCAGCTCTAAGAAATCCAAAGATGAGAAAGAGGCAACCAGCCACCCCTCCCCTGGTTGTTCTTTACTGCAGAAAATTTGATGGCCTGATCTGATCATTCGTATGTAGGTATATCTTGGGCTCTTGGACCCACGCCAGGCATTGCGAGAGTCCTTGTGGACACTGAAATAGTACAGTCAACACTCAGATCCAAGAGGAATTCCCAGCAAGGGGCCCACTTGTAGACAGAGGTGAAGGGCATGGCCCAGTACACCTGTATTAGACATAATCAGAGAGTAGGTGCAGAGGGGAGGGAGGCATTTCACTCTCTGCATGAGTCCATCCTTCTCACCGCTGACTCTAGAAGACCTCAGGAAGGCAGTGGAAAAGGCCCTGTAGGAGGTGAAAACTTTCTATACTGAAAACTACAGGACAGACTTCCGGGAAGATGGCGGAAGAGTAAGACGCAGAGATCACCTTCCTCCCCACGGATACACCAGAAATACAGCTACACGTGCAACAACTCCTACAGAACACCTACTGAACGCTGGCAGAAGACCCCAGACCTCCCAAAAGGCAAGAAACTCCCCACATACCTGGGTAGGGCAAAGCGGAGAGATCCGCACACAGAGGATCGGTGCCGAGCGGCACTCACCAGCCCGAGAGGCTTGTCTGCTCGCCCGCCGGGGCGCGCAGCGCTGGAAGCTGAGGCTCGGGCTTCGGTCAGAGCGCAGGGAGAGGACTGGAGCTGGCGGCGAGAACTCAGCCTGAAAGGGGCTAATGTGCCACAGCTAGCCGGGAGGGAGTCCGTGAAAACTCTGGAGCTGCCGAAGAGGCAAGAGACTTTTTCTTCCCTCTTGGTTTCCTGGTGCGCGAGGAGAGGGGATTAAGAGCGCTGCTTAAAGGGGCTCCACAGACGGGCGCGAGTCGCGACTGAAAGCGCGGAGCCCAGTGACGGGCGTGGGACGCTGGGGCTGCTGCTGCCGCCGCCAAGAAGCCTGTGTGCGAGCGCAGGTCACTGCCCACACCGCCCTTCCGGGAGCCTGTGCAGCCCGCCACTGCCGGGGTCCCGGGATCCAGGGGCGGCTTCCCTGGGAGAACGCACGGCGCGCCTCGGGCTGGTGCAACGTCACGCCGACCTCTGCCGCTGCAGGCTCGCCCCGCACTCCGTGCCCCTCCCTCCCTCCCGGCCTGAGTGAGCCAGAGTCCCCGAAGAGGCTGCTCCTTTAACCCTGTCCTATCTGAGCGAAGAGCAGACGCCCTCCGGCTACCTACACGCAGAGGCGGGGCCAAATCCAAAGCTGAGACCCAGGAGCTGTGAGAACAAAGAAGAGAAAGGGAAACCTCTCCCAGCAGCCTCAGAAGCAGCGGATTAAAGCTCCACAATCAACTTGATGTATCCTGCATCTGTGGAATACATGAATAGACAACACATCATCCCAAATTGAGGAGCCCGGAGTCAGTGCTGTGCCTCTGAGGTGGGAGAGCCAACTTCAGGACACTGGTCCACAAGAGACCTCCCAGCTCCACATAATATCAAACGGCGAAAATCTTCCAGAGATCTCCATCTCAACACCAGCACCCAGCTTCACTCAACGACCAGCAGGCTACAGTGCTGGACACCCTGAGCCAAACAACTAGCAAGACAGGAACACAACGCCACCCATTAGCAGAGAGGTGGCCTAAAATCATAAAAAGTCCACAGACACCCCAAAACACACCACCAGACGTGGACCTGCCCACCAGAAAGACAAGATCCAGCCTCATCCACCAGAACACAGGCACTAGTCCCCTCCACCAGGAAGCCTACACAACCCACTAAACCAACCTTAGCCACTGGGGACAGACACCAAAAACAACAGGAACTACGAACCTGCAGCCTGCAAAAAGGAGACCCCAAACACAGTGACATAAGCAAAATGAGAAGACAGAAAAACACACAGCAGGAGAAGGAGCAAGATAAAAACCCACCAGACCTAACAAATGAAGAGGTAATAGGCACTCTACCTGAAAAGGAATTCAGAATAATGATGGTAAAGATGATCCAAGATTCTATTTCCCAGATCCAAAATCTTGGAAATAGAATGGACAAAATGCAAGAAACAGTTAACAAGGACCTAGAAGAACTAAAGATGAATCAAGCATCGATTAAAAACACAATAAATGAAATAAAAAATACTCTAGATGGGATCAATAGCAGAATAACTGAGGCAGAGGAACGGATAAGTGAGGTGGAAGATAAAATAGTGGAAATAACTGCTGCAGAGCAAAATAAAGAAAAAAGAATGAAAAGAACAGAGGACAGTCTCAGAGACCTCTGGGACAACATTAAACGCACCAACATTCGAATTATAGGGGTTCCAGAAGAAGAAGAGAAAAAGAAAGGGACTGAGAAAATATTTGAAGAGATTCTAGTTGAAAACTTCCCTAATATGGGAAAGGAAATAGTTAATCAAGTCCAGGAGGCACAGAGAGTCCCATACAGAATAAATCCAAGGAGAAATACGCCAAGACACATATTAATCAAACTGTCAAAAATTAAACACAAAGAAATCATATTAAAAGCAGCAAGGCAAAAACAACAAATAACACACAAGGGAATCCCCATCAGGATAACAGCTGATCTCTCAGCAGAAACTCTGCAAGCCAGAAGGGAGTGGCAGGACATACTTAAAGTGATGAAGGAGAAAAACCTGCAACCAAGATTACTCTACCCAGCAAGGATCTCATTCAGATTTGATGGAGAAATTAAAACGTTTACAGACAAGCAAAAGCTGAGAGAGTTCAGCACCACCAAACCAGCTTTCCAACAAATGCTAAAGGAACTTCTCTAGGCAAGAAACACAACAGAAGGAATATACCTACAATAATGAACCCAAAACAATTAAGAAAATGGGAATAGGAACATACATATCGATAATTACCTTAAATGTAAATGGACTAAATGCTCCCACCAAAAGACACAGAGTGGCTGAATGGATACAAAAACAAGACCCATCTATATGCTGTCTACAAGAGACCCACTTCAGACCTAGAGACACATACAGATTGAAAGTAAGGGGATGGAAAAAGATATTCCATGCAAATGGAAACCAAAAGAAAGCTGGAGTAGCAATTCTCATATCAGACAAAATAGACTTTAAAATAAGGACTACTAGAAGAGACAAAGAAGGACACTACATAATGATCAAGGGATCGATCCAAGAAGAAGATATAACAATTGTAAATATTTATGCACCCAACATAGGAGCACCTCAATACATAAGGCAAATACTAACAGCCATAAAAGGAGAAATCGACAGTAACACAATCATAGTAGGGGACTTTAACACCCCACTTTCACCAATGGACAGATCATCCAAAATGAAAATAAATAAGGAAACACAAGCTTTAAATGATACATTAAACAAGATGGACTTAATTGATATTTATAGGACATTCCATCCAAAAACAACAGAATACACATTTTTCTCAAGTGCTCATGGAACATTCTCCAGGATAGATCATATCTTGGGTCACAAATCAAGCCTTGGTAAATTTAAGAAAATTGAAATTGTATCAAGTATCTTTTCCGACCACAATGCTATGAGACTAGATATCAATTACAGGAAAAGAGCTGTAAAAAATACAAACACATGGAGGCTAAACAATACACTACTTAATAACGAAGTGATCACTGAAGAAATCAAAGAGGAAATTAAAAAATACCTAGAAACAAATGACAATGGAGACACGACGACCCAAAACCTATGGGATGCAGCAAAAGCAGTTCTAAGAGGGAAGTTTATAGCAATACAATCCCACCTTAAGAAACAGGAAACATCTCGAATAAACAACCTAACCTTGCACCTAAAGCAATTAGAGAAAGAAGAACAAAAACATCCCAAAGTTAGCAGAAGGAAAGAAATCATAAAAATCAGATCAGAAATAAATGAAAAAGAAATGAAGGAAACGATAGCAAAGATCAATAAAACTAAAAGCTGGTTCTTTGAGAAGATAAACAAAATTGATAAACCATTAGCCAGACTCATCAAGAAAAAAAGGGAGAAGACTCAAATCAATAGAATTAGAAATGAAAAAGGAGAAGTAACAACTGACACTACAGAAATACAAAAGATCATGAGAGATTACTATAAGCAACTCTATGCCAATAAAATGGACAACCTGGAAGAAATGGACAAATTCTTAGAAATGCACAACCTGCCAAGACTGAATCAGGAAGAAATAGAAAATATGAACAGACCAATCACAAGCACTGAAATTGAAACTGTGATAAAAAATCTTCCAACAAACAAAAGCCCAGGACCAGATGGCTTCACAGGTGAATTCTATCAAGCATTTAGAGAAGAGCTAACACCTATCCTTCTGAAACTCTTCCAAAATATAGCAGAGGGAGGAACACTCCCAAACTCATTCTACGAGGCCACCATCACCTTGATACCAAAACCAGGCAAGGATGTCACAAAGAAAGAAAACTACAGGCCAATCTCACTGATGAACATAGATGCAAAAATCCTCAACAAAATACTAGCAAACAGAATCCAACAGCACATTAAAAGGATCATACACCATGATCAAGTGGGGTTTATTCCAGGAATGCAAGGATTCTTCAATATACGCAAATCAATCAACGTGATACACCATATTAACAAATTGAAGGAGAAAAACCATATGATCATCTCAATAGATGCAGAGAAAGCTTTTGACAAAATTCAACACCCATTTATGATAAAAATCCTGCAGAAAGTAGGCATAGAGGGAACTTTCCTCAACATAATAAAGGCCATATATGACAAACCCACAGCCAGCATCGTCCTCAATGGTGAAAAACTGAAACCATTTCCACTAAGATCAGGAACTAGACAAGGTTGCCCACTTTCACCACTCTTATTCAACCTAGTTTTGGAAGTTTTAGCCACAGCAATCAGAGAAGAAAAGGAAATAAAAGGAATCCAAATTGGAAAAGAAGAAGTAAAGCTGTCACTGTTTGCAGATGACATGATACTATACATAGAGAATCCTAAAGATGCTACCAGAAAACTACTAGAGTTAATCAATGAATTTGGTAAAGTTGCAGGATACAAAATTAATGCACAGAAATCTCTGGCATTCCTATATACTGATGATGAAAAATCTGAAAGTGAAATCAAGGAAGCACTCCCATTTACCATTGCAACAAAAAGAATAAAATATCTAGGAATAAACCTACCTAAGGACACAAAAGACCTGTATGCAGAAAATTATAAGACACTGATGAAAGAAATTAAAGATGATACAAATAGATGGAGAGATGTACCATGTTCTTGGATTGGAAGAATCAACATTGTGAAAATGACTCTACTACCCAAAGCAATCTACAGGTTCAATGCAATCCCTATCAAACTACCACTGGCATTTTTCACAGAACTAGAACAAAAAATTTCACAATTTGTATGGAAACACAAAAGACCCCGAATAGCCAAAGCAATCTTGAGAACGAAAAATGGAGCTGGAGGAATCAGGCTCCCTGACTTCAGACTATACTACAAAGCTACAGTAATCAAGACAGTATGGTACTGGCACAAAAACAGAAAGATAGATCAATGGAACAGGATAGAAAGCCCAGAGTTAAACCCACGGACATATGGTCACCTTATCTTTGATAAAGGAGGCAGGAATGTACAGTGGAGAAAGGACAGTCTCTTCAATAAGTGGTGCTGGGAAAACTGGATAGGGACATGTAAAAGTATGAGATTAGATCACTCCCTAACACCATACACAAAAATAAGCTCAAAATGGATTAAAGACCTAAATGTAAGGCCAGACACTATCAAACTCTTAGAGGAACACATAGGCAGAACACTCTATGACATAAATCACAGCAAGATCCTTTTGGACCCACCTCCTAGAGAAATGGAAATAAAGACAAAAATAAACACATGGGACCTAATGAAACTTAAAAGCTTTTGCACAGCAAAGGAAACCATAAACAAGACCAAAAGACAACCCTCAGAATGGGAGAAAATATTTGCAAATGAAGCAACTGACAAAGGATTAATCTCCAAAATTTATAAGCAGCTCATGCAGCTCAATAACAAAAAAACAAACAACCCAATCCAAAAATGGGCAGAAGACCTAAATAGACATTTCTCCACAGAAGATATACAGACTGCCAACAAACACATGAAAGGATGCTCAACATCTTTACTCATTAGAGAAATGCAAATCAAAACTACAATGAGATATCATCTCACACCAGTCAGAATGGCCATCATCAAAAAATCTAGAAACAATAAATGCTGGAGAGGGTGTGGAAAAAAGGGAACACTCTTGCACTGCTGGTGGGAATGTGAATTGGTACAGCCACTATGGAGAACAGTATGGAGGTTCCTTAAAAAACTACAAATAGAACTACCATATGACCCAGCAATCCCACTACTGGGCATATACCCTGAGAAAACCATAATTCAAAAAGAGACATGTACCAAAATGTTCATAGCAGCCCTATTTACAATAGCCCGGAGATGGAAACAACCTAAGTGTCCATCATCGGATGAATGGATAAAGAAGATGTGGCACATATATACAATGGAATATTACTCAGCCATAAAAAGAAATGAAATTGAGCTATTTGTAATGAGGTGGATAGACCTAGAGTCTGTCATACAGAGTGAAGTAAGTCAGAAAGAGAAAGACAAATACTGTATGCTAACACATATATATGGAATTTAAGAAAAAAAAATGTCATGAAGAACATAGGGGTAAGACAGGAATAAAGACACAGACCTACTAGAGAATGGACTTGAGGATATGGGGAGGGGGAAGGGTAAGCTGTGACAAAGTGAAAGAGCGGCATGGACATATATACACTACCAAATGTAAAATAGATAGCTAGTGGGAAGCAGCCGCATAGCACAGGGAGGTCAGCTCGGTACTTTGTGACCGCCTGGAGGGGTGGGATAGGGAGGGTGGGAGGGAGACGCAAAAGGGAGGGGTTATGGAAACATATGTATATGTATAACTGATTAAATTTGTTATAAAAAAAATGGGAGAAAATAAAAAATATATGCATAAAAAAAAAAAAAAAAAAAAAAAAAAAAAAAAAAACTACAGGACATTGCGGAAAGAAATTAAAGAAGAGACAAGTAATTGGAATGACATACCACGTTCATAGACTGGATTATTAAATACTGTTGGCATTTCTATACTCCAGAAAGTGATGTACGCATATATCGCAACAACACACAAAATTCCATGTCATTATTATAGAAGCGGACAGAATCCTAAAATACATATGGAACCCCCCACCCAAGTAGATAAAACTATCTTGAGAGCAAAGAGCAATGATGGAGATTAACACTTCCTGAACTCAAAACACATAACAATGCCACAGTAGTCAAAACAGTCTGCTACTGGCATCAAGACAGTGAGATAGACCAATGAAATATAATAGAGAGACGCCAAATAAACGCACATATATATGGCCAACTGATCTTGGCCAAGGTTCTAAGATTACCAAGTGAAGAAAGGATAGTCTCTTCAACAATCAACAGAATGAAAAGGCAACCTATAGGATGGGAGGAAATATGTGTAAAACTTGCATCTGAATAAGGGACCAATATCCAGAATATAAAAGAAACTACTACAAGGCAATTTCAGAAAAACAGCAGGCAAATAACTGAGTTTCAAAATGGGTAAAAAGCTTCACTAGACATTTCTCCATAAAGACATACAAGTAGTCAATCTACATATGAAAATTTGCTCAACATCGCTAAGCATCAGGGAAATGGAAATCAAGCCACAAGGAGATATCACTCACACCTGTTAGAATGTGTATTATAAAAAGACAATTAGGGCTTCCCTGGTGGCACAGTGGTTGAGAGTCCGCCTGCCGATGCAGGGGACACATGTTCGTGCCCCGGTTTGAGAGGATCCCACATGCCGCTGAGCGGCTTGGCCCATGAACCATGGCCGCTGAGCCTGTGCGTTTGGCGCCTGTGCTCCGCGACGGGAGACCTCACAACAATGAGAGGCCCGTGTACTGCAAACAAAAAGAAAAAAAAAAGAAAGAAAAAGAAGAAAAGAAGGAAAATTAATGGATGCTGGCAAAGATGTGAAGAAGTGGAACTTCTGTACCCTGTTTTGTACCCTGTAGTAATGTAAAATGGTGTAGCCATTATGGAAAACAGAATGGAGGTCCCCCAAAAATTATTAAGAGAACTCTCATAAAATCCAGCAATCACTCATTTAGGTTTATATACAAAGGAGATAAAACAAGAATGTCCAAGAGATATCTACAATCTCATGTCCATTGCAGCATTATACACAATACACAACATAGGAAAACTGCCTAGTGTCCATGGGAAGATGAATTAATAAAGAAAATGTGGTGTACACATACAGTGGAATGTCATTCAGTCTTTGAAAAAGAAGGAAATCCTGCCATTTGCAGCAACACGAAAGAACTTGGAGGACATTTGTAAGAGTGAAATAAGCCAGTCACGGAAGGTCAAAAACTGAAAGAAAACTCCGAGAAGCAGAGAGTAGAAGGGTGGTTCCAAGAGCTGGCAGGAGGTTGACATGGGAAGTCTCTGTTCAATGGTTAGAATGTGTTATTTCAAAATGGAAGAGTTCTAGACACATGCTGTACAACAAGGTGCATGTAGTCAACAGGACTGACTGGACATTTCAAAACTTGTTAAGACGTTGGATTTCATCGTATGTGTACTTTTACAACAATAAAATATACATATGTAAAATAAATACCAAGTGGAAAAAGGGGATAAAGGAAGAAAAATAAGGAAAGGGAGTCAACAGAGGGAAAGAAGAAAGGAGGAAGGGTCTCGAGTGTACACAGGTATCAGGAGATAATGGGAGAGAAGCTCCTCTCCCCAGGCTTTAAAGAAGACATCTCTCCAGAGTTCACTCCAGCAAGAGGGGGATGTCCTTTCTCTTCCCCATTCAACCAGAAGTGCCAATAGCATCCTAAGTGTGGCCCAGGCTGTGCTCAGGTGTACACTTTTCCTTGATCTCTAAATCAACCACCCCTGACTCCCCATGGCTCAGGTGCCCTTCCTGTATCTCCTTCCACTTCTCTAAAGCATTTCCCTCTTCAAGTCCAGCCCGAGGCTCCAATCCTGTCCTCACACGTGGGGTCCACTGGGCGGGTCTCTGCGTTCTTAAGAGCCTCCCTGTGAGTAGCAGGCACTGAATCGCACGCCAGGGTTCCCCTCAGCACCATCAGCAAACTACGACCTAGGGATTGAGGATTTCTAGAACAACTTTACTCATAGACAGTCTCTTGGGTAAACAAGTGACATTTTACAATCAAGCATTTTCAGTGTTTTCTTTGGTGGGGAAAATATTGACACATATAAGGCAATCATATTCTATTAAAGTATGTATTTCTCAAAGGACTCAGTATCAAAAAAGAATTTTATATATAACTTTCCATGTTTTAATTCACTTTACTCCCAGTCTTGTTTGCTTGCAAAAGCCTTCAGAAAATACCAAGAACCTACTTCATCTGGCAGTTTGCACAGCAACATGAGTGGAGATGCTCTTGTCACACTGCTTGGTTTCTCTGTCCCACCTTGCAAAGCACAACCTCCTCTCCGCCCTCCTGGGAAGGGAGTCAGTGCCCACCCTGAGCTCAATCCCTGGGGTAGATCTCTTGGTTCTGTCTTCACTGTACGCAGTGTTTCTTGCCCAGCACACAGAAACAGGGCCGGCACAAGTGATGGAAGACAGACTTTCCACAGGAGAAGGACATTTCGTTTCCTTAGCACAGAATCCGATAGTGAATATTAGCCTCAAAGGAGAAAGGTGGAGTGAATTTCCTCCATCTACTCCTGAAGGCTCCTTCTTTCTCAGACTCCTCCAGAACTGGGTGTGGAATGTGGGTACAAGCATGGGCTCCCTGCAAAAAGAAGGAGGCCTGCCTAGCACTAGGTGCTTCAGGTAAGGGGGGAGGACTCATCCCGAGACTCTAATAGGAAACAGTTAGAATGAGGGAAGTGGCAGAGAGATATATCATAACCATTCAGAATGCTATGAGACCTACTAAGGGATGAGATTTCTTATTAAATGAAGTTGTAATTGACCCAGTAGTAGGCATGCTGAAACCCAGTTTTGTTCACTAAGAATCCAGCCATGGAGCAACTAAGCCCATGCACCACAACTACTAAGCCTGTGCTCTAGAGCCCACAAGTCAAGGCCAAGATGTGGGGTATTGGAAAATTTGTACACTGCCTGTGGGAATGTAAAATGGTGCAGCTATTATGAAAAAGAGTATGGGGATTCCTTATAAAACTATAAACAGAAATATCATATGATTCAGCAATCACAGTTCTGGGTATATATCCAAAGGAAATTAAATCAGTATCACAATGAGTTGAACTTAGGTTCATTGCAGCATTCTCCACAATAGCCTACATATGCAACCAACTTCACAAAAGAAGTAAGTGTCCTGTGCCTGAGCTAACCTTAGGTACTTCAAAACAACTCTGTAAGCCTCTTAGCCCCTTAGAGAGGATGAAAGCAATATTACAGTTAAAAGTAACTTGTCCCAATTCCCTTAGTCTGGAATACTGAAACAAAAGTTCTACAGCAGGGGAAGCCTCCTAAACACACAGCACCTGCCAGGGTTTACCCCAGCCTTGGAAGAACTGGGAAGGATAAGACCAAGGCAGGCCTGAGGAAAGGTCAGAGGGTGGGCAGGACGGGAGTGTGGGGAGCAGGGGCAGGGCTGTCCGGATGGAGCAGTGGGTTGTAAGAAGAGCAGTGACCCTGGGTCCTGCTGCCCTGAGTCTTTGTCCTGGCCTTGGTCAATCCCAGGAGACCAGGTTAGCAGGGCTGTGAGAGCCAGTGTGTGAAGCGAGCCCAGCAGCCCCTTCACACAGTCCTCTTGAATTCCTGCCGGCCATGAAGGGTCTTTAGGGGCAGCTGGACGTGGAGCCCTCTCAAATGGAAGCATGTCAGCACATCAGCCTTGGGAGGTGCTGAGGCTGAAATGAGGAGACTGAGCACATGCAGTGATCCCAAAGCATGTGTTCTCTGACTCATCCACCTCTGGGAGCGCCCTTTCCATGAGGAATAAACAGTGAGGACAAACCTAAGGTGAAGCTACAAGTCTTGAAATTGTAGAGGGGGAGAGTTCAAGTCTCATCCTCCACCTGACACTCCCTATAAGAACTTGTTCTCCAGTGTCAAGTGATTATGAGAGTTTTGTTCCCACTAGGATATGGCCATCATACGTGAAGGTAAAAAGGAAACCAAAATCCTGGTGCGAAATACCCTCCAGATACCAAACAGAAATGAACCTTTCATCTTTGGCAGTGAAAAAGCAATGAAAGAGTAATCTTGTGATAAAGAAAATTTCTGAATGGCAAAGCAAGAAAAGATGACTATAAGCACAGTACAGTCAAAGGACATGGACACCATAACTCTATTATATCATTAAAATTTGGAAAGAACAAATCAGAATTCTACACATATTTCCCTCATCTTCCTGATTTCATATTCACCTTCCTTAGTTTCTAAAGAACCGGGTGGAACCCAAGTGTTCTAGGAATTGTCTCGCTTTAGATCCTACCTGAGAGTTGATCGCTACGTGAATCGTCATCAGCAACGCTGTTATGTATGCTCTCCACGATGCATTCTGTACAAACACAACCATGAGCATAAAGTTATTATACAAGTTGACCCACCCATTTCTCCTACTCGACTTGCTGGCTCACACAGCCTCCCCCTGGTCTTCCCTCCAGGTTCTCAGACCTCCCCTGTGCTCTGTGCAGACAGAGTCCTTCAATAAGATATTGATCACCGTTGAAAATTTCAAATGAGGGAGAGATGCTGAGAAAATCACCTTTCGACCCCTCACTTCTATAGACCCATTTATAGCTTTCACCGTCAACCTTACCAACCTGAAATTCCAGATGTTACAGACACACTTGAAACATGGCTAGTGTGACCAAGCAATTGTGTGTTTTTTGCATTGTTTAATAGAATGAGTTAATTATTGTTTGAACTAAATTAATCATAAATAGACACATTTGGTTAGTGGCTACCACACTGGAAAGCTCAGCTCTAAGAAATCCAAAGATGAGAAAGAGGCAACCAGCCACCCCTCCCCTGGTTGTTCTTTACTGCAGAAAATTTGATGGCCTGATCTGATCATTCGTATGTAGGTATATCTTGGGCTCTTGGACCCACGCCAGGCATTGCGAGCGTCCTTGTGGACACTGAAATAGTACAGTCAACACTCAGATCCAAGAGGAATTCCCAGCAAGGGGCCCACTTGTAGACAGAGGTGAAGGGCATGGCCCAGTACACCTGTATTAGACATAATCAGAGAGTAGGTGCAGAGGGGAGGGAGGGATTTCACTCTCTGCATGAGTCCATCCTTCTCACCGCTGACTCTAGAAGACCTCAGGAAGGCAGTGGAAAAGGCCCTGTAGGAGGTGAAAACTTTCTATACTGAAAACTACAGGACATTGTGGAAAGAAATTAAAGAAGAGACAAGTAATTGGAATGACATACCACGTTCATAGACTGGATTATTAAATACTGTTGGCATTTCTATACTCCAGAAAGTGATGTACGCATATATCGCAACAACACACAAAATTCCATGTCATTATTATAGAAGCGGACAGAATCCTAAAATACATATGGAACCCCCCACCCAAGTAGATAAAACTATCTTGAGAGCAAAGAGCAATGATGGAGATTAACACTTCCTGAACTCAAAACACATAACAATGCCACAGTAGTCAAAACAGTCTGCTACTGGCATCAAGACAGTGAGATAGACCAATGAAATATAATAGAGTGACGCCAAATAAATGCACATATATATGGCCAACTGATCTTGGCCAAGGTTCTAAGATTACCAAGTGAAGAAAGGATAGTCTCTTCAACAATCAACAGAATGAAAAGGCAACCTATAGGATGGGAGGAGATATGTGTAAAACTTGCATCTGAATAAGGGACCAATATCCAGAATATAAAAGAAACTACTACAAGGCAATTTCAGAAAAACAGCAGGCAAATAACTGAGTTTCAAAATGGGTAAAAAGCTTCACTAGACATTTCTCCATAAAGACATACAAGTAGTCAATCTACATATGAAAATTTGCTCAACATCGCTAAGCATCAGGGAAATGGAAATCAAGCCACAAGGAGATATCACTCACACCTGTTAGAATGTGTATTATAAAAAGACAATTAGGGCTTCCCTGGTGGCACAGTGGTTGAGAGTCCGCCTGCCGATGCAGGGGACACATGTTCGTGCCCCGGTTTGAGAGGATCCCACATGCCGCTGAGCGGCTTGGCCCATGAACCATGGCCGCTGAGCCTGTGCGTTTGGCGCCTGTGCTCCGCGACGGGAGACCTCACAACAATGAGAGGCCCGTGTACTGCAAACAAAAAGAAAAAAAAAAGAAAGAAAAAGAAGAAAAGAAAGAAAATTAATGGATGCTGGCAAAGATGTGAAGAAGTGGAACTTCTGTACCCTGTTTTGTACCCTGTAGTAATGTAAAATGGTGTAGCCATTATGGAAAACAGAATGGAGGTCCCCCAAAAATTATTAAGAGAACTCTCATAAAATCCAGCAATCACTCATTTAGGTTTATATACAAAGGAGATAAAACAAGAATGTCCAAGAGATATCTACAATCTCATGTCCATTGCAGCATTATACACAATACACAACATAGGAAAACTGCCTAGTGTCCATGGGAAGATGAATTAATAAAGAAAATGTGGTGTACACATACAGTGGAATGTCATTCAGTCTTTGAAAAAGAAGGAAATCCTGCCATTTGCAGCAACACGAAAGAACTTGGAGGACATTTGTAAGAGTGAAATAAGCCAGTCACGGAAGGTCAAAAACTGAAAGAAAACTCCGAGAAGCAGAGAGTAGAAGGGTGGTTCCAAGAGCTGGCAGGAGGTTGACATGGGAAGTCTCTGTTCAATGGTTAGAATGTGTTATTTCAAAATGGAAAAGTTCTAGACACATGCTGTACAACAAGGTGCATGTAGTCAACAGGACTGACTGGACATTTCAAAACTTGTTAAGACGTTGGATTTCATCGTATGTGTACTTTTACAACAATAAAATATACATATGTAAAATAAATACCAAGTGGAAAAAGGGGATAAAAGAAGAAAAATAAGGAAAGGGAGTCAACAGAGGGAAAGAAGAAAGGAGGAAGGGTCTCGAGTGTACACAGGTATCAGGAGATAATGGGAGAGAAGCTCCTCTCCCCAGGCTTTAAAGAAGACATCTCTCCAGAGTTCACTCCAGCAAGAGGGGGATGTCCTTTCTCTTCCCCATTCAACCAGAAGTGCCAATAGCATCCTAAGTGTGGCCCAGGCTGTGCTCAGGTGTACACTTTTCCTTGATCTCTAAACCAACCACCCCTGACTCCCCATGGCTCAGGTGCCCTTCCTGTATCTCCTTCCACTTCTCTAAAGCATTTCCCTCTTCAAGTCCAGCCCGAGGCTCCAATCCTGTCCTCACACGTGGGGTCCACTGGGCGGGTCTCTGCGTTCTTAAGAGCCTCCCTGTGAGTAGCAGGCACTGAATCGCACGCCAGGGTTCCCCTCAGCACCATCAGGAAACTACGACCTAGGGATTGAGGATTTCTAGAACAACTTTACTCATAGACAGTCTCTTGGGTAAACAAGTGACATTTTACAATCAAGCATTTTCAGTGTTTTCTTTGGTGGGGAAAATATTGACAAATATAAGGCAATCATATTCTATTAAAGTATGTATTTCTCAAAGGACTCACTATCGAAAAAAAAATTTTAAGTATAACTTTCCATGTTTTAATTGACTTTACTCCCAGACTTGTTTGCTTGCAAAAGCCTTCAGAAAATACCAAGAACCTACTTCATCTGGCAGTTTGCACAGCAACATGAGTGGAGATGCTCTTGTCACACTGCTTGGTTTCTCTGTCCCACCTTGCAAAGCACAACCTCCTCTCTGCCCTCCTGGGAAGGGAGTCAGTGCCCACCCTGAGCTCAATCCCTGGGGTAGATCTCTTGGTTCTGTCTTCACTGTACGCAGTGTTTCTTGCCCAGCACACAGAAACAGGGCCGGCACAAGTGATGGAAGACAGACTTTCCACAGGAGAAGGACATTTCGTTTCCTTAGCACAGAATCCGATAGTGATTATTAGCCTCAAAGGAGAAAGGTGGAGTGAATTTCCTCCATCTACTCCTGAAGGCTCCTTCTTTCTCGGACTCCTCCAGAACTGGGTGTGGCATGTGGGTACAAGCATGGGCTCCCTGCAAAAAGAAGGAGGCCTGCCTAGCACTAGGTGCTTCAGGTAAGGGGGGAGGACTCATCCCGAGACTCTAATAGGAAACAGTTAGAATGAGGGAAGTGGCAGAGAGATGTATCATAACCATTCAGAATGCTATGAGACCTACTAAGGGATGAGATTTCTTATTAAATGAAGTTGTAATTGACCCAGTAGTAGGCATGCTGAAACCCAGTTTTGTTCACTAAGAATCCAGCCATGGAGCAACTAAGCCCATGCACCACAACTACTAAGCCTGTGCTCTAGAGCCCACAAGTCAAGGCCAAGATGTGGGGTATTGGAAAATTTGTACACTGCCTGTGGGAATGTAAAATGGTGCAGCTATTATGAAAAAGAGTATGGGGATTCCTTATAAAACTATAAACAGAAATATCATATGATTCAGCAATCACAGTTCTGGGTATATATCCAAAGGAAATTAAATCAGTATCACAATGAGTTGAACTTAGGTTCATTGCAGCATTCTCCACAATAGCCTAGATATGCAACCAACTTCACAAAAGAAGTAAGTGTCCTGTGCCTGAGCTAACCTTAGGTACTTCAAAACAACTCTGTAAGCCTCTTAGCCCCTTAGAGAGGATGAAAGCAATATTACAGTTAAAAGTAACTTGTCCCAATTCCCTTAGTCTGGAATACTGAAACAAAAGTTCTACAGCAGGGGAAGCCTCCTAAACACACAGCACCTGCCAGGGTTTACCCCAGCCTTGGAAGAACTGGGAAGGATAAGACCAAGGCAGGCCTGAGGAAAGGTCACAGGGTGGGCAGGACGGGAGTGTGGGGAGCAGGGGCAGGGCTGTCCGGATGGAGCAGTGGGTTGTAAGAAGAGCAGTGACCCTGGGTCCTGCTGCCCTGAGTCTTTGTCCTGGCCTTGGTCAATCCCAGGAGACCAGGTTAGCAGGGCTGTGAGAGCCAGTGTGTGAAGCGAGCCCAGCAGCCCCTTCACACAGTCCTCTTGAATTCCTGCCGGCCATGAAGGGTCTTTAGGGGCAGCTGGACGTGGAGCCCTCTCAAATGGAAGCATGTCAGCACATCAGCCTTGGGAGGTGCTGAGGCTGAAATGAGGAGACTGAGCACATGCAGTGATCCCAAAGCATGTGTTCTCTGACTCATCCACCTCTGGGAGCGCCCTTTCCATGAGGAATAAACAGTGAGGACAAACCTAAGGTGAAGCTACAAGTCTTGAAATTGTAGAGGGGGAGAGTTCAAGTCTCATCCTCCACCTGACACTCCCTATAAGAACTTGTTCTCCAGTGTCAAGTGATTATGAGAGTTTTGTTCCCACTAGGATATGGCCATCATACGTGAAGGTAAAAAGGAAACCAAAATCCTGGTGCGAAATACCCTCCAGATACCAAACAGAAATGAACCTTTCATCTTTGGCAGTGAAAAAGCAATGAAAGAGTAGTCTTGTGATAAAGAAAATTTCTGAATGGCAAAGCAAGAAAAGATGACTATAAGCACAGTACAGTCAAAGGACATGGACACCATAACTCTATTATATCATTAAAATTTGGAAAGAACAAATCAGAATTCTACACATATTTCCCTCATCTTCCTGATTTCATATTCACCTTCCTTAGTTTCTAAAGAACCGGGTGGAACCCAAGTGTTCTAGGAATTGTCTCGCTTTAGATCCTACCTGAGAGTTGTTCGCTACGTGAATCGTCATCAGCATCGCTGTTATGTATGCTCTCCACGATGCATTCTGTACAGACACAACCATGAGCATAAAGTTATTATACAAGTTGACCCACCCATTTCTCCTACTCGACTTGCTGGCTCACACAGCCTCCCCCTGGTCTTCCCTCCAGGTTCTCAGACCTCCCCTGTGCTCTGTGCAGACAGAGTCCTTCAATAAGATATTGATCACCGTTGAAAATTTCAAATGAGGGAGAGATGCTGAGAAAATCACCTTTCGACCCCTCACTTCTATAGACCCATTTATAGCTTTCACCGTCAACCTTACCAACCTGAAATTCCAGATGTTACAGACACACTTGAAACATGGCTAGTGTGACCAAGCAATTGTGTGTTTTTTGCATTGTTTAATAGAATGAGTTAATTATTGTTTGAACTAAATTAATCATAAATAGACACATTTGGTTAGTGGCTACCACACTGGAAAGCTCAGCTCTAAGAAATCCAAAGATGAGAAAGAGGCAACCAGCCACCCCTCCCCTGGTTGTTCTTTACTGCAGAAAATTTGATGGCCTGATCTGATCATTCGTATGTAGGTATATCTTGGGCTCTTGGACCCACGCCAGGCATTGCGAGAGTCCTTGTGGACACTGAAATAGTACAGTCAACACTCAGATCCAAGAGGAATTCCCAGCAAGGGGCCCACTTGTAGACAGAGGTGAAGGGCATGGCCCAGTACACCTGTATTAGACATAATCAGAGAGTAGGTGCAGAGGGGAGGGAGGGATTTCACTCTCTGCATGAGTCCATCCTTCTCACCGCTGACTCTAGAAGACCTCAGGAAGGCAGTGGAAAAGGCCCTGTAGGAGGTGAAAACTTTCTATACTGAAAACTACAGGACATTGCGGAAAGAAATTAAAGAAGAGACAAGTAATTGGAATGACATACCATGTTCATAGACTGGATTATTAAATACTGTTGGCATTTCTATACTCCAGAAAGTGATGTACGCATATATCGCAACAACACACAAAATTCCATGTCATTATTATAGAAGCGGACAGAATCCTAAAATACATATGGAAACCCCCACCCAAGTAGATAAAACTATCTTGAGAGCAAAGAGCAATGATGGAGATTAACACTTCCTGAACTCAAAACACATAACAATGCCACAGTAGTCAAAACAGTCTGCTACTGGCATCAAGACAGTGAGATAGACCAATGAAATATAATAGAGTGACGCCAAATAAATGCACATATATATGGCCAACTGATCTTGGCCAAGGTTCTAAGATTACCAAGTGAAGAAAGGATAGTCTCTTCAACAATCAACAGAATGAAAAGGCAACCTATAGGATGGGAGGAGATATGTGTAAAACTTGCATCTGAATAAGGGACCAATATCCAGAATATAAAAGAAACTACTACAAGGCAATTTCAGAAAAACAGCAGGCAAATAACTGAGTTTCAAAATGGGTAAAAAGCTTCACTAGACATTTCTCCATAAAGACATACAAGTAGTCAATCTACATATGAAAATTTGCTCAACATCGCTAAGCATCAGGGAAATGGAAATCAAGCCACAAGGAGATATCACTCACACCTGTTAGAATGTGTATTATAAAAAGACAATTAGGGCTTCCCTGGTGGCACAGTGGTTGAGAGTCCGCCTGCCGATGCAGGGGACACATGTTCGTGCCCCGGTTTGAGAGGATCCCACATGCCGCTGAGCGGCTTGGCCCATGAACCATGGCCGCTGAGCCTGTGCGTTTGGCGCCTGTGCTCCGCGACGGGAGACCTCACAACAATGAGAGGCCCGTGTACTGCAAACAAAAGAAAAAAAAAAGAAAGAAAAAGAAGAAAAGAAAGAAAATTAATGGATGCTGGCAAAGATGTGAAGAAGTGGAACTTCTGTACCCTGTTTTGTACCCTGTAGTAATGTAAAATGGTGTAGCCATTATGGAAAACAGAATGGAGGTCCCCCCAAAATTATTAAGAGAACTCTCATAAAATCCAGCAATCACTCATTTAGGTTTATATACAAAGGAGATAAAACAAGAATGTCCAAGAGATATCTACAATCTCATGTCCATTGCAGCATTATACACAATACACAACATAGGAAAACTGCCTAGTGTCCATGGGAAGATGAATTAATAAAGAAAATGTGGTGTACACATACAGTGGAATGTCATTCAGTCTTTGAAAAAGAAGGAAATCCTGCCATTTGCAGCAACACGAAAGAACTTGGAGGACATTTGTAAGAGTGAAATAAGCCAGTCACGGAAGGTCAAAAACTGAAAGAAAACTCCGAGAAGCAGAGAGTAGAAGGGTGGTTCCAAGAGCTGGCAGGAGGTTGACATGGGAAGTCTCTGTTCAATGGTTAGAATGTGTTATTTCAAAATGGAAAAGTTCTAGACACATGCTGTACAACAAGGTGCATGTAGTCAACAGGACTGACTGGACATTTCAAAACTTGTTAAGACGTTGGATTTCATCGTATGTGTACTTTTACAACAATAAAATATACATATGTAAAATAAATACCAAGTGGAAAAAGGGGATAAAAGAAGAAAAATAAGGAAAGGGAGTCAACAGAGGGAAAGAAGAAAGGAGGAAGGGTCTCGAGTGTACACAGGTATCAGGAGATAATGGGAGAGAAGCTCCTCTCCCCAGGCTTTAAAGAAGACATCTCTCCAGAGTTCACTCCAGCAAGAGGGGGATGTCCTTTCTCTTCCCCATTCAAGCAGAAGTGCCAATAGCATCCTAAGTGTGGCCCAGGCTGTGCTCAGGTGTACACTTTTCCTTGATCTCTAAACCAACCACCCCTGACTCCCCATGGCTCAGGTGCCCTTCCTGTATCTCCTTCCACTTCTCTAAAGCATTTCCCTCTTCAAGTCCAGCCCGAGGCTCCAATCCTGTCCTCACACGTGGGGTCCACTGGGCGGGTCTCTGCGTTCTTAAGAGCCCCCCTGTGAGTAGCAGGCACTGAATCGCACGCCAGGGTTCCCCTCAGCACCATCAGCAAACTACGACCTAGGGATTGAGGATTTCTAGAACAACTTTACTCATAGACAGTCTCTTGGGTAAACAAGTGACATTTTACAATCAAGCATTTTCAGTGTTTTCTTTGGTGGGGAAAATATTGACACATATAAGGCAATCATATTCTATTAAAGTATGTATTTCTCAGAGGACTCACTATCGAAAAAAAATTTTTAAGTATAACTTTCCATGTTTTAATTGACTTTACTCCCAGACTTGTTTGCTTGCAAAAGCCTTCAGAAAATACCAAGAACCTACTTCATCTGGCAGTTTGCACAGCAACATGAGTGGAGATGCTCTTGTCACACTGCTTGGTTTCTCTGTCCCACCTTGCAAAGCACAACCTCCTCTCCGCCCTCCTGGGAAGGGAGTCAGTGCCCACCCTGAGCTCAATCCCTGGGGTAGATCTCTTGGTTCTGTCTTCACTGTACGCAGTGTTTCTTGCCCAGCACACAGAAACAGGGCCGGCACAAGTGATGGAAGACAGACTTTCCACAGGAGAAGGACATTTCGTTTCCTTAGCACAGAATCCGATAGTGAATATTAGCCTCAAAGGAGAAAGGTGGAGTGAATTTCCTCCATCTACTCCTGAAGGCTCCTTCTTTCTCAGACTCCTCCAGAACTGGGTGTGGAATGTGGGTACAAGCATGGGCTCCCTGCAAAAAGAAGGAGGCCTGCCTAGCACTAGGTGCTTCAGGTAAGGGGGGAGGACTCATCCCGAGACTCTAATAGGAAACAGTTAGAATGAGGGAAGTGGCAGAGAGATGTATCATAACCATTCAGAATGCTATGAGACCTACTAAGGGATGAGATTTCTTATTAAATGAAGTTGTAATTGACCCAGTAGTAGGCATGCTGAAACCCAGTTTTGTTCACTAAGAATCCAGCCATGGAGCAACTAAGCCCATGCACCACAACTACTAAGCCTGTGCTCTAGAGCCCACAAGTCAAGGCCAAGATGTGGGGTATTGGAAAATTTGTACACTGCCTGTGGGAATGTAAAATGGTGCAGCTATTATGAAAAAGAGTATGGGGATTCCTTATAAAACTATAAACAGAAATATCATATGATTCAGCAATCACAGTTCTGGGTATATATCCAAAGGAAATTAAATCAGTATCACAATGAGTTGAACTTAGGTTCATTGCAGCATTCTCCACAATAGCCTAGATATGCAACCAACTTCACAAAAGAAGTAAGTGTCCTGTGCCTGAGCTAACCTTAGGTACTTCAAAACAACTCTGTAAGTCTCTTAGCCCCTTAGAGAGGATGAAAGCAATATTACAGTTAAAAGTAACTTGTCCCAATTCCCTTAGTCTGGAATACTGAAACAAAAGTTCTACAGCAGGGGAAGCCTCCTAAACACACAGCACCTGCCAGGGTTTACCCCAGCCTTGGAAGAACTGGGAAGGATAAGACCAAGGCAGGCCTGAGGAAAGGTCAGAGGGTGGGCAGGACGGGAGTGTGGGGAGCAGGGGCAGGGCTGTCCGGATGGAGCAGTGGGTTGTAAGAAGAGCAGTGACCCTGGGTCCTGCTGCCCTGAGTCTTTGTCCTGGGCCTGGTCAATCCCAGGAGACCAGGTTAGCAGGGCTGTGAGAGCCAGTGTGTGAAGCGAGCCCAGCAGCCCCTTCACACAGTCCTCTTGAATTCCTGCTGGCCATGAAGGGTCTTTAGGGGCAGCTGGACGTGGAGCCCTCTCAAATGGAAGCATGTCAGCACATCAGCCTTGGGAGGTGCTGAGGCTGAAATGAGGAGACTGAGCACATGCAGTGATCCCAAAGCATGTGTTCTCTGACTCATCCACCTCTGGGAGCGCCCTTTCCATGAGGAATAAACAGTGAGGACAAACCTAAGGTGAAGCTACAAGTCCTGAAAGTGTAGAGGGGGAGAGTTCAAGTCTCATCCTCCACCTGACACTCCCTATAAGAACTTGTTCTCCAGTGTCAAGTGATTATGAGAGTTTTGTTCCCACTAGGATATGGCCATCATACGTGAAGGTAAAAAGGAAACCAAAATCCTGGTGCGAAATACCCTCCAGATACCAAACAGAAATGAACCTTTCATCTTTGGCAGTGAAAAAGCAATGAAAGAGTAGTCTTGTGATAAAGAAAATTTCTGAATGGCAAAGCAAGAAAAGATGACTATAAGCACAGTACAGTCAAAGGACATGGACACCATAACACTATTATATCATTAAAATTTGGAAAGAACAAATCAGAATTCTACACATATTTCCCTCATCTTCCTGATTTCATATTCACCTTCCTTAGTTTCTAAAGAACCGGGTGGAACCCAAGTGTTCTAGGAATTGTCTCGCTTTAGATCCTACCTGAGAGTTGTTCGCTACGTGAATCGTCATCAGCAACGCTGTTATGTATGCTCTCCACGATGCATTCTGTACAAACACAACCATGAGCATAAAGTTATTATACAAGTTGACCCACCCATTTCTCCTACTCGACTTGCTGGCTCACACAGCCTCCCCCTGGTCTTCCCTCCAGGTTCTCAGACCTCCCCTGTGCTCTGTGCAGACAGAGTCCTTCAATAAGATATTGATCACCGTTGAAAATTTCAAATGAGGGAGAGATGCTGAGAAAATCACCTTTCGACCCCTCACTTCTATAGACCCATTTATAGCTTTCACCGTCAACCTTACCAACCTGAAATTCCAGATGTTACAGACACACTTGAAACATGGCTAGTGTGACCAAGCAATTGTGTGTTTTTTGCATTGTTTAATAGAATGAGTTAATTATTGTTTGAACTAAATTAATCATAAATAGACACATTTGGTTAGTGGCTACCACACTGGAAAGCTCAGCTCTAAGAAATCCAAAGATGAGAAAGAGGCAACCAGCCACCCCTCCCCTGGTTGTTCTTTACTGCAGAAAATTTGATGGCCTGATCTGATCATTCGTATGTAGGTATATCTTGGGCTCTTGGACCCACGCCAGGCATTGCGAGAGTCCTTGTGGACACTGAAATAGTACAGTCAACACTCAGATCCAAGAGGAATTCCCAGCAAGGGGCCCACTTGTAGACAGAGGTGAAGGGCATGGCCCAGTACACCTGTATTAGACATAATCAGAGAGTAGGTGCAGAGGGGAGGGAGGGATTTCACTCTCTGCATGAGTCCATCCTTCTCACCGCTGACTCTAGAAGACCTCAGGAAGGCAGTGGAAAAGGCCCTGTAGGAGGTGAAAACTTTCTATACTGAAAACTACAGGACATGGCGGAAAGAAATTAAAGAAGAGACAAGTAATTGGAATGACATACCACGTTCATAGACTGGATTATTAAATACTGTTGGCATTTCTATACTCCAGAAAGTGATGTACGCATATATCGCAACAACACACAAAATTCCATGTCATTATTATAGAAGCGGACAGAATCCTAAAATACATATGGAACCCCCCACCCAAGTAGATAAAACTATCTTGAGAGCAAAGAGCAATGATGGAGATTAACACTTCCTGAACTCAAAACACATAACAATGCCACAGTAGTCAAAACAGTCTGCTACTGGCATCAAGACAGTGAGATAGACCAATGAAATATAATAGAGTGACGCCAAATAAATGCACATATATATGGCCAACTGATCTTGGCCAAGGTTCTAAGATTACCAAGTGAAGAAAGGATAGTCTCTTCAACAATCAACAGAATGAAAAGGCAACCTATAGGATGGGAGGAGATATGTGTAAAACTTGCATCTGAATAAGGGACCAATATCCAGAATATAAAAGAAACTACTACAAGGCAATTTCAGAAAAACAGCAGGCAAATAACTGAGTTTCAAAATGGGTAAAAAGCTTCACTAGACATTTCTCCATAAAGACATACAAGTAGTCAATCTACATATGAAAATTTGCTCAACATCGCTAAGCATCAGGGAAATGGAAATCAAGCCACAAGGAGATATCACTCACACCTGTTAGAATGTGTATTATAAAAAGACAATTAGGGCTTCCCTGGTGGCACAGTGGTTGAGAGTCCGCCTGCTGATGCAGGGGACACATGTTCGTGCCCCGGTTTGAGAGGATCCCACATGCCGCTGAGCGGCTTGGCCCATGAACCATGGCCGCTGAGCCTGTGCGTTTGGCGCCTGTGCTCCGCGACGGGAGACCTCACAACAATGAGAGGCCCGTGTACAGCAAACAAAAGAAAAAAAAAAGAAAGAAAAAGAAGAAAAGAGAGAAAATTAATGGATGCTGGCAAAGATGTGAAGAAGTGGAACTTCTGTACCCTGTTTTGTACCCTGTAGTAATGTAAAATGGTGTAGCCATTATGGAAAACAGAATGGAGGTCCCCCCAAAATTATTAAGAGAACTCTCATAAAATCCAGCAATCACTCATTTAGGTTTATATACAAAGGAGATAAAACAAGAATGTCCAAGAGATATCTACAATCTCATGTCCATTGCAGCATTATACACAATACACAACATAGGAAAACTGCCTAGTGTCCATGGGAAGATGAATTAATAAAGAAAATGTGGTGTACACATACAGTGGAATGTCATTCAGTCTTTGAAAAAGAAGGAAATCCTGCCATTTGCAGCAACACGAAAGAACTTGGAGGACATTTGTAAGAGTGAAATAAGCCAGTCACGGAAGGTCAAAAACTGAAAGAAAACTCCGAGAAGCAGAGAGTAGAAGGGTGGTTCCAAGAGCTGGCAGGAGGTTGACATGGGAAGTCTCTGTTCAATGGTTAGAATGTGTTATTTCAAAATGGAAAAGTTCTAGACACATGCTGTACAACAAGGTGCATGTAGTCAACAGGACTGACTGGACATTTCAAAACTTGTTAAGACGTTGGATTTCATCGTATGTGTAGTTTTACAACAATAAAATATACATATGTAAAATAAATACCAAGTGGAAAAAGGGGAAAAAAGAAGAAAAATAAGGAAAGGGAGTCAACAGAGGGAAAGAAGAAAGGAGGAAGGGTCTCGAATGTACACAGGTATCAGGAGATAATGGGACAGAAGCTCCTCTCCCCAGGCTTTAAAGAAGACATCTCTCCAGAGTACACTCCAGCAAGAGGGGGATGTCCTTTCTCTTCCCCATTCAAGCAGAAGTGCCAATAGCATCCTAAGTGTGGCCCAGGCTGTGCTCAGGTGTACACTTTTCCTTGATCTCTAAACCAACCACCCCTGACTCCCCATGGCTCAGGTGCCCTTCCTGTATCTCCTTCCACTTCTCTAAAGCATTTCCCTCTTCAAGTCCAGCCCGAGGCTCCAATCCTGTCCTCACACGTGGGGTCCACTGGGCGGGTCTCTGCGTTCTTAAGAGCCTCCCTGTGAGTAGCAGGCACTGAATCGCACACCAGGGTTCCCCTCAGCACCATCAGCAAACTACGACCTAGGGATTGAGGATTTCTAGAACAACTTTACTCATAGACAGTCTCTTGGGTAAACAAGTGACATTTTACAATCAAGCATTTTCAGTGTTTTCTTTGGTGGGGAAAATATTGACACATATAAGGCAATCATATTCTATTAAAGTATGTATTTCTCAGAGGACTCAGTATCGAAAAAAAATTTTTAAGTATAACTTTCCATGTTTTAATTGACTTTACTCCCAGACTTGTTTGCTTGCAAAAGCCTTCAGAAAATACCAAGAACCTACTTCATCTGGCAGTTTGCACAGCAACATGAGTGGAGATGCTCTTGTCACACTGCTTGGTTTCTCTGTCCCACCTTGCAAAGCACAACCTCCTCTCCGCCCTCCTGGGAAGGGAGTCAGTGCCCACCCTGAGCTCAATCCCTGGGGTAGATCTCTTGGTTCTGTCTTCACTGTACGCAGCGTTTCTTGCCCAGCACACAGAAACAGGGCCGGCACAAGTGATGGAAGACAGACTTTCCACAGGAGAAGGACATTTCGTTTCCTTAGCACAGAATCCGATAGTGAATATTAGCCTCAAAGGAGAAAGGTGGAGTGAATTTCCTCCATCTACTCCTGAAGGCTCCTTCTTTCTCGGACTCCTCCAGAACTGGGTGTGGCATGTGGGTACAAGCATGGGCTCCCTGCAAAAGGAAGGAGGCCTGACTAGCACTAGGTGCTTCAGGTAAGAGGGGAGGACTCATCCCGAGACTCTAATAGGAAACAGTTAGAATGAGGGAAGTGGCAGAGAGATGTATCATAACCATTCAGAATGCTATGAGACCTACTAAGGGATGAGATTTCTTATTAAATGAAGTTGTAATTGACCCAGTAGTAGGCATGCTGAAACCCAGTTTTGTTCACTAAGAATCCAGCCATGGAGCAACTAAGCCCGTGCACCACAACTACTAAGCCTGTGCTCTAGAGCCCACAAGTCAAGGCCAAGATGTGGGGTATTGGAAAATTTGTACACTGCCTGTGGGAATGTAAAATGGTGCAGCTATTATGAAAAAGAGTATGGGGATTCCTTATAAAACTATAAACAGAAATATCATATGATTCAGCAATCACAGTTCTGGGTATATATCCAAAGGAAATTAAATCAGTATCACAATGAGTTGAACTTAGGTTCATTGCAGCATTCTCCACAATAGCCTAGATATGCAACCAACTTCACAAAAGAAGTAAGTGTCCTGTGCCTGAGCTAACCTTAGGTACTTCAAAACAACTCTGTAAGCCTCTTAGCCCCTTAGAGAGGATGAAAGCAATATTACAGTTAAAAGTAACTTGTCCCAATTCCCTTAGTCTGGAATACTGAAACAAAAGTTCTACAGCAGGGGAAGCCTCCTAAACACACAGCACCTGCCAGGGTTTACCCCAGCCTTGGAAGAACTGGGAAGGATAAGACCAAGGCAGGCCTGAGGAAAGGTCAGAGGGTGGGCAGGACGGGAGTGTGGGGAGCAGGGGCAGGGCTGTCCGGATGGAGCAGTGGGTTGTAAGAAGAGCAGTGACCCTGGGTCCTGCTGCCCTGAGTCTTTGTCCTGGGCCTGGTCAATCCCAGGAGACCAGGTTAGCAGGGCTGTGAGAGCCAGTGTGTGAAGTGAGCCCAGCAGCCCCTTCACACAGTCCTCTAGAATTCCTGCCGGCCATGAAGGGTCTTTAGGGGCAGCTGGACGTGGAGCCCTCTCAAATGGAAGCATGTCAGCACATCAGCCTTGGGAGGTGCTGAGGCTGAAATGAGGAGACTGAGCACATGCAGTGATCCCAAAGCATGTGTCCTCTGACACATCCACCTCTGGGAGCGCCCTTTCCATGAGGAATAAACAGTGAGGACAAACCTAAGGTGAAGCTACAAGTCCTGAAAGTGTAGAGGGGGAGAGTTCAAGTCTCATCCACCACCTGACACTCACTATAAGAACTTGTTCTCCAGTGTCAAGTGATTATGAGAGTTTTGTTCCCACTAGGATATGGCCATCATACGTGAATGTAAAAAGGAAACCAAAATCCTGGTGCAAAATACCCTCCCGGTATCAAACAGAAATGAACCTTTCATCTTTGGCAGTGAAAAAGCAATGAAAGAGGAGTCTTGTGAGAAAGAAAATTTCTGAATGGCAAAGCAAGAAAAGATGACTATAAGCACAGTACAGTCAAAGGACATGGACACCATAACACTATTATATCATTAAAATTTGGAAAGAACAAATCAGAATTCTACACATATTTCCTTCTTCTTCCTGATTTCATATTCACCTTCCTTAGTTTCTAAAGAACCGGGTGGAACCCAAGTGTTCTAGGAATTGTCTCGCTTTAGATCCTACCTGAGAGTTGTTCGCTACGTGAATCGTCATCAGCATCGCTGTTATGTATGCTCTCCACGATGCATTCTGTACAGACACAACCATGAGCATAAAGTTATTATACAAGTTGACCCACCCATTTCTCCTACTCGACTTGCTGGCTCACACAGCCTCCCCCTGGTCTTCCCTCCAGGTTCTCAGACCTCCCCTGTGCTCTGTGCAGACAGAGTCCTTCAATAAGATATTGATCACCGTTGAAAATTTCAAATGAGGGAGAGATGCTGAGAAAATCACCTTTCGACCCCTCACTTCTATAGACCTATTTATAGCTTTCACCGTCAACCTTACCAACCTGAAATTCCAGATGTTACAGACACACTTGAAACATGGCTAGTGTGACCAAGCAAGTGTGTGCTTTTTGCATTTTTTAATAGAATGAGTTAATTATTGTTTGAACTAAATTAATCATAAATAGACACATTTGGTTAGTGGCTACCACACTGGAAAGCTCAGCTCTAAGAAATCCAAAGATGAGAAAGAGGCAACCAGCCACCCCTCCCCTGGTTGTTCTTTACTGCAGAAAATTTGATGGCCTGATCTGATCATTCATATGTAGGTATATCTTGGGCTCTTGGACCCACGCCAGGCATTGCGAGAGTCCTTGTGGACACTGAAATAGTACAGTCAACACTCAGATCCAAGAGGAATTCCCAGCAAGGGGCCCACTTGTAGACAGAGGTGAAGGGCATGGCCCAGTACACCTGTATTAGACATAATCAGAGAGTAGGTGCAGAGGGGAGGGAGGGATTTCACTCTCTGCATGAGTCCATCCTTCTCACCCCTGACTCTAGAAGACCTGAGGAAGGCAGTGGAAAAGGCCCCGTAGGAGGTGAAAAATTTGTATACTGAAAACTACAGGACATTGCGGAAAGAAATTAAAGAAGAGACAAGTAATTGGAATGACATACCACGTTCATAGACTGGACTATTAAATACTGTTGGCATTTCTATACTACAGAAAGTGATGTACACATATATCGCAACAACCCACAAAATTCCATGTCATTATTATAGAAGCGGACAGAATCCTAAAATACATACGGAACCCCCCCCAAGTAGATAAAACAATCTTGAGAGCAAAGAGCAATGATGGAGATGAACACTTCCTGAACTCAAAACACATAACAATGCCACAGTAGTCAAAACAGTCTGCTACTGGCATCAAGACAGTGAGATAGACCAATGAAATATAATAGAGTGACGCCAAATAAATGCACATATATATGGCCAACTGATCTTGGCCAAGGTTCTAAGATTACCAAGTGAAGAAAGGATAGTCTCTTCAACAATCAACAGAATGAAAAGGCAACCTATAGGATGGGAGGAAATATGTGTAAAACTTGCATCTGAATAAGGGACCAATATCCAGAATATAAAAGAAACTACTACAAGGCAATTTCAGAAAAACAGCGGGCAAATAACTGAGTTTCAAAATGGGTAAAAAGCTTCACTAGACATTTCTCCATAAAGACATACAAGTGGTCAATCTACATATGAAAATTTGCTCAACATCGCTAAGCATCAGGGAAATGGAAATCAAGCCACAAGGAGATATCACTCACACCTGTTAGAATGTGTATTATAAAAAGACAATTAGGGCTTCCCTGGTGGCACAGTGGTTGAGAGTCCGCCTGCCGATGCAGGGGACACATGTTCGTGCCCCGGTTTGAGAGGATCCCACATGCCGCTGAGCGGCTTGGCCCATGAACCATGGCCGCTGAGCCTGTGCGTTTGGCACCTGTGCTCCGCGACGGGAGACCTCACAACAATGAGAGGCCCGTGTACTGCAAACAAAAGAAAAAAAAAAGAAAGAAAAAGAAGAAAACAAAGAAAATTAATGGATGCTGGCAAAGATGTGAAGAAGTGGAACTTCTGTACCCTGTTTTGTACCCTTTAGTAATGTAAAATGGTGTAGCCATTATGGAAAACAGAATGGAGGTCCCCCAAAAATTATTGAGAACTCTCATAAAATCCAGCAATCACTCATTTAGGTTTATATACAAAGGAGATAAAACAAGAATGTCCAAGAGATATCTACAATCTCATGTCCATTGCAGCATTATACACAATACACAACATAGGAAAACTGCCTAGTGTCCATGGGAAGATGAATTAATAAAGAAAATGTGGTGTACACATACAGTGGAATGTCATTCAGTCTTTGAAAAAGAAGGAAATCCTGCCATTTGCAGCAACACGAAAGAACTTGGAGGACATTTGTAAGAGTGAAATAAGCCAGTCACGGAAGGTCAAAAACTGAAAGAAAACTCCGAGAAGCAGAGAGTAGAAGGGTGGTTCCAAGAGCTGGCAGGAGGTTGACATGGGAAGTCTCTGTTCAATGGTTAGAATGTGTTATTTCAAAATGGAAAAGTTCTAGACACATGCTGTACAACAAGGTGCATGTAGTCAACAGGACTGACTGGACATTTCAAAACCTGTTAAGACGTTGGATTTCGTCGTATGTGTACTTTTACAACAATAAAATATACATATGTAAAATAAATACCAAGTGGAAAAAGGGGAAAAAAGAAGAAAAATAAGGAAAGGGAGTCAACAGAGGGAAAGAAGAAAGGAGGAAGGGTCTCGAATGTACACAGGTATCAGGAGATAATGGGACAGAAGCTCCTCTCCCCAGGCTTTAAAGAAGACATCTCTCCAGAGTACACTCCAGCAAGAGGGGGATGTCCTTTCTCTTCCCCATTCAAGCAGAAGTGCCAATAGCATCCTAAGTGTGGCCCAGGCTGTGCTCAGGTGTACACTTTTCCTTGATCTCTAAACCAACCACCCCTGACTCCCCATGGCTCAGGTGCCCTTCCTGTATCTCCTTCCACTTCTCTAAAGCATTTCCCTCTTCAAGTCCAGCCCGAGGCTCCAATCCTGTCCTCACACGTGGGGTCCACTGGGCGGGTCTCTGCGTTCTTAAGAGCCTCCCTGTGAGTAGCAGGCACTGAATCGCACACCAGGGTTCCCCTCAGCACCATCAGGAAACTACGACCTAGGGATTGAGGATTTCTAGAACAACTTTACTCTTACACAGTCTCTTGGGTAAACAAGTGACATTTTACAATCAAGCATTTTCAGTGTTTTCTTTGGTGGGGAAAATATTGACACATATAAGGCAATCATATTCTATTAAAGTATGTATTTCTCAAAGGACTCACTATCGAAAAAAAATTTTTAAGTATAACTTTCCATGTTTTAATTGACTTCACTCCCAGACTTGTTTGCTTGCAAAAGCCTTCAGAAAATACCAAGAACCTACTTCATCTGGCAGTTTGCACAGCAACATGAGTGGAGATGCTCTTGTCACACTGCTTGGTTTCTCTGTCCCACCTTGCAAAGCACAACCTCCTCTCCGCCCTCCTGGGAAGGGAGTCAGTGCCCACCCTGAGCTCAATCCCTGGGGTAGATCTCTTGGTTCTGTCTTCACTGTACGCAGCGTTTCTTGCCCAGCACACAGAAACAGGGCCGGCACAAGTGATGGAAGACAGACTTTCCACAGGAGAAGGACATTTCGTTTCCTTAGCACAGAATCCGATAGTGAATATTAGCCTCAAAGGAGAAAGGTGGAGTGAATTTCCTCCATCTACTCCTGAAGGCTCCTTCTTTCTTGGACTCCTCCAGAACTGGGTGTGGCATGTGGGTACAAGCATGGGCTCCCTGCAAAAGGAAGGAGGCCTGACTAGCACTAGGTGCTTCAGGTAAGAGGGGAGGACTCATCCCGAGACTCTAATAGGAAACAGTTAGAATGAGGGAAGTGGCAGAGAGATGTATCATAACCATTCAGAATGCTATGAGACCTACTAAGGGATGAGATTTCTTATTAAATGAAGTTGTAATTGACCCAGTAGTAGGCATGCTGAAACCCAGTTTTGTTCACTAAGAATCCAGCCATGGAGCAACTAAGCCCGTGCACCACAACTACTAAGCCTGTGCTCTAGAGCCCACAAGTCAAGGCCAAGATGTGGGGTATTGGAAAATTTGTACACTGCCTGTGGGAATGTAAGATGGTGCAGCTATTATGAAAAAGAGTATGGGGATTCCTTATAAAATTATAAACAGAAATATCATATGATTCAGCAATCACAGTTCTGGGTATATATCCAAAGGAAATTAAATCAGTATCACAATGAGTTGAACTTAGGTTCATTGCAGCATTCTCCACAATAGCCTAGATATGCAACCAACTTCACAAAAGAAGTAAGTGTCCTGTGCCTGAGCTAACCTTAGGTACTTCAAAACAACTCTGTAAGCCTCTTAGCCCCTTAGAGAGGATGAAAGCAATATTACAGTTAAAAGTAACTTGTCCCAATTCCCTTAGTCTGGAGTACTGAAACAGAAGTTCTACAGCAGGGGAAGCCTCCTAAACACACAGCACCTGCCAGGGTTTACCCCAGCCTTGGAAGAACTGGGAAGGATAAGACCAAGGCAGGCCTGAGGAAAGGTCAGAGGGTGGGCAGGACGGGAGTGTGGGGAGCAGGGGCAGGGCTGTCCGGATGGAGCAGTGGGTTGTAAGAAGAGCAGTGACCCTGGGTCCTGCTGCCCTGAGTCTTTGTCCTGGGCCTGGTCAATCCCAGGAGACCAGGTTAGCAGGGCTGTGAGAGCCAGTGTGTGAAGCGAGCCCAGCAGCCCCTTCACACAGTCCTCTAGAATTCCTGCCGGCCATGAAGGGTCTTTAGGGGCAGCTGGACGTGGAGCCCTCTCAAATGGAAGCATGTCAGCACATCAGCCTTGGGAGGTGCTGAGGCTGAAATGAGGAGACTGAGCACATGCAGTGATCCCAAAGCATGTGTCCTCTGACTCATCCACCTCTGGGAGCGCCCTTTCCATGAGGAATAAACAGTGAGGACAAACCTAAGGTGAAGCTACAAGTCCTGAAAGTGTAGAGGGGGAGAGTTCAAGTCTCATCCACCACCTGACACTCACTATAAGAACTTGTTCTCCAGTGTCAAGTGATTATGAGAGTTTTGTTCCCACTAGGATATGGCCATCATACGTGAATGTAAAAAGGAAACCAAAATCCTGGTGCAAAATACCCTCCCGGTATCAAACAGAAATGAACCTTTCATCTTTGGCAGTGAAAAAGCAATGAAAGAGGAGTCTTGTGAGAAAGAAAATTTCTGAATGGCAAAGCAAGAAAAGATGACTATAAGCACAGTACAGTCAAAGGACATGGACACCATAACTCTATTATATCATTAAAATTTGGAAAGAACAAATCAGAATTCTACACATATTTCCTTCTTCTTCCTGATTTCATATTCACCTTCCTTAGTTTCTAAAGAACCGGGTGGAACCCAAGTGTTCTAGGAATTGTCTCGCTTTAGATCCTACCTGAGAGTTGTTCGCTACGTGAATCGTCATCAGCATCGCTGTTATGTATGCTCTCCACGATGCATTCTGTACAGACACAACCATGAGCATAAAGTTATTATACAAGTTGACCCACCCATTTCTCCTACTCGACTTGCTGGCTCACACAGCCTCCCCCTGGTCTTCCCTCCAGGTTCTCAGACCTCCCCTGTGCTCTGTGCAGACAGAGTCCTTCAATAAGATATTGATCACCGTTGAAAATTTCAAATGAGGGAGAGATGCTGAGAAAATCACCTTTCGACCCCTCACTTCTATAGACCCATTTATAGCTTTCACCGTCAACCTTACCAACCTGAAATTCCAGATGTTACAGACACACTTGAAACATGGCTAGTGTGACCAAGCAAGTGTGTGCTTTTTGCATTGTTTAATAGAATGAGTTAATTATTGTTTGAACTAAATTAATCATAAATAGACACATTTGGTTAGTGGCTACCACACTGGAAAGCTCAGCTCTAAGAAATCCAAAGATGAGAAAGAGGCAACCAGCCACCCCTCCCCTGGTTGTTCTTTACTGCAGAAAATTTGATGGCCTGATCTGATCATTCGTATGTAGGTATATCTTGGGCTCTTGGACCCACGCCAGGCATTGCGAGAGTCCTTGTGGACACTGAAATAGTACAGTCAACACTCAGATCCAAGAGGAATTCCCAGCAAGGGGCCCACTTGTAGACAGAGGTGAAGGGCATGGCCCAGTACACCTGTATTAGACATAATCAGAGAGTAGGTGCAGAGGGGAGGGAGGGATTTCACTCTCTGCATGAGTCCATCCTTCTCACCCCTGACTCTAGAAGACCTGAGGAAGGCAGTGGAAAAGGCCCCGTAGGAGGTGAAAAATTTGTATACTGAAAACTACAGGACATTGCGGAAAGAAATTAAAGAAGAGACAAGTAATTGGAATGACATACCACGTTCATAGACTGGACTATTAAATACTGTTGGCATTTCTATACTACAGAAAGTGATGTACACATATATCGCAACAACCCACAAAATTCCATGTCATTATTATAGAAGCGGACAGAATCCTAAAATACATATTTAACCCCCCCCAAGTAGATAAAACAATCTTGAGAGCAAAGAGCAATGATGGAGATTAACACTTCCTGAACTCAAAACACATAACAATGCCACAGTAGTCAAAACAGTCTGCTACTGGCATCAAGACAGTGAGATAGACCAATGAAATATAATAGAGAGACGCCAAATAAACGCACATATATATGGCCAACTGATCTTGGCCAAGGTTCTAAGATTACCAAGTGAAGAAACGATAGTCTCTTCAACAATCAACAGAATGAAAAGGCAACCTATAGGATGGGAGGAAATATGTGTAAAACTTGCATCTGAATAAGGGACCAATATCCAGAATATAAAAGAAACTACTACAAGGCAATTTCAGAAAAACAGCGGGCAAATAACTGAGTTTAAAAATGGGTAAAAAGCTTCACTAGACATTTCTCCATAAAGACATACAAGTGGTCAATCTATATATGAAAATTTGCTCAACATCGCTAAGCATCAGGGAAATGGAAATCAAGCCACAAGGAGATATCACTCACACCTGTTAGAATGTGTATTATAAAAAGACAATTAGGGCTTCCCTGGTGGCACAGTGGTTGAGAGTCTGCCTGCCGATGCAGGGGACACATGTTCGTGCCCCGGTTTGAGAGGATCCCACATGCCGCTGAGCGGCTTGGCCCATGAACCATGGCTGCTGAGCCTGTGCGTTTGGCGCCTGTGCTCCGCGACGGGAGACCTCACAACAATGAGAGGCCCGTGTACTGCAAACAAAAGAAAAAAAAAAGAAAGAAAAAGAAGAAAACAAAGAAAATTAATGGATGCTGGCAAAGATGTGAAGAAGTGGAACTTCTGTACCCTGTTTTGTACCCTTTAGTAATGTAAAATGGTGTAGCCATTATGGAAAACAGAATGGAGGTCCCCCAAAAATTATTAAGAGAACTCTCATAAAATCCAGCAATCACTCATTTAGGTTTATATACAAAGGAGATAAAACAAGAATGTCCAAGAGATATCTACAATCTCATGTCCATTGCAGCATTATACACAATACACAACATAGGAAAACCGCCTAGTGTCCATGGGAAGATGAATTAATAAAGAAAATGTGGTGTACACATACAGTGGAATGTCATTCAGTCTTTGAAAAAGAAGGAAATCCTGCCATTTGCAGCAACACGAAAGAACTTGGAGGACATTTGTAAGAGTGAAATAAGCCAGTCACGGAAGGTCAAAAACTGAAAGAAAACTCCGAGAAGCAGAGAGTAGAAGGGTGGTTCCAAGAGCTGGCAGGAGGTTGACATGGGAAGTCTCTGTTCAATGGTTAGAATGTGTTATTTCAAAATGGAAAAGTTCTAGACACATGCTGTACAAGGTGCATGTAGTCAACAGGACTGACTGGACATTTCAAAACTTGTTAAGACGTTGGATTTCGTCGTATGTGTACTTTTACAACAATAAAATATACATATGTAAAATAAATACCAAGTGGAAAAAGGGGAAAAAAGAAGAAAAATAAGGAAAGGGAGTCAACAGAGGGAAAGAAGAAAGGAGGAAGGGTCTCGAATGTACACAGGTATCAGGAGATAATGGGACAGAAGCTCCTCTCCCCAGGCTTTAAAGAAGACATCTCTCCAGAGTACACTCCAGCAAGAGGGGGGTGTCCTTTCTCTTCCCCATTCAAGCAGAAGTGCCAATAGCATCCTAAGTGTGGCCCAGGCTGTGCTCAGGTGTACACTTTTCCTTGATCTCTAAACCAACCACCCCTGACTCCCCATGGCTCAGGTGCCCTTCCTGTATCTCCTTCCACTTCTCTAAAGCATTTCCCTCTTCAAGTCCAGCCCGAGGCTCCAATCCTGTCCTCACACGTGGGGTCCACTGAGCGGGTCTCTGCGTTCTTAAGAGCCTCCCTGTGAGTAGCAGGCACTGAATCGCACGCCAGGGTTCCCCTCAGCACCATCAGGAAACAACGACCTAGGGATTGAGGATTTCTAGAACAACTTTACTCTTACACAGTCTCTTGGGTAAACAAGTGACATTTTACAATCAAGCATTTTCAGTGTTTTCTTTGGTGGGGAAAATATTGACACATATAAGGCAATCATATTCTATTAAAGTATGTATTTCTCAGAGGACTCACTATCGAAAAAAAATTTTTAAGTATAACTTTCCATGTTTTAATTGACTTTACTCCCAGACTTGTTTGCTTGCAAAAGCCTTCAGAAAATACCAAGAACCTACTTCATCTGGCAGTTTGCACAGCAACATGAGTGGAGATGCTCTTGTCACACTGCTTGGTTTCTCTGTCCCACCTTGCAAAGCACAACCTCCTCTCCGCCCTCCTGGGAAGGGAGTCAGTGCCCACCCTGAGCTCAATCCCTGGGGTAGATCTCTTGGTTCTGTCTTCACTGTACGCAGCGTTTCTTGCCCAGCACACAGAAACAGGGCCGGCACAAGTGATGGAAGACAGACTTTCCACAGGAGAAGGACATTTCGTTTCCTTAGCACAGAATCCGATAGTGAATATTAGCCTCAAAGGAGAAAGGTGGAGTGAATTTCCTCCATCTACTCCTGAAGGCTCCTTCTTTCTCGGACTCCTCCAGAACTGGGTGTGGCATGTGGGTACAAGCATGGGCTCCCTGCAAAAGGAAGGAGGCCTGACTAGCACTAGGTGCTTCAGGTAAGAGGGGAGGACTCATCCCGAGACTCTAATAGGAAACAGTTAGAATGAGGGAAGTGGCAGAGAGATGTATCATAACCATTCAGAATGCTATGAGACCTACTAAGGGATGAGATTTCTTATTAAATGAAGTTGTAATTGACCCAGTAGTAGGCATGCTGAAACCCAGTTTTGTTCACTAAGAATCCAGCCATGGAGCAACTAAGCCCGTGCACCACAACTACTAAGCCTGTGCTCTAGAGCCCACAAGTCAAGGCCAAGATGTGGGGTATTGGAAAATTTGTACACTGCCTGTGGGAATGTAAAATGGTGCAGCTATTATGAAAAAGAGTATGGGGATTCCTTATAAAACTATAAACAGAAATATCATATGATTCAGCAATCACAGTTCTGGGTATATATCCAAAGGAAATTAAATCAGTATCACAATGAGTTGAACTTAGGTTCATTGCAGCATTCTCCACAATAGCCTAGATATGCAACCAACTTCACAAAAGAAGTAAGTGTCCTGTGCCTGAGCTAACCTTAGGTACTTCAAAACAACTCTGTAAGCCTCTTAGCCCCTTAGAGAGGATGAAAGCAATATTACAGTTAAAAGTAACTTGTCCCAATTCCCTTAGTCTGGAATACTGAAACAAAAGTTCTACAGCAGGGGAAGCCTCCTAAACACACAGCACCTGCCAGGGTTTACCCCAGCCTTGGAAGAACTGGGAAGGATAAGACCAAGGCAGGCCTGAGGAAAGGTCAGAGGGTGGGCAGGACGGGAGTGTGGGGAGCAGGGGCAGGGCTGTCCGGATGGAGCAGTGGGTTGTAAGAAGAGCAGTGACCCTGGGTCCTGCTGCCCTGAGTCTTTGTCCTGGGCCTGGTCAATCCCAGGAGACCAGGTTAGCAGGGCTGTGAGAGCCAGTGTGTGAAGCGAGCCCAGCAGCCCCTTCACACAGTCCTCTAGAATTCCTGCCGGCCATGAAGGGTCTTTAGGGGCAGCTGGACGTGGAGCCCTCTCAAATGGAAGCATGTCAGCACATCAGCCTTGGGAGGTGCTGAGGCTGAAATGAGGAGACTGAGCACATGCAGTGATCCCAAAGCATGTGTCCTCTGACTCATCCACCTCTGGGAGCGCCCTTTCCATGAGGAATAAACAGTGAGGACAAACCTAAGGTGAAGCTACAAGTCCTGAAAGTGTACAGGGGGAGAGTTCAAGTCTCATCCACCACCTGACACTCACTATAAGAACTTGTTCTCCAGTGTCAAGTGATTATGAGAGTTTTGTTCCCACTAGGATATGGCCATCATACGTGAATGTAAAAAGGAAACCAAAATCCTGGTGCAAAGTACCCTCCCGGTATCAAACAGAAATGAACCTTTCATCTTTGGCAGTGAAAAAGCAATGAAAGAGGAGTCTTGTGAGAAAGAAAATTTCTGAATGGCAAAGCAAGAAAAGATGACTATAAGCACAGTACAGTCAAAGGACATGGACACCATAACACTATTATATCATTAAAATTTGGAAAGAACAAATCAGAATTCTACACATATTTCCTTCTTCTTCCTGATTTCATATTCACCTTCCTTAGTTTCTAAAGAACCGGGTGGAACCCAAGTGTTCTAGGAATTGTCTCGCTTTAGATCCTACCTGAGAGTTGTTCGCTACGTGAATCGTCATCAGCATCGCTGTTATGTATGCTCTCCACGATGCATTCTGTACAGACACAACCATGAGCATAAAGTTATTATACAAGTTGACCCACCCATTTCTCCTACTCGACTTGCTGGCTCACACAGCCTCCCCCTGGTCTTCCCTCCAGGTTCTCAGACCTCCCCTGTGCTCTGTGCAGACAGAGTCCTTCAATAAGATATTGATCACCGTTGAAAATTTCAAATGAGGGAGAGATGCTGAGAAAATCACCTTTCGACCCCTCACTTCTATAGACCCATTTATAGCTTTCACCGTCAACCTTACCAACCTGAAATTCCAGATGTTACAGACACACTTGAAACATGGCTAGTGTGACCAAGCAAGTGTGTGCTTTTTGCATTGTTTAATAGAATGAGTTAATTATTGTTTGAACTAAATTAATCATAAATAGACACATTTGGTTAGTGGCTACCACACTGGAAAGCTCAGCTCTAAGAAATCCAAAGATGAGAAAGAGGCAACCAGCCACCCCTCCCCTGGTTGTTCTTTACTGCGGAGAATTTGATGGCCTGATCTGATCATTCGTATGTAGGTATATCTTGGGCTCTTGGACCCACGCCAGGCATTGCGAGAGTCCTTGTGGACACTGAAATAGTACAGTCAACACTCAGATCCAAGAGGAATTCCCAGCAAGGGGCCCACTTGTAGACAGAGGTGAAGGGCATGGCCCAGTACACCTGTATTAGACATAATCAGAGAGTAGGTGCAGAGGGGAGGGAGGCATTTCACTCTCTGCATGAGTCCATCCTTCTCACCCCTGACTCTAGAAGACCTGAGGAAGGCAGTGGAAAAGGCCCCGTAGGAGGTGAAAAATTTGTATACTGAAAACTACAGGACATTGCGGAAAGAAATTAAAGAAGAGACAAGTAATTGGAATGACATACCACGTTCATAGACTGGACTATTAAATACTGTTGGCATTTCTATACTACAGAAAGTGATGTACACATATATCGCAACAACCCACAAAATTCCATGTCATTATTATAGAAGCGGACAGAATCCTAAAATACATACGGAACCCCCCCCCCAAGTAGATAAAACAATCTTGAGAGCAAAGAGCAATGATGGAGATGAACACTTCCTGAACTCAAAACACATAAAAATGCCACAGTAGTCAAAACAGTCTGCTACTGGCATCAAGACAGTGAGATAGACCAATGAAATATAATAGAGTGACGCCAAATAAATGCACATATATATGGCCAACTGATCTTGGCCAAGGTTCTAAGATTACCAAGTGAAGAAAGGATAGTCTCTTCAACAATCAACAGAATGAAAAGGCAACCTATAGGATGGGAGGAAATATGTGTAAAACTTGCATCTGAATAAGGGACCAATATCCAGAATATAAAAGAAACTACTACAAGGCAATTTCAGAAAAACAGCGGGCAAATAACTGAGTTTAAAAATGGGTAAAAAGCTTCACTAGACATTTCTCCATAAAGACATACAAGTGGTCAATCTACATATGAAAATTTGCTCAACATCGCTAAGCATCAGGGAAATGGAAATCAAGCCACAAGGAGATATCACTCACACCTGTTAGAATGTGTATTATAAAAAGACAATTAGGGCTTCCCTGGTGGCACAGTGGTTGAGAGTCCGCCTGCCGATGCAGGGGACACATGTTCGTGCCCCGGTTTGAGAGGATCCCACATGCCGCTGAGCGGCTTGGCCCATGAACCATGGCCGCTGAGCCTGTGCGTTTGGCGCCTGTGCTCCGCGACGGGAGACCTCACAACAATGAGAGGCCCGTGTACTGCAAACAAAAGAAAAAAAAAAGAAAGAAAAAGAAGAAAACAAAGAAAATTAATGGATGCTGGCAAAGATGTGAAGAAGTGGAACTTCTGTACCCTGTTTTGTACCCTTTAGTAATGTAAAATGGTGTAGCCATTATGGAAAACAGAATGGAGGTCCCCCAAAAATTATTGAGAACTCTCATAAAATCCAGCAATCACTCATTTAGGTTTATATACAAAGGAGATAAAACAAGAATGTCCAAGAGATATCTACAATCTCATGTCCATTGCAGCATTATACACAATACACAACATAGGAAAACCGCCTAGTGTCCATGGGAAGATGAATTAATAAAGAAAATGTGGTGTACACATACAGTGGAATGTCATTCAGTCTTTGAAAAAGAAGGAAATCCTGCCATTTGCAGCAACACGAAAGAACTTGGAGGACATTTGTAAGAGTGAAATAAGCCAGTCACGGAAGGTCAAAAACTGAAAGAAAACTCCGAGAAGCAGAGAGTAGAAGGGTGGTTCCAAGAGCTGGCAGGAGGTTGACATGGGAAGTCTCTGTTCAATGGTTAGAATGTGTTATTTCAAAATGGAAAAGTTCTAGACACATGCTGTACAACAAGGTGCATGTAGTCAACAGGACTGACTGGACATTTCAAAACCTGTTAAGACGTTGGATTTCGTCGTATGTGTACTTTTACAACAATAAAATATACATATGTAAAATAAATACCAAGTGGAAAAAGGAGAAAAAAGAAGAAAAATAAGGAAAGGGAGTCAACAGAGGGAAAGAAGAAAGGAGGAAGGGTCTCGAATGTACACAGGTATCAGGAGATAATGGGACAGAAGCTCCTCTCCCCAGGCTTTAAAGAAGACATCTCTCCAGAGTTCACTCCAGCAAGAGGGGGGTGTCCTTTCTCTTCCCCATTCAAGCAGAAGTGCCAATAGCATCCTAAGTGTGGCCCAGGCTGTGCTCAGGTGTACACTTTTCCTTGATCTCTAAACCAACCACCCCTGACTCCCCATGGCTCAGGTGCCCTTCCTGTATCTCCTTCCACTTCTCTAAAGCATTTCCCTCTTCAAGTCCAGCCCGAGGCTCCAATCCTGTCCTCACACGTGGGGTCCACTGGGCGGGTCTCTGCGTTCTTAAGAGCCTCCCTGTGAGTAGCAGGCACTGAATCGCACACCAGGGTTCCCCTCAGCACCATCAGGAAACTACGACCTAGGGATTGAGGATTTCTAGAACAACTTTACTCTTACACAGTCTCTTGGGTAAACAAGTGACATTTTACAATCAAGCATTTTCAGTGTTTTCTTTGGTGGGGAAAATATTGACACATATAAGGCAATCATATTCTATTAAAGTATGTATTTCTCAAAGGACTCACTATCGAAAAAAAATTTTTAAGTATAACTTTCCATGTTTTAATTGACTTCACTCCCAGACTTGTTTGCTTGCAAAAGCCTTCAGAAAATACCAGGAACCTACTTCATCTGGCAGTTTGCACAGCAACATGAGTGGAGATGCTCTTGTCACACTGCTTGGTTTCTCTGTCCCACCTTGCAAAGCACAACCTCCTCTCCGCCCTCCTGGGAAGGGAGTCAGTGCCCACCCTGAGCTCAATCCCTGGGGTAGATCTCTTGGTTCTGTCTTCACTGTACGCAGCGTTTCTTGCCCAGCACACAGAAACAGGGCCGGCACAAGTGATGGAAGACAGACTTTCCACAGGAGAAGGACATTTCGTTTCCTTAGCACAGAATCCGATAGTGAATATTAGCCTCAAAGGAGAAAGGTGGAGTGAATTTCCTCCATCTACTCCTGAAGGCTCCTTCTTTCTCGGACTCCTCCAGAACTGGGTGTGGCATGTGGGTACAAGCATGGGCTCCCTGCAAAAGGAAGGAGGCCTGACTAGCACTAGGTGCTTCAGGTAAGAGGGGAGGACTCATCCCGAGACTCTAATAGGAAACAGTTAGAATGAGGGAAGTGGCAGAGAGATGTATCATAACCATTCAGAATGCTATGAGACCTACTAAGGGATGAGATTTCTTATTAAATGAAGTTGTAATTGACCCAGTAGTAGGCATGCTGAAACCCAGTTTTGTTCACTAAGAATCCAGCCATGGAGCAACTAAGCCCGTGCACCACAACTACTAAGCCTGTGCTCTAGAGCCCACAAGTCAAGGCCAAGATGTGGGGTATTGGAAAATTTGTACACTGCCTGTGGGAATGTAAGATGGTGCAGCTATTATGAAAAAGAGTATGGGGATTCCTTATAAAATTATAAACAGAAATATCATATGATTCAGCAATCACAGTTCTGGGTATATATCCAAAGGAAATTAAATCAGTATCACAATGAGTTGAACTTAGGTTCATTGCAGCATTCTCCACAATAGCCTAGATATGCAACCAACTTCACAAAAGAAGTAAGTGTCCTGTGCCTGAGCTAACCTTAGGTACTTCAAAACAACTCTGTAAGCCTCTTAGCCCCTTAGAGAGGATGAAAGCAATATTACAGTTAAAAGTAACTTGTCCCAATTCCCTTAGTCTGGAGTACTGAAACAGAAGTTCTACAGCAGGGGAAGCCTCCTAAACACACAGCACCTGCCAGGGTTTACCCCAGCCTTGGAAGAACTGGGAAGGATAAGACCAAGGCAGGCCTGAGGAAAGGTCAGAGGGTGGGCAGGACGGGAGTGTGGGGAGCAGGGGCAGGGCTGTCCGGATGGAGCAGTGGGTTGTAAGAAGAGCAGTGACCCTGGGTCCTGCTGCCCTGAGTCTTTGTCCTGGGCCTGGTCAATCCCAGGAGACCAGGTTAGCAGGGCTGTGAGAGCCAGTGTGTGAAGCGAGCCCAGCAGCCCCTTCACACAGTCCTCTAGAATTCCTGCCGGCCATGAAGGGTCTTTAGGGGCAGCTGGACGTGGAGCCCTCTCAAATGGAAGCATGTCAGCACATCAGCCTTGGGAGGTGCTGAGGCTGAAATGAGGAGACTGAGCACATGCAGTGATCCCAAAGCATGTGTCCTCTGACTCATCCACCTCTGGGAGCGCCCTTTCCATGAGGAATAAACAGTGAGGACAAACCTAAGGTGAAGCTACAAGTCCTGAAAGTGTACAGGGGGAGAGTTCAAGTCTCATCCACCACCTGACACTCACTATAAGAACTTGTTCTCCAGTGTCAAGTGATTATGAGAGTTTTGTTCCCACTAGGATATGGCCATCATACGTGAATGTAAAAAGGAAACCAAAATCCTGGTGCAAAATACCCTCCCGGTATCAAACAGAAATGAACCTTTCATCTTTGGCAGTGAAAAAGCAATGAAAGAGGAGTCTTGTGAGAAAGAAAATTTCTGAATGGCAAAGCAAGAAAAGATGACTATAAGCACAGTACAGTCAAAGGACATGGACACCATAACTCTATTATATCATTAAAATTTGGAAAGAACAAATCAGAATTCTACACATATTTCCTTCTTCTTCCTGATTTCATATTCACCTTCCTTAGTTTCTAAAGAACCGGGTGGAACCCAAGTGTTCTAGGAATTGTCTCGCTTTAGATCCTACCTGAGAGTTGTTCGCTACGTGAATCGTCATCAGCATCGCTGTTATGTATGCTCTCCACGATGCATTCTGTACAGACACAACCATGAGCATAAAGTTATTATACAAGTTGACCCACCCATTTCTCCTACTCGACTTGCTGGCTCACACAGCCTCCCCCTGGTCTTCCCTCCAGGTTCTCAGACCTCCCCTGTGCTCTGTGCAGACAGAGTCCTTCAATAAGATATTGATCACCGTTGAAAATTTCAAATGAGGGAGAGATGCTGAGAAAATCACCTTTCGACCCCTCACTTCTATAGACCCATTTATAGCTTTCACCGTCAACCTTACCAACCTGAAATTCCAGATGTTACAGACACACTTGAAACATGGCTAGTGTGACCAAGCAAGTGTGTGCTTTTTGCATTGTTTAATAGAATGAGTTAATTATTGTTTGAACTAAATTAATCATAAATAGACACATTTGGTTAGTGGCTACCACACTGGAAAGCTCAGCTCTAAGAAATCCAAAGATGAGAAAGAGGCAACCAGCCACCCCTCCCCTGGTTGTTCTTTACTGCAGAAAATTTGATGGCCTGATCTGATCATTCATATGTAGGTATATCTTGGGCTCTTGGACCCACGCCAGGCATTGCGAGAGTCCTTGTGGACACTGAAATAGTACAGTCAACACTCAGATCCAAGAGGAATTCCCAGCAAGGGGCCCACTTGTAGACAGAGGTGAAGGGCATGGCCCAGTACACCTGTATTAGACATAATCAGAGAGTAGGTGCAGAGGGGAGGGAGGGATTTCACTCTCTGCATGAGTCCATCCTTCTCACCCCTGACTCTAGAAGACCTGAGGAAGGCAGTGGAAAAGGCCCCGTAGGAGGTGAAAAATTTGTATACTGAAAACTACAGGACATTGCGGAAAGAAATTAAAGAAGAGACAAGTAATTGGAATGACATACCACGTTCATAGACTGGACTATTAAATACTGTTGGCATTTCTATACTACAGAAAGTGATGTACACATATATCGCAACAACCCACAAAATTCCATGTCATTATTATAGAAGCGGACAGAATCCTAAAATACATACGGAACCCCCCCCCCAGTAGATAAAACAATCTTGAGAGCAAAGAGCAATGATGGAGATTAACACTTCCTGAACTCAAAACACATAAAAATGCCACAGTAGTCAAAACAGTCTGCTACTGGCATCAAGACAGTGAGATAGACCAATGAAATATAATAGAGTGACGCCAAATAAATGCACATATATATGGCCAACTGATCTTGGCCAAGGTTCTAAGATTACCAAGTGAAGAAAGGATAGTCTCTTCAACAATCAACAGAATGAAAAGGCAACCTATAGGATGGGAGGAAATATGTGTAAAACTTGCATCTGAATAAGGGACCAATATCCAGAATATAAAAGAAACTACTACAAGGCAATTTCAGAAAAACAGCGGGCAAATAACTGAGTTTAAAAATGGGTAAAAAGCTTCACTAGACATTTCTCCATAAAGACATACAAGTGGTCAATCTACATATGAAAATTTGCTCAACATCGCTAAGCATCAGGGAAATGGAAATCAAGCCACAAGGAGATATCACTCACACCTGTTAGAATGTGTATTATAAAAAGACAATTAGGGCTTCCCTGGTGGCACAGTGGTTGAGAGTCCGCCTGCCGATGCAGGGGACACATGTTCGTGCCCCGGTTTGAGAGGATCCCACATGCCGCTGAGCGGCTTGGCCCATGAACCATGGCCGCTGAGCCTGTGCGTTTGGCGCCTGTGCTCCGCGACGGGAGACCTCACAACAATGAGAGGCCCGTGTACTGCAAACAAAAGAAAGAAAAAAGAAAGAAAAAGAAGAAAAGAAAGAAAATTAATGGATGCTGGCAAAGATGTGAAGAAGTGGAACTTCTGTACCCTGTTTTGTACCCTTTAGTAATGTAAAATGGTGTAGCCATTATGGAAAACAGAATGGAGGTCCCCCAAAAATTATTGAGAACTCTCATAAAATCCAGCAATCACTCATTTAGGTTTATATACAAAGGAGATAAAACAAGAATGTCCAAGAGATATCTACAATCTCATGTCCATTGCAGCATTATACACAATACACAACATAGGAAAACCGCCTAGTGTCCATGGGAAGATGAATTAATAAAGAAAATGTGGTGTACACATACAGTGGAATGTCATTCAGTCTTTGAAAAAGAAGGAAATCCTGCCATTTGCAGCAACACGAAAGAACTTGGAGGACATTTGTAAGAGTGAAATAAGCCAGTCACGGAAGGTCAAAAACTGAAAGAAAACTCCGAGAAGCAGAGAGTAGAAGGGTGGTTCCAAGAGCTGGCAGGAGGTTGACATGGGAAGTCTCTGTTCAATGGTTAGAATGTGTTATTTCAAAATGGAAAAGTTCTAGACACATGCTGTACAAGGTGCATGTAGTCAACAGGACTGACTGGACATTTCAAAACTTGTTAAGACGTTGGATTTCGTCGTATGTGTACTTTTACAACAATATACATATGTAAAATAAATACCAAGTGGAAAAAGGGGAAAAAAGAAGAAAAATAAGGAAAGGGAGTCAACAGAGGGAAAGAAGAAAGGAGGAAGGGTCTCGAATGTACACAGGTATCAGGAGATAATGGGAGAGAAGCTCCTCTCCCCAGGCTTTAAAGAAGACATCTCTCCAGAGTTCACTCCAGCAAGAGGGGGATGTCCTTTCTCTTCCCCATTCAAGCAGAAGTGCCAATAGCATCCTAAGTGTGGCCCAGGCTGTGCTCAGGTGTACACTTTTCCTTGATCTCTAAACCAACCACCCCTGACTCCCCATGGCTCAGGTGCCCTTCCTGTATCTCCTTCCACTTCTCTAAAGCATTTCCCTCTTCAAGTCCAGCCCGAGGCTCCAATCCTGTCCTCACACGTGGGGTCCACTGAGCGGGTCTCTGCGTTCTTAAGAGCCTCCCTGTGAGTAGCAGGCACTGAATCGCACACCAGGGTTCCCCTCAGCACCATCAGGAAACTACGACCTAGGGATTGAGGATTTCTAGAACAACTTTACTCTTACACAGTCTCTTGGGTAAACAAGTGACATTTTACAATCAAGCATTTTCAGTGTTTTCTTTGGTGGGGAAAATATTGACACATATAAGGCAATCATATTCTATTAAAGTATGTATTTCTCAGAGGACTCACTATCGAAAAAAAATTTTTAAGTATAACTTTCCATGTTTTAATTGACTTTACTCCCAGACTTGTTTGCTTGCAAAAGCCTTCAGAAAATACCAAGAACCTACTTCATCTGGCAGTTTGCACAGCAACATGAGTGGAGATGCTCTTGTCACACTGCTTGGTTTCTCTGTCCCACCTTGCAAAGCACAACCTCCTCTCCGCCCTCCTGGGAAGGGAGTCAGTGCCCACCCTGAGCTCAATCCCTGGGGTAGATCTCTTGGTTCTGTCTTCACTGTACGCAGTGTTTCTTGCCCAGCACACAGAAACAGGGCCGGCACAAGTGATGGAAGACAGACTTTCCACAGGAGAAGGACATTTCGTTTCCTTAGCACAGAATCCGATAGTGAATATTAGCCTCAAAGGAGAAAGGTGGAGTGAATTTCCTCCATCTACTCCTGAAGGCTCCTTCTTTCTCGGACTCCTCCAGAACTGGGTGTGGCATGTGGGTACAAGCATGGGCTCCCTGCAAAAGGAAGGAGGCCTGACTAGCACTAGGTGCTTCAGGTAAGAGGGGAGGACTCATCCCGAGACTCTAATAGGAAACAGTTAGAATGAGGGAAGTGGCAGAGAGATGTATCATAACCATTCAGAATGCTATGAGACCTACTAAGGGATGAGATTTCTTATTAAATGAAGTTGTAATTGACCCAGTAGTAGGCATGCTGAAACCCAGTTTTGTTCACTAAGAATCCAGCCATGGAGCAACTAAGCCCGTGCACCACAACTACTAAGCCTGTGCTCTAGAGCCCACAAGTCAAGGCCAAGATGTGGGGTATTGGAAAATTTGTACACTGCCTGTGGGAATGTAAAATGGTGCAGCTATTATGAAAAAGAGTATGGGGATTCCTTATAAAACTATAAACAGAAATATCATATGATTCAGCAATCACAGTTCTGGGTATATATCCAAAGGAAATTAAATCAGTATCACAATGAGTTGAACTTAGGTTCATTGCAGCATTCTCCACAATAGCCTAGATATGCAACCAACTTCACAAAAGAAGTAAGTGTCCTGTGCCTGAGCTAACCTTAGGTACTTCAAAACAACTCTGTAAGCCTCTTAGCCCCTTAGAGAGGATGAAAGCAATATTACAGTTAAAAGTAACTTGTCCCAATTCCCTTAGTCTGGAATACTGAAACAAAAGTTCTACAGCAGGGGAAGCCTCCTAAACACACAGCACCTGCCAGGGTTTACCCCAGCCTTGGAAGAACTGGGAAGGATAAGACCAAGGCAGGCCTGAGGAAAGGTCAGAGGGTGGGCAGGACGGGAGTGTGGGGAGCAGGGGCAGGGCTGTCCGGATGGAGCAGTGGGTTGTAAGAAGAGCAGTGACCCTGGGTCCTGCTGCCCTGAGTCTTTGTCCTGGGCCTGGTCAATCCCAGGAGACCAGGTTAGCAGGGCTGTGAGAGCCAGTGTGTGAAGCGAGCCCAGCAGCCCCTTCACACAGTCCTCTAGAATTCCTGCCGGCCATGAAGGGTCTTTAGGGGCAGCTGGACGTGGAGCCCTCTCAAATGGAAGCATGTCAGCACATCAGCCTTGGGAGGTGCTGAGGCTGAAATGAGGAGACTGAGCACATGCAGTGATCCCAAAGCATGTGTCCTCTGACTCATCCACCTCTGGGAGCGCCCTTTCCATGAGGAATAAACAGTGAGGACAAACCTAAGGTGAAGCTACAAGTCCTGAAAGTGTACAGGGGGAGAGTTCAAGTCTCATCCACCACCTGACACTCACTATAAGAACTTGTTCTCCAGTGTCAAGTGATTATGAGAGTTTTGTTCCCACTAGGATATGGCCATCATACGTGAATGTAAAAAGGAAACCAAAATCCTGGTGCAAAGTACCCTCCCGGTATCAAACAGAAATGAACCTTTCATCTTTGGCAGTGAAAAAGCAATGAAAGAGGAGTCTTGTGAGAAAGAAAATTTCTGAATGGCAAAGCAAGAAAAGATGACTATAAGCACAGTACAGTCAAAGGACATGGACACCATAACACTATTATATCATTAAAATTTGGAAAGAACAAATCAGAATTCTACACATATTTCCTTCTTCTTCCTGATTTCATATTCACCTTCCTTAGTTTCTAAAGAACCGGGTGGAACCCAAGTGTTCTAGGAATTGTCTCGCTTTAGATCCTACCTGAGAGTTGTTCGCTACGTGAATCGTCATCAGCATCGCTGTTATGTATGCTCTCCACGATGCATTCTGTACAGACACAACCATGAGCATAAAGTTATTATACAAGTTGACCCACCCATTTCTCCTACTCGACTTGCTGGCTCACACAGCCTCCCCCTGGTCTTCCCTCCAGGTTCTCAGACCTCCCCTGTGCTCTGTGCAGACAGAGTCCTTCAATAAGATATTGATCACCGTTGAAAATTTCAAATGAGGGAGAGATGCTGAGAAAATCACCTTTCGACCCCTCACTTCTATAGACCCATTTATAGCTTTCACCGTCAACCTTACCAACCTGAAATTCCAGATGTTACAGACACACTTGAAACATGGCTAGTGTGACCAAGCAAGTGTGTGCTTTTTGCATTTTTTAATAGAATGAGTTAATTATTGTTTGAACTAAATTAATCATAAATAGACACATTTGGTTAGTGGCTACCACACTGGAAAGCTCAGCTCTAAGAAATCCAAAGATGAGAAAGAGGCAACCAGCCACCCCTCCCCTGGTTGTTCTTTACTGCAGAAAATTTGATGGCCTGATCTGATCATTCGTATGTAGGTATATCTTGGGCTCTTGGACCCACGCCAGGCATTGTGAGAGTCCTTGTGGACACTGAAATAGTACAGTCAACACTCAGATCCAAGAGGAATTCCCAGCAAGGGGCCCACTTGTAGACAGAGGTGAAGGGCATGGCCCAGTACACCTGTATTAGACATAATCAGAGAGTAGGTGCAGAGGGGAGGGAGGGATTTCACTCTCTGCATGAGTCCATCCTTCTCACCCCTGACTCTAGAAGACCTGAGGAAGGCAGTGGAAAAGGCCCCGTAGGAGGTGAAAAATTTGTATACTGAAAACTACAGGACATTGCGGAAAGAAATTAAAGAAGAGACAAGTAATTGGAATGACATACCACGTTCATAGACTGGACTATTAAATACTGTTGGCATTTCTATACTACAGAAAGTGATGTACACATATATCGCAACAACCCACAAAATTCCATGTCATTATTATAGAAGCGGACAGAATCCTAAAATACATACGGAACCCCCACCCCCAAGTAGATAAAACAATCTTGAGAGCAAAGAGCAATGATGGAGATTAACACTTCCTGAACTCAAAACACATAAAAATGCCACAGTAGTCAAAACAGTCTGCTACTGGCATCAAGACAGTGAGATAGACCAATGAAATATAATAGAGTGACGCCAAATAAATGCACATATATATGGCCAACTGATCTTGGCCAAGGTTCTAAGATTACCAAGTGAAGAAAGGATAGTCTCTTCAACAATCAACAGAATGAAAAGGCAACCTATAGGATGGGAGGAAATATGTGTAAAACTTGCATCTGAATAAGGGACCAATATCCAGAATATAAAAGAAACTACTACAAGGCAATTTCAGAAAAACAGCGGGCAAATAACTGAGTTTAAAAATGGGTAAAAAGCTTCACTAGACATTTCTCCATAAAGACATACAAGTGGTCAATCTACATATGAAAATTTGCTCAACATCGCTAAGCATCAGGGAAATGGAAATCAAGCCACAAGGAGATATCACTCACACCTGTTAGAATGTGTATTATAAAAAGACAATTAGGGCTTCCCTGGTGGCACAGTGGTTGAGAGTCCGCCTGCCGATGCAGGGGACACATGTTCGTGCCCCGGTTTGAGAGGATCCCACATGCTGCTGAGCGGCTTGGCCCATGAACCATGGCCGCTGAGCCTGTGCGTTTGGCGCCTGTGCTCCGCGACGGGAGACCTCACAACAATGAGAGGCCCGTGTACTGCAAACAAAAGAAAAAAAAAAGAAAGAAAAAGAAGAAAAGAAAGAAAATTAATGGATGCTGGCAAAGATGTGAAGAAGTGGAACTTCTGTACCCTGTTTTGTACCCTTTAGTAATGTAAAATGGTGTAGCCATTATGGAAAACAGAATGGAGGTCCCCCAAAAATTATTGAGAACTCTCATAAAATCCAGCAATCACTCATTTAGGTTTATATACAAAGGAGATAAAACAAGAATGTCCAAGAGATATCTACAATCTCATGTCCATTGCAGCATTATACACAATACACAACATAGGAAAACCGCCTAGTGTCCATGGGAAGATGAATTAATAAAGAAAATGTGGTGTACACATACAGTGGAATGTCATTCAGTCTTTGAAAAAGAAGGAAATCCTGCCATTTGCAGCAACACGAAAGAACTTGGAGGACATTTGTAAGAGTGAAATAAGCCAGTCACGGAAGGTCAAAAACTGAAAGAAAACTCCGAGAAGCAGAGAGTAGAAGGGTGGTTCCAAGAGCTGGCAGGAGGTTGACATGGGAAGTCTCTGTTCAATGGTTAGAATGTGTTATTTCAAAATGGAAAAGTTCTAGACACATGCTGTACAAGGTGCATGTAGTCAACAGGACTGACTGGACATTTCAAAACTTGTTAAGACGTTGGATTTCGTCGTATGTGTACTTTTACAACAATAAAATATACATATGTAAAATAAATACCAAGTGGAAAAAGGGGAAAAAAGAAGAAAAATAAGGAAAGGGAGTCAACAGAGGGAAAGAAGAAAGGAGGAAGGGTCTCGAATGTACACAGGTATCAGGAGATAATGGGACAGAAGCTCCTCTCCCCAGGCTTTAAAGAAGACATCTCTCCAGAGTACACTCCAGCAAGAGGGGGATGTCCTTTCTCTTCCCCATTCAAGCAGAAGTGCCAATAGCATCCTAAGTGTGGCCCAGGCTGTGCTCAGGTGTACACTTTTCCTTGATCTCTAAACCAACCACCCCTGACTCCCCATGGCTCAGGTGCCCTTCCTGTATCTCCTTCCACTTCTCTAAAGCATTTCCCTCTTCAAGTCCAGCCCGAGGCTCCAATCCTGTCCTCACACGTGGGGTCCACTGAGCGGGTCTCTGCGTTCTTAAGAGCCTCCCTGTGAGTAGCAGGCACTGAATCGCACACCAGGGTTCCCCTCAGCACCATCAGGAAACTACGACCTAGGGATTGAGGATTTCTAGAACAACTTTACTCTTACACAGTCTCTTGGGTAAACAAGTGACATTTTACAATCAAGCATTTTCAGTGTTTTCTTTGGTGGGGAAAATATTGACACATATAAGGCAATCATATTCTATTAAAGTATGTATTTCTCAGAGGACTCACTATCGAAAAAAAATTTTTAAGTATAACTTTCCATGTTTTAATTGACTTTACTCCCAGACTTGTTTGCTTGCAAAAGCCTTCAGAAAATACCAAGAACCTACTTCATCTGGCAGTTTGCACAGCAACATGAGTGGAGATGCTCTTGTCACACTGCTTGGTTTCTCTGTCCCACCTTGCAAAGCACAACCTCCTCTCCGCCCTCCTGGGAAGGGAGTCAGTGCCCACCCTGAGCTCAATCCCTGGGGTAGATCTCTTGGTTCTGTCTTCACTGTATGCAGCGTTTCTTGCCCAGCACACAGAAACAGGGCCGGCACAAGTGATGGAAGACAGACTTTCCACAGGAGAAGGACATTTCGTTTCCTTAGCACAGAATCCGATAGTGAATATTAGCCTCAAAGGAGAAAGGTGGAGTGAATTTCCTCCATCTACTCCTGAAGGCTCCTTCTTTCTCGGACTCCTCCAGAACTGGGTGTGGCATGTGGATACAAGCATGGGCTCCCTGCAAAAGGAAGGAGGCCTGACTAGCACTAGGTGCTTCAGGTAAGAGGGGAGGACTCATCCCGAGACTCTAATAGGAAACAGTTAGAATGAGGGAAGTGGCAGAGAGATGTATCATAACCATTCAGAATGCTATGAGACCTACTAAGGGATGAGATTTCTTATTAAATGAAGTTGTAATTGACACAGTAGTAGGCATGCTGAAACCCAGTTTTGTTCACTAAGAATCCAGCCATGGAGCAACTAAGCCCGTGCACCACAACTACTAAGCCTGTGCTCTAGAGCCCACAAGTCAAGGCCAAGATGTGGGGTATTGGAAAATTTGTACACTGCCTGTGGGAATGTAAGATGGTGCAGCTATTATGAAAAAGAGTATGGGGATTCCTTATAAAATTATAAACAGAAATATCATATGATTCAGCAATCACAGTTCTGGGTATATATCCAAAGGAAATTAAATCAGTATCACAATGAGTTGAACTTAGGTTCATTGCAGCATTCTCCACAATAGCCTAGATATGCAACCAACTTCACAAAAGAAGTAAGTGTCCTGTGCCTGAGCTAACCTTAGGTACTTCAAAACAACTCTGTAAGCCTCTTAGCCCCTTAGAGAGGATGAAAGCAATATTACAGTTAAAAGTAACTTGTCCCAATTCCCTTAGTCTGGAGTACTGAAACAGAAGTTCTACAGCAGGGGAAGCCTCCTAAACACACAGCACCTGCCAGGGTTTACCCCAGCCTTGGAAGAACTGGGAAGGATAAGACCAAGGCAGGCCTGAGGAAAGGTCAGAGGGTGGGCAGGACGGGAGTGTGGGGAGCAGGGGCAGGGCTGTCCGGATGGAGCAGTGGGTTGTAAGAAGAGCAGTGACCCTGGGTCCTGCTGCCCTGAGTCTTTGTCCTGGGCCTGGTCAATCCCAGGAGACCAGGATAGCAGGGCTGTGAGAGCCAGTGTGTGAAGCGAGCCCAGCAGCCCCTTCACACAGTCCTCTAGAATTCCTGCCGGCCATGAAGGGTCTTTAGGGGCAGCTGGACGTGGAGCCCTCTCAAATGGAAGCATGTCAGCACATCAGCCTTGGGAGGTGCTGAGGCTGAAATGAGGAGACTGAGCACATGCAGTGATCCCAAAGCATGTGTCCTCTGACTCATCCACCTCTGGGAGCGCCCTTTCCATGAGGAATAAACAGTGAGGACAAACCTAAGGTGAAGCTACAAGTCCTGAAAGTGTACAGGGGGAGAGTTCAAGTCTCATCCACCACCTGACACTCACTATAAGAACTTGTTCTCCAGTGTCAAGTGATTATGAGAGTTTTGTTCCCACTAGGATATGGCCATCATACGTGAATGTAAAAAGGAAACCAAAATCCTGGTGCAAAATACCCTCCCGGTATCAAACAGAAATGAACCTTTCATCTTTGGCAGTGAAAAAGCAATGAAAGAGGAGTCTTGTGAGAAAGAAAATTTCTGAATGGCAAAGCAAGAAAAGATGACTATAAGCACAGTACAGTCAAAGGACATGGACACCATAACTCTATTATATCATTAAAATTTGGAAAGAACAAATCAGAATTCTACACATATTTCCTTCTTCTTCCTGATTTCATATTCACCTTCCTTAGTTTCTAAAGAACCGGGTGGAACCCAAGTGTTCTAGGAATTGTCTCGCTTTAGATCCTACCTGAGAGTTGTTCGCTACGTGAATCGTCATCAGCATCGCTGTTATGTATGCTCTCCACGATGCATTCTGTACAGACACAACCATGAGCATAAAGTTATTATACAAGTTGACCCACCCATTTCTCCTACTCGACTTGCTGGCTCACACAGCCTCCCCCTGGTCTTCCCTCCAGGTTCTCAGACCTCCCCTGTGCTCTGTGCAGACAGAGTCCTTCAATAAGATATTGATCACCGTTGAAAATTTCAAATGAGGGAGAGATGCTGAGAAAATCACCTTTCGACCCCTCACTTCTATAGACCCATTTATAGCTTTCACCGTCAACCTTACCAACCTGAAATTCCAGATGTTACAGACACACTTGAAACATGGCTAGTGTGACCAAGCAAGTGTGTGCTTTTTGCATTGTTTAATAGAATGAGTTAATTATTGTTTGAACTAAATTAATCATAAATAGACACATTTGGTTAGTGGCTACCACACTGGAAAGCTCAGCTCTAAGAAATCCAAAGATGAGAAAGAGGCAACCAGCCACCCCTCCCCTGGTTGTTCTTTACTGCAGAAAATTTGATGGCCTGATCTGATCATTCATATGTAGGTATATCTTGGGCTCTTGGACCCACGCCAGGCATTGCGAGAGTCCTTGTGGACACTGAAATAGTACAGTCAACACTCAGATCCAAGAGGAATTCCCAGCAAGGGGCCCACTTGTAGACAGAGGTGAAGGGCATGGCCCAGTACACCTGTATTAGACATAATCAGAGAGTAGGTGCAGAGGGGAGGGAGGGATTTCACTCTCTGCATGAGTCCATCCTTCTCACCCCTGACTCTAGAAGACCTGAGGAAGGCAGTGGAAAAGGCCCCGTAGGAGGTGAAAAATTTGTATACTGAAAACTACAGGACATTGCGGAAAGAAATTAAAGAAGAGACAAGTAATTGGAATGACATACCACGTTCATAGACTGGACTATTAAATACTGTTGGCATTTCTATACTACAGAAAGTGATGTACACATATATCGCAACAACCCACAAAATTCCATGTCATTATTATAGAAGCGGACAGAATCCTAAAATACATACGGAACCCCCCCCCCAGTAGATAAAACAATCTTGAGAGCAAAGAGCAATGATGGAGATTAACACTTCCTGAACTCAAAACACATAAAAATGCCACAGTAGTCAAAACAGTCTGCTACTGGCATCAAGACAGTGAGATAGACCAATGAAATATAATAGAGTGACGCCAAATAAATGCACATATATATGGCCAACTGATCTTGGCCAAGGTTCTAAGATTACCAAGTGAAGAAAGGATAGTCTCTTCAACAATCAACAGAATGAAAAGGCAACCTATAGGATGGGAGGAAATATGTGTAAAACTTGCATCTGAATAAGGGACCAATATCCAGAATATAAAAGAAACTACTACAAGGCAATTTCAGAAAAACAGCGGGCAAATAACTGAGTTTAAAAATGGGTAAAAAGCTTCACTAGACATTTCTCCATAAAGACATACAAGTGGTCAATCTACATATGAAAATTTGCTCAACATCGCTAAGCATCAGGGAAATGGAAATCAAGCCACAAGGAGATATCACTCACACCTGTTAGAATGTGTATTATAAAAAGACAATTAGGGCTTCCCTGGTGGCACAGTGGTTGAGAGTCCGCCTGCCGATGCAGGGGACACATGTTCGTGCCCCGGTTTGAGAGGATCCCACATGCCGCTGAGCGGCTTGGCCCATGAACCATGGCCGCTGAGCCTGTGCGTTTGGCGCCTGTGCTCCGCGACGGGAGACCTCACAACAATGAGAGGCCCGTGTACTGCAAACAAAAGAAAGAAAAAAGAAAGAAAAAGAAGAAAAGAAAGAAAATTAATGGATGCTGGCAAAGATGTGAAGAAGTGGAACTTCTGTACCCTGTTTTGTACCCTTTAGTAATGTAAAATGGTGTAGCCATTATGGAAAACAGAATGGAGGTCCCCCAAAAATTATTGAGAACTCTCATAAAATCCAGCAATCACTCATTTAGGTTTATATACAAAGGAGATAAAACAAGAATGTCCAAGAGATATCTACAATCTCATGTCCATTGCAGCATTATACACAATACACAACATAGGAAAACCGCCTAGTGTCCATGGGAAGATGAATTAATAAAGAAAATGTGGTGTACACATACAGTGGAATGTCATTCAGTCTTTGAAAAAGAAGGAAATCCTGCCATTTGCAGCAACACGAAAGAACTTGGAGGACATTTGTAAGAGTGAAATAAGCCAGTCACGGAAGGTCAAAAACTGAAAGAAAACTCCGAGAAGCAGAGAGTAGAAGGGTGGTTCCAAGAGCTGGCAGGAGGTTGACATGGGAAGTCTCTGTTCAATGGTTAGAATGTGTTATTTCAAAATGGAAAAGTTCTAGACACATGCTGTACAAGGTGCATGTAGTCAACAGGACTGACTGGACATTTCAAAACTTGTTAAGACGTTGGATTTCGTCGTATGTGTACTTTTACAACAATATACATATGTAAAATAAATACCAAGTGGAAAAAGGGGAAAAAAGAAGAAAAATAAGGAAAGGGAGTCAACAGAGGGAAAGAAGAAAGGAGGAAGGGTCTCGAATGTACACAGGTATCAGGAGATAATGGGAGAGAAGCTCCTCTCCCCAGGCTTTAAAGAAGACATCTCTCCAGAGTTCACTCCAGCAAGAGGGGGATGTCCTTTCTCTTCCCCATTCAAGCAGAAGTGCCAATAGCATCCTAAGTGTGGCCCAGGCTGTGCTCAGGTGTACACTTTTCCTTGATCTCTAAACCAACCACCCCTGACTCCCCATGGCTCAGGTGCCCTTCCTGTATCTCCTTCCACTTCTCTAAAGCATTTCCCTCTTCAAGTCCAGCCCGAGGCTCCAATCCTGTCCTCACACGTGGGGTCCACTGAGCGGGTCTCTGCGTTCTTAAGAGCCTCCCTGTGAGTAGCAGGCACTGAATCGCACACCAGGGTTCCCCTCAGCACCATCAGGAAACTACGACCTAGGGATTGAGGATTTCTAGAACAACTTTACTCTTACACAGTCTCTTGGGTAAACAAGTGACATTTTACAATCAAGCATTTTCAGTGTTTTCTTTGGTGGGGAAAATATTGACACATATAAGGCAATCATATTCTATTAAAGTATGTATTTCTCAGAGGACTCACTATCGAAAAAAAATTTTTAAGTATAACTTTCCATGTTTTAATTGACTTTACTCCCAGACTTGTTTGCTTGCAAAAGCCTTCAGAAAATACCAAGAACCTACTTCATCTGGCAGTTTGCACAGCAACATGAGTGGAGATGCTCTTGTCACACTGCTTGGTTTCTCTGTCCCACCTTGCAAAGCACAACCTCCTCTCCGCCCTCCTGGGAAGGGAGTCAGTGCCCACCCTGAGCTCAATCCCTGGGGTAGATCTCTTGGTTCTGTCTTCACTGTACGCAGTGTTTCTTGCCCAGCACACAGAAACAGGGCCGGCACAAGTGATGGAAGACAGACTTTCCACAGGAGAAGGACATTTCGTTTCCTTAGCACAGAATCCGATAGTGAATATTAGCCTCAAAGGAGAAAGGTGGAGTGAATTTCCTCCATCTACTCCTGAAGGCTCCTTCTTTCTCGGACTCCTCCAGAACTGGGTGTGGCATGTGGGTACAAGCATGGGCTCCCTGCAAAAGGAAGGAGGCCTGACTAGCACTAGGTGCTTCAGGTAAGAGGGGAGGACTCATCCCGAGACTCTAATAGGAAACAGTTAGAATGAGGGAAGTGGCAGAGAGATGTATCATAACCATTCAGAATGCTATGAGACCTACTAAGGGATGAGATTTCTTATTAAATGAAGTTGTAATTGACCCAGTAGTAGGCATGCTGAAACCCAGTTTTGTTCACTAAGAATCCAGCCATGGAGCAACTAAGCCCGTGCACCACAACTACTAAGCCTGTGCTCTAGAGCCCACAAGTCAAGGCCAAGATGTGGGGTATTGGAAAATTTGTACACTGCCTGTGGGAATGTAAAATGGTGCAGCTATTATGAAAAAGAGTATGGGGATTCCTTATAAAACTATAAACAGAAATATCATATGATTCAGCAATCACAGTTCTGGGTATATATCCAAAGGAAATTAAATCAGTATCACAATGAGTTGAACTTAGGTTCATTGCAGCATTCTCCACAATAGCCTAGATATGCAACCAACTTCACAAAAGAAGTAAGTGTCCTGTGCCTGAGCTAACCTTAGGTACTTCAAAACAACTCTGTAAGCCTCTTAGCCCCTTAGAGAGGATGAAAGCAATATTACAGTTAAAAGTAACTTGTCCCAATTCCCTTAGTCTGGAATACTGAAACAAAAGTTCTACAGCAGGGGAAGCCTCCTAAACACACAGCACCTGCCAGGGTTTACCCCAGCCTTGGAAGAACTGGGAAGGATAAGACCAAGGCAGGCCTGAGGAAAGGTCAGAGGGTGGGCAGGACGGGAGTGTGGGGAGCAGGGGCAGGGCTGTCCGGATGGAGCAGTGGGTTGTAAGAAGAGCAGTGACCCTGGGTCCTGCTGCCCTGAGTCTTTGTCCTGGGCCTGGTCAATCCCAGGAGACCAGGTTAGCAGGGCTGTGAGAGCCAGTGTGTGAAGCGAGCCCAGCAGCCCCTTCACACAGTCCTCTAGAATTCCTGCCGGCCATGAAGGGTCTTTAGGGGCAGCTGGACGTGGAGCCCTCTCAAATGGAAGCATGTCAGCACATCAGCCTTGGGAGGTGCTGAGGCTGAAATGAGGAGACTGAGCACATGCAGTGATCCCAAAGCATGTGTCCTCTGACTCATCCACCTCTGGGAGCGCCCTTTCCATGAGGAATAAACAGTGAGGACAAACCTAAGGTGAAGCTACAAGTCCTGAAAGTGTACAGGGGGAGAGTTCAAGTCTCATCCACCACCTGACACTCACTATAAGAACTTGTTCTCCAGTGTCAAGTGATTATGAGAGTTTTGTTCCCACTAGGATATGGCCATCATACGTGAATGTAAAAAGGAAACCAAAATCCTGGTGCAAAGTACCCTCCCGGTATCAAACAGAAATGAACCTTTCATCTTTGGCAGTGAAAAAGCAATGAAAGAGGAGTCTTGTGAGAAAGAAAATTTCTGAATGGCAAAGCAAGAAAAGATGACTATAAGCACAGTACAGTCAAAGGACATGGACACCATAACACTATTATATCATTAAAATTTGGAAAGAACAAATCAGAATTCTACACATATTTCCTTCTTCTTCCTGATTTCATATTCACCTTCCTTAGTTTCTAAAGAACCGGGTGGAACCCAAGTGTTCTAGGAATTGTCTCGCTTTAGATCCTACCTGAGAGTTGTTCGCTACGTGAATCGTCATCAGCATCGCTGTTATGTATGCTCTCCACGATGCATTCTGTACAGACACAACCATGAGCATAAAGTTATTATACAAGTTGACCCACCCATTTCTCCTACTCGACTTGCTGGCTCACACAGCCTCCCCCTGGTCTTCCCTCCAGGTTCTCAGACCTCCCCTGTGCTCTGTGCAGACAGAGTCCTTCAATAAGATATTGATCACCGTTGAAAATTTCAAATGAGGGAGAGATGCTGAGAAAATCACCTTGCGACCCCTCACTTCTATAGACCCATTTATAGCTTTCACCGTCAACCTTACCAACCTGAAATTCCAGATGTTACAGACACACTTGAAACATGGCTAGTGTGACCAAGCAAGTGTGTGCTTTTTGCATTGTTTAATAGAATGAGTTAATTATTGTTTGAACTAAATTAATCATAAATAGACACATTTGGTTAGTGGCTACCACACTGGAAAGCTCAGCTCTAAGAAATCCAAAGATGAGAAAGAGGCAACCAGCCACCCCTCCCCTGGTTGTTCTTTACTGCAGAGAATTTGATGGCCTGATCTGATCATTCGTATGTAGGTATATCTTGGGCTCTTGGACCCACGCCAGGCATTGCGAGAGTCCTTGTGGACACTGAAATAGTACAGTCAACACTCAGATCCAAGAGGAATTCCCAGCAAGGGGCCCACTTGTAGACAGAGGTGAAGGGCATGGCCCAGTACACCTGTATTAGACATAATCAGAGAGTAGGTGCAGAGGGGAGGGAGGCATTTCACTCTCTGCATGAGTCCATCCTTCTCACCCCTGACTCTAGAAGACCTGAGGAAGGCAGTGGAAAAGGCCCCGTAGGAGGTGAAAAATTTGTATACTGAAAACTACAGGACATTGCGGAAAGAAATTAAAGAAGAGACAAGTAATTGGAATGACATACCACGTTCATAGACTGGACTATTAAATACTGTTGGCATTTCTATACTACAGAAAGTGATGTACACATATATCGCAACAACCCACAAAATTCCATGTCATTATTATAGAAGCGGACAGAATCCTAAAATACATACGGAACCCCCACCCCCAAGTAGATAAAACAATCTTGAGAGCAAAGAGCAATGATGGAGATTAACACTTCCTGAACTCAAAACACATAAAAATGCCACAGTAGTCAAAACAGTCTGCTACTGGCATCAAGACAGTGAGATAGACCAATGAAATATAATAGAGTGACGCCAAATAAATGCACATATATATGGCCAACTGATCTTGGCCAAGGTTCTAAGATTACCAAGTGAAGAAAGGATAGTCTCTTCAACAATCAACAGAATGAAAAGGCAACCTATAGGATGGGAGGAAATATGTGTAAAACTTGCATCTGAATAAGGGACCAATATCCAGAATATAAAAGAAACTACTACAAGGCAATTTCAGAAAAACAGCGGGCAAATAACTGAGTTTAAAAATGGGTAAAAAGCTTCACTAGACATTTCTCCATAAAGACATACAAGTGGTCAATCTACATATGAAAATTTGCTCAACATCGCTAAGCATCAGGGAAATGGAAATCAAGCCACAAGGAGATATCACTCACACCTGTTAGAATGTGTATTATAAAAAGACAATTAGGGCTTCCCTGGTGGCACAGTGGTTGAGAGTCCGCCTGCCGATGCAGGGGACACATGTTCGTGCCCCGGTTTGAGAGGATCCCACATGCCGCTGAGCGGCTTGGCCCATGAACCATGGCCGCTGAGCCTGTGCGTTTGGCGCCTGTGCTCCGCGACGGGAGACCTCACAACAATGAGAGGCCCGTGTACTGCAAACAAAAGAAAAAAAAAAGAAAGAAAAAGAAGAAAACAAAGAAAATTAATGGATGCTGGCAAAGATGTGAAGAAGTGGAACTTCTGTACCCTGTTTTGTACCCTTTAGTAATGTAAAATGGTGTAGCCATTATGGAAAACAGAATGGAGGTCCCCCAAAAATTATTGAGAACTCTCATAAAATCCAGCAATCACTCATTTAGGTTTATATACAAAGGAGATAAAACAAGAATGTCCAAGAGATATCTACAATCTCATGTCCATTGCAGCATTATACACAATACACAACATAGGAAAACCGCCTAGTGTCCATGGGAAGATGAATTAATAAAGAAAATGTGGTGTACACATACAGTGGAATGTCATTCAGTCTTTGAAAAAGAAGGAAATCCTGCCATTTGCAGCAACACGAAAGAACTTGGAGGACATTTGTAAGAGTGAAATAAGCCAGTCACGGAAGGTCAAAAACTGAAAGAAAACTCCGAGAAGCAGAGAGTAGAAGGGTGGTTCCAAGAGCTGGCAGGAGGTTGACATGGGAAGTCTCTGTTCAATGGTTAGAATGTGTTATTTCAAAATGGAAAAGTTCTAGACACATGCTGTACAACAAGGTGCATGTAGTCAACAGGACTGACTGGACATTTCAAAACCTGTTAAGACGTTGGATTTCGTCGTATGTGTACTTTTACAACAATAAAATATACATATGTAAAATAAATACCAAGTGGAAAAAGGAGAAAAAAGAAGAAAAATAAGGAAAGGGAGTCAACAGAGGGAAAGAAGAAAGGAGGAAGGGTCTCGAATGTACACAGGTATCAGGAGATAATGGGACAGAAGCTCCTCTCCCCAGGCTTTAAAGAAGACATCTCTCCAGAGTTCACTCCAGCAAGAGGGGGGTGTCCTTTCTCTTCCCCATTCAAGCAGAAGTGCCAATAGCATCCTAAGTGTGGCCCAGGCTGTGCTCAGGTGTACACTTTTCCTTGATCTCTAAACCAACCACCCCTGACTCCCCATGGCTCAGGTGCCCTTCCTGTATCTCCTTCCACTTCTCTAAAGCATTTCCCTCTTCAAGTCCAGCCCGAGGCTCCAATCCTGTCCTCACACGTGGGGTCCACTGGGCGGGTCTCTGCGTTCTTAAGAGCCTCCCTGTGAGTAGCAGGCACTGAATCGCACACCAGGGTTCCCCTCAGCACCATCAGGAAACTACGACCTAGGGATTGAGGATTTCTAGAACAACTTTACTCTTACACAGTCTCTTGGGTAAACAAGTGACATTTTACAATCAAGCATTTTCAGTGTTTTCTTTGGTGGGGAAAATATTGACACATATAAGGCAATCATATTCTATTAAAGTATGTATTTCTCAAAGGACTCACTATCGAAAAAAAATTTTTAAGTATAACTTTCCATGTTTTAATTGACTTCACTCCCAGACTTGTTTGCTTGCAAAAGCCTTCAGAAAATACCAAGAACCTACTTCATCTGGCAGTTTGCACAGCAACATGAGTGGAGATGCTCTTGTCACACTGCTTGGTTTCTCTGTCCCACCTTGCAAAGCACAACCTCCTCTCCGCCCTCCTGGGAAGGGAGTCAGTGCCCACCCTGAGCTCAATCCCTGGGGTAGATCTCTTGGTTCTGTCTTCACTGTACGCAGCGTTTCTTGCCCAGCACACAGAAACAGGGCCGGCACAAGTGATGGAAGACAGACTTTCCACAGGAGAAGGACATTTCGTTTCCTTAGCACAGAATCCGATAGTGAATATTAGCCTCAAAGGAGAAAGGTGGAGTGAATTTCCTCCATCTACTCCTGAAGGCTCCTTCTTTCTCGGACTCCTCCAGAACTGGGTGTGGCATGTGGGTACAAGCATGGGCTCCCTGCAAAAGGAAGGAGGCCTGACTAGCACTAGGTGCTTCAGGTAAGAGGGGAGGACTCATCCCGAGACTCTAATAGGAAACAGTTAGAATGAGGGAAGTGGCAGAGAGATGTATCATAACCATTCAGAATGCTATGAGACCTACTAAGGGATGAGATTTCTTATTAAATGAAGTTGTAATTGACCCAGTAGTAGGCATGCTGAAACCCAGTTTTGTTCACTAAGAATCCAGCCATGGAGCAACTAAGCCCGTGCACCACAACTACTAAGCCTGTGCTCTAGAGCCCACAAGTCAAGGCCAAGATGTGGGGTATTGGAAAATTTGTACACTGCCTGTGGGAATGTAAGATGGTGCAGCTATTATGAAAAAGAGTATGGGGATTCCTTATAAAATTATAAACAGAAATATCATATGATTCAGCAATCACAGTTCTGGGTATATATCCAAAGGAAATTAAATCAGTATCACAATGAGTTGAACTTAGGTTCATTGCAGCATTCTCCACAATAGCCTAGATATGCAACCAACTTCACAAAAGAAGTAAGTGTCCTGTGCCTGAGCTAACCTTAGGTACTTCAAAACAACTCTGTAAGCCTCTTAGCCCCTTAGAGAGGATGAAAGCAATATTACAGTTAAAAGTAACTTGTCCCAATTCCCTTAGTCTGGAGTACTGAAACAGAAGTTCTACAGCAGGGGAAGCCTCCTAAACACACAGCACCTGCCAGGGTTTACCCCAGCCTTGGAAGAACTGGGAAGGATAAGACCAAGGCAGGCCTGAGGAAAGGTCAGAGGGTGGGCAGGACGGGAGTGTGGGGAGCAGGGGCAGGGCTGTCCGGATGGAGCAGTGGGTTGTAAGAAGAGCAGTGACCCTGGGTCCTGCTGCCCTGAGTCTTTGTCCTGGGCCTGGTCAATCCCAGGAGACCAGGTTAGCAGGGCTGTGAGAGCCAGTGTGTGAAGCGAGCCCAGCAGCCCCTTCACACAGTCCTCTAGAATTCCTGCCGGCCATGAAGGGTCTTTAGGGGCAGCTGGACGTGGAGCCCTCTCAAATGGAAGCATGTCAGCACATCAGCCTTGGGAGGTGCTGAGGCTGAAATGAGGAGACTGAGCACATGCAGTGATCCCAAAGCATGTGTCCTCTGACTCATCCACCTCTGGGAGCGCCCTTTCCATGAGGAATAAACAGTGAGGACAAACCTAAGGTGAAGCTACAAGTCCTGAAAGTGTACAGGGGGAGAGTTCAAGTCTCATCCACCACCTGACACTCACTATAAGAACTTGTTCTCCAGTGTCAAGTGATTATGAGAGTTTTGTTCCCACTAGGATATGGCCATCATACGTGAATGTAAAAAGGAAACCAAAATCCTGGTGCAAAATACCCTCCCGGTATCAAACAGAAATGAACCTTTCATCTTTGGCAGTGAAAAAGCAATGAAAGAGGAGTCTTGTGAGAAAGAAAATTTCTGAATGGCAAAGCAAGAAAAGATGACTATAAGCACAGTACAGTCAAAGGACATGGACACCATAACTCTATTATATCATTAAAATTTGGAAAGAACAAATCAGAATTCTACACATATTTCCTTCTTCTTCCTGATTTCATATTCACCTTCCTTAGTTTCTAAAGAACCGGGTGGAACCCAAGTGTTCTAGGAATTGTCTCGCTTTAGATCCTACCTGAGAGTTGTTCGCTACGTGAATCGTCATCAGCATCGCTGTTATGTATGCTCTCCACGATGCATTCTGTACAGACACAACCATGAGCATAAAGTTATTATACAAGTTGACCCACCCATTTCTCCTACTCGACTTGCTGGCTCACACAGCCTCCCCCTGGTCTTCCCTCCAGGTTCTCAGACCTCCCCTGTGCTCTGTGCAGACAGAGTCCTTCAATAAGATATTGATCACCGTTGAAAATTTCAAATGAGGGAGAGATGCTGAGAAAATCACCTTGCGACCCCTCACTTCTATAGACCCATTTATAGCTTTCACCGTCAACCTTACCAACCTGAAATTCCAGATGTTACAGACACACTTGAAACATGGCTAGTGTGACCAAGCAAGTGTGTGCTTTTTGCATTGTTTAATAGAATGAGTTAATTATTGTTTGAACTAAATTAATCATAAATAGACACATTTGGTTAGTGGCTACCACACTGGAAAGCTCAGCTCTAAGAAATCCAAAGATGAGAAAGAGGCAACCAGCCACCCCTCCCCTGGTTGTTCTTTACTGCAGAGAATTTGATGGCCTGATCTGATCATTCGTATGTAGGTATATCTTGGGCTCTTGGACCCACGCCAGGCATTGCGAGAGTCCTTGTGGACACTGAAATAGTACAGTCAACACTCAGATCCAAGAGGAATTCCCAGCAAGGGGCCCACTTGTAGACAGAGGTGAAGGGCATGGCCCAGTACACCTGTATTAGACATAATCAGAGAGTAGGTGCAGAGGGGAGGGAGGCATTTCACTCTCTGCATGAGTCCATCCTTCTCACCCCTGACTCTAGAAGACCTGAGGAAGGCAGTGGAAAAGGCCCCGTAGGAGGTGAAAAATTTGTATACTGAAAACTACAGGACATTGCGGAAAGAAATTAAAGAAGAGACAAGTAATTGGAATGACATACCACGTTCATAGACTGGACTATTAAATACTGTTGGCATTTCTATACTACAGAAAGTGATGTACACATATATCGCAACAACCCACAAAATTCCATGTCATTATTATAGAAGCGGACATAATCCTAAAATACATACGGAACCCCCCCCCCAAGTAGATAAAACAATCTTGAGAGCAAAGAGCAATGATGGAGATGAACACTTCCTGAACTCAAAACACATAAAAATGCCACAGTAGTCAAAACAGTCTGCTACTGGCATCAAGACAGTGAGATAGACCAATGAAATATAATAGAGTGACGCCAAATAAATGCACATATATATGGCCAACTGATCTTGGCCAAGGTTCTAAGATTACCAAGTGAAGAAAGGATAGTCTCTTCAACAATCAACAGAATGAAAAGGCAACCTATAGGATGGGAGGAAATATGTGTAAAACTTGCATCTGAATAAGGGACCAATATCCAGAATATAAAAGAAACTACTACAAGGCAATTTCAGAAAAACAGCGGGCAAATAACTGAGTTTAAAAATGGGTAAAAAGCTTCACTAGACATTTCTCCATAAAGACATACAAGTGGTCAATCTACATATGAAAATTTGCTCAACATCGCTAAGCATCAGGGAAATGGAAATCAAGCCACAAGGAGATATCACTCACACCTGTTAGAATGTGTATTATAAAAAGACAATTAGGGCTTCCCTGGTGGCACAGTGGTTGAGAGTCCGCCTGCCGATGCAGGGGACACATGTTCGTGCCCCGGTTTGAGAGGATCCCACATGCCGCTGAGCGGCTTGGCCCATGAACCATGGCCGCTGAGCCTGTGCGTTTGGCGCCTGTGCTCCGCGACGGGAGACCTCACAACAATGAGAGGCCCGTGTACTGCAAACAAAAGAAAAAAAAAAGAAAGAAAAAGAAGAAAACAAAGAAAATTAATGGATGCTGGCAAAGATGTGAAGAAGTGGAACTTCTGTACCCTGTTTTGTACCCTTTAGTAATGTAAAATGGTGTAGCCATTATGGAAAACAGAATGGAGGTCCCCCAAAAATTATTGAGAACTCTCATAAAATCCAGCAATCACTCATTTAGGTTTATATACAAAGGAGATAAAACAAGAATGTCCAAGAGATATCTACAATCTCATGTCCATTGCAGCATTATACACAATACACAACATAGGAAAACCGCCTAGTGTCCATGGGAAGATGAATTAATAAAGAAAATGTGGTGTACACATACAGTGGAATGTCATTCAGTCTTTGAAAAAGAAGGAAATCCTGCCATTTGCAGCAACACGAAAGAACTTGGAGGACATTTGTAAGAGTGAAATAAGCCAGTCACGGAAGGTCAAAAACTGAAAGAAAACTCCGAGAAGCAGAGAGTAGAAGGGTGGTTCCAAGAGCTGGCAGGAGGTTGACATGGGAAGTCTCTGTTCAATGGTTAGAATGTGTTATTTCAAAATGGAAAAGTTCTAGACACATGCTGTACAACAAGGTGCATGTAGTCAACAGGACTGACTGGACATTTCAAAACCTGTTAAGACGTTGGATTTCGTCGTATGTGTACTTTTACAACAATAAAATATACATATGTAAAATAAATACCAAGTGGAAAAAGGAGAAAAAAGAAGAAAAATAAGGAAAGGGAGTCAACAGAGGGAAAGAAGAAAGGAGGAAGGGTCTCGAATGTACACAGGTATCAGGAGATAATGGGACAGAAGCTCCTCTCCCCAGGCTTTAAAGAAGACATCTCTCCAGAGTTCACTCCAGCAAGAGGGGGGTGTCCTTTCTCTTCCCCATTCAAGCAGAAGTGCCAATAGCATCCTAAGTGTGGCCCAGGCTGTGCTCAGGTGTACACTTTTCCTTGATCTCTAAACCAACCACCCCTGACTCCCCATGGCTCAGGTGCCCTTCCTGTATCTCCTTCCACTTCTCTAAAGCATTTCCCTCTTCAAGTCCAGCCCGAGGCTCCAATCCTGTCCTCACACGTGGGGTCCACTGGGCGGGTCTCTGCGTTCTTAAGAGCCTCCCTGTGAGTAGCAGGCACTGAATCGCACACCAGGGTTCCCCTCAGCACCATCAGGAAACTACGACCTAGGGATTGAGGATTTCTAGAACAACTTTACTCTTACACAGTCTCTTGGGTAAACAAGTGACATTTTACAATCAAGCATTTTCAGTGTTTTCTTTGGTGGGGAAAATATTGACACATATAAGGCAATCATATTCTATTAAAGTATGTATTTCTCAAAGGACTCACTATCGAAAAAAAATTTTTAAGTATAACTTTCCATGTTTTAATTGACTTCACTCCCAGACTTGTTTGCTTGCAAAAGCCTTCAGAAAATACCAAGAACCTACTTCATCTGGCAGTTTGCACAGCAACATGAGTGGAGATGCTCTTGTCACACTGCTTGGTTTCTCTGTCCCACCTTGCAAAGCACAACCTCCTCTCCGCCCTCCTGGGAAGGGAGTCAGTGCCCACCCTGAGCTCAATCCCTGGGGTAGATCTCTTGGTTCTGTCTTCACTGTACGCAGCGTTTCTTGCCCAGCACACAGAAACAGGGCCGGCACAAGTGATGGAAGACAGACTTTCCACAGGAGAAGGACATTTCATTTCCTTAGCACAGAATCCGATAGTGAATATTAGCCTCAAAGGAGAAAGGTGGAGTGAATTTCCTCCATCTACTCCTGAAGGCTCCTTCTTTCTCGGACTCCTCCAGAACTGGGTGTGGCATGTGGGTACAAGCATGGGCTCCCTGCAAAAGGAAGGAGGCCTGACTAGCACTAGGTGCTTCAGGTAAGAGGGGAGGACTCATCCCGAGACTCTAATAGGAAACAGTTAGAATGAGGGAAGTGGCAGAGAGATGTATCATAACCATTCAGAATGCTATGAGACCTACTAAGGGATGAGATTTCTTATTAAATGAAGTTGTAATTGACCCAGTAGTAGGCATGCTGAAACCCAGTTTTGTTCACTAAGAATCCAGCCATGGAGCAACTAAGCCCGTGCACCACAACTACTAAGCCTGTGCTCTAGAGCCCACAAGTCAAGGCCAAGATGTGGGGTATTGGAAAATTTGTACACTGCCTGTGGGAATGTAAGATGGTGCAGCTATTATGAAAAAGAGTATGGGGATTCCTTATAAAATTATAAACAGAAATATCATATGATTCAGCAATCACAGTTCTGGGTATATATCCAAAGGAAATTAAATCAGTATCACAATGAGTTGAACTTAGGTTCATTGCAGCATTCTCCACAATAGCCTAGATATGCAACCAACTTCACAAAAGAAGTAAGTGTCCTGTGCCTGAGCTAACCTTAGGTACTTCAAAACAACTCTGTAAGCCTCTTAGCCCCTTAGAGAGGATGAAAGCAATATTACAGTTAAAAGTAACTTGTCCCAATTCCCTTAGTCTGGAGTACTGAAACAGAAGTTCTACAGCAGGGGAAGCCTCCTAAACACACAGCACCTGCCAGGGTTTACCCCAGCCTTGGAAGAACTGGGAAGGATAAGACCAAGGCAGGCCTGAGGAAAGGTCAGAGGGTGGGCAGGACGGGAGTGTGGGGAGCAGGGGCAGGGCTGTCCGGATGGAGCAGTGGGTTGTAAGAAGAGCAGTGACCCTGGGTCCTGCTGCCCTGAGTCTTTGTCCTGGGCCTGGTCAATCCCAGGAGACCAGGTTAGCAGGGCTGTGAGAGCCAGTGTGTGAAGCGAGCCCAGCAGCCCCTTCACACAGTCCTCTAGAATTCCTGCCGGCCATGAAGGGTCTTTAGGGGCAGCTGGACGTGGAGCCCTCTCAAATGGAAGCATGTCAGCACATCAGCCTTGGGAGGTGCTGAGGCTGAAATGAGGAGACTGAGCACATGCAGTGATCCCAAAGCATGTGTCCTCTGACTCATCCACCTCTGGGAGCGCCCTTTCCATGAGGAATAAACAGTGAGGACAAACCTAAGGTGAAGCTACAAGTCCTGAAAGTGTACAGGGGGAGAGTTCAAGTCTCATCCACCACCTGACACTCACTATAAGAACTTGTTCTCCAGTGTCAAGTGATTATGAGAGTTTTGTTCCCACTAGGATATGGCCATCATACGTGAATGTAAAAAGGAAACCAAAATCCTGGTGCAAAATACCCTCCCGGTATCAAACAGAAATGAACCTTTCATCTTTGGCAGTGAAAAAGCAATGAAAGAGGAGTCTTGTGAGAAAGAAAATTTCTGAATGGCAAAGCAAGAAAAGATGACTATAAGCACAGTACAGTCAAAGGACATGGACACCATAACTCTATTATATCATTAAAATTTGGAAAGAACAAATCAGAATTCTACACATATTTCCTTCTTCTTCCTGATTTCATATTCACCTTCCTTAGTTTCTAAAGAACCGGGTGGAACCCAAGTGTTCTAGGAATTGTCTCGCTTTAGATCCTACCTGAGAGTTGTTCGCTACGTGAATCGTCATCAGCATCGCTGTTATGTATGCTCTCCACGATGCATTCTGTACAGACACAACCATGAGCATAAAGTTATTATACAAGTTGACCCACCCATTTCTCCTACTCGACTTGCTGGCTCACACAGCCTCCCCCTGGTCTTCCCTCCAGGTTCTCAGACCTCCCCTGTGCTCTGTGCAGACAGAGTCCTTCAATAAGATATTGATCACCGTTGAAAATTTCAAATGAGGGAGAGATGCTGAGAAAATCACCTTTCGACCCCTCACTTCTATAGACCCATTTATAGCTTTCACCGTCAACCTTACCAACCTGAAATTCCAGATGTTACAGACACACTTGAAACATGGCTAGTGTGACCAAGCAAGTGTGTGCTTTTTGCATTGTTTAATAGAATGAGTTAATTATTGTTTGAACTAAATTAATCATAAATAGACACATTTGGTTAGTGGCTACCACACTGGAAAGCTCAGCTCTAAGAAATCCAAAGATGAGAAAGAGGCAACCAGCCACCCCTCCCCTGGTTGTTCTTTACTGCAGAAAATTTGATGGCCTGATCTGATCATTCATATGTAGGTATATCTTGGGCTCTTGGACCCACGCCAGGCATTGCGAGAGTCCTTGTGGACACTGAAATAGTACAGTCAACACTCAGATCCAAGAGGAATTCCCAGCAAGGGGCCCACTTGTAGACAGAGGTGAAGGGCATGGCCCAGTACACCTGTATTAGACATAATCAGAGAGTAGGTGCAGAGGGGAGGGAGGGATTTCACTCTCTGCATGAGTCCATCCTTCTCACCCCTGACTCTAGAAGACCTGAGGAAGGCAGTGGAAAAGGCCCCGTAGGAGGTGAAAAATTTGTATACTGAAAACTACAGGACATTGCGGAAAGAAATTAAAGAAGAGACAAGTAATTGGAATGACATACCACGTTCATAGACTGGACTATTAAATACTGTTGGCATTTCTATACTACAGAAAGTGATGTACACATATATCGCAACAACCCACAAAATTCCATGTCATTATTATAGAAGCGGACAGAATCCTAAAATACATACGGAACCCCCCCCCCAGTAGATAAAACAATCTTGAGAGCAAAGAGCAATGATGGAGATTAACACTTCCTGAACTCAAAACACATAAAAATGCCACAGTAGTCAAAACAGTCTGCTACTGGCATCAAGACAGTGAGATAGACCAATGAAATATAATAGAGTGACGCCAAATAAATGCACATATATATGGCCAACTGATCTTGGCCAAGGTTCTAAGATTACCAAGTGAAGAAAGGATAGTCTCTTCAACAATCAACAGAATGAAAAGGCAACCTATAGGATGGGAGGAAATATGTGTAAAACTTGCATCTGAATAAGGGACCAATATCCAGAATATAAAAGAAACTACTACAAGGCAATTTCAGAAAAACAGCGGGCAAATAACTGAGTTTAAAAATGGGTAAAAAGCTTCACTAGACATTTCTCCATAAAGACATACAAGTGGTCAATCTACATATGAAAATTTGCTCAACATCGCTAAGCATCAGGGAAATGGAAATCAAGCCACAAGGAGATATCACTCACACCTGTTAGAATGTGTATTATAAAAAGACAATTAGGGCTTCCCTGGTGGCACAGTGGTTGAGAGTCCGCCTGCCGATGCAGGGGACACATGTTCGTGCCCCGGTTTGAGAGGATCCCACATGCCGCTGAGCGGCTTGGCCCATGAACCATGGCCGCTGAGCCTGTGCGTTTGGCGCCTGTGCTCCGCGACGGGAGACCTCACAACAATGAGAGGCCCGTGTACTGCAAACAAAAGAAAGAAAAAAGAAAGAAAAAGAAGAAAAGAAAGAAAATTAATGGATGCTGGCAAAGATGTGAAGAAGTGGAACTTCTGTACCCTGTTTTGTACCCTTTAGTAATGTAAAATGGTGTAGCCATTATGGAAAACAGAATGGAGGTCCCCCAAAAATTATTGAGAACTCTCATAAAATCCAGCAATCACTCATTTAGGTTTATATACAAAGGAGATAAAACAAGAATGTCCAAGAGATATCTACAATCTCATGTCCATTGCAGCATTATACACAATACACAACATAGGAAAACCGCCTAGTGTCCATGGGAAGATGAATTAATAAAGAAAATGTGGTGTACACATACAGTGGAATGTCATTCAGTCTTTGAAAAAGAAGGAAATCCTGCCATTTGCAGCAACACGAAAGAACTTGGAGGACATTTGTAAGAGTGAAATAAGCCAGTCACGGAAGGTCAAAAACTGAAAGAAAACTCCGAGAAGCAGAGAGTAGAAGGGTGGTTCCAAGAGCTGGCAGGAGGTTGACATGGGAAGTCTCTGTTCAATGGTTAGAATGTGTTATTTCAAAATGGAAAAGTTCTAGACACATGCTGTACAAGGTGCATGTAGTCAACAGGACTGACTGGACATTTCAAAACTTGTTAAGACGTTGGATTTCGTCGTATGTGTACTTTTACAACAATATACATATGTAAAATAAATACCAAGTGGAAAAAGGGGAAAAAAGAAGAAAAATAAGGAAAGGGAGTCAACAGAGGGAAAGAAGAAAGGAGGAAGGGTCTCGAATGTACACAGGTATCAGGAGATAATGGGAGAGAAGCTCCTCTCCCCAGGCTTTAAAGAAGACATCTCTCCAGAGTTCACTCCAGCAAGAGGGGGATGTCCTTTCTCTTCCCCATTCAAGCAGAAGTGCCAATAGCATCCTAAGTGTGGCCCAGGCTGTGCTCAGGTGTACACTTTTCCTTGATCTCTAAACCAACCACCCCTGACTCCCCATGGCTCAGGTGCCCTTCCTGTATCTCCTTCCACTTCTCTAAAGCATTTCCCTCTTCAAGTCCAGCCCGAGGCTCCAATCCTGTCCTCACACGTGGGGTCCACTGAGCGGGTCTCTGCGTTCTTAAGAGCCTCCCTGTGAGTAGCAGGCACTGAATCGCACACCAGGGTTCCCCTCAGCACCATCAGGAAACTACGACCTAGGGATTGAGGATTTCTAGAACAACTTTACTCTTACACAGTCTCTTGGGTAAACAAGTGACATTTTACAATCAAGCATTTTCAGTGTTTTCTTTGGTGGGGAAAATATTGACACATATAAGGCAATCATATTCTATTAAAGTATGTATTTCTCAGAGGACTCACTATCGAAAAAAAATTTTTAAGTATAACTTTCCATGTTTTAATTGACTTTACTCCCAGACTTGTTTGCTTGCAAAAGCCTTCAGAAAATACCAAGAACCTACTTCATCTGGCAGTTTGCACAGCAACATGAGTGGAGATGCTCTTGTCACACTGCTTGGTTTCTCTGTCCCACCTTGCAAAGCACAACCTCCTCTCCGCCCTCCTGGGAAGGGAGTCAGTGCCCACCCTGAGCTCAATCCCTGGGGTAGATCTCTTGGTTCTGTCTTCACTGTACGCAGTGTTTCTTGCCCAGCACACAGAAACAGGGCCGGCACAAGTGATGGAAGACAGACTTTCCACAGGAGAAGGACATTTCGTTTCCTTAGCACAGAATCCGATAGTGAATATTAGCCTCAAAGGAGAAAGGTGGAGTGAATTTCCTCCATCTACTCCTGAAGGCTCCTTCTTTCTCGGACTCCTCCAGAACTGGGTGTGGCATGTGGGTACAAGCATGGGCTCCCTGCAAAAGGAAGGAGGCCTGACTAGCACTAGGTGCTTCAGGTAAGAGGGGAGGACTCATCCCGAGACTCTAATAGGAAACAGTTAGAATGAGGGAAGTGGCAGAGAGATGTATCATAACCATTCAGAATGCTATGAGACCTACTAAGGGATGAGATTTCTTATTAAATGAAGTTGTAATTGACCCAGTAGTAGGCATGCTGAAACCCAGTTTTGTTCACTAAGAATCCAGCCATGGAGCAACTAAGCCCGTGCACCACAACTACTAAGCCTGTGCTCTAGAGCCCACAAGTCAAGGCCAAGATGTGGGGTATTGGAAAATTTGTACACTGCCTGTGGGAATGTAAAATGGTGCAGCTATTATGAAAAAGAGTATGGGGATTCCTTATAAAACTATAAACAGAAATATCATATGATTCAGCAATCACAGTTCTGGGTATATATCCAAAGGAAATTAAATCAGTATCACAATGAGTTGAACTTAGGTTCATTGCAGCATTCTCCACAATAGCCTAGATATGCAACCAACTTCACAAAAGAAGTAAGTGTCCTGTGCCTGAGCTAACCTTAGGTACTTCAAAACAACTCTGTAAGCCTCTTAGCCCCTTAGAGAGGATGAAAGCAATATTACAGTTAAAAGTAACTTGTCCCAATTCCCTTAGTCTGGAATACTGAAACAAAAGTTCTACAGCAGGGGAAGCCTCCTAAACACACAGCACCTGCCAGGGTTTACCCCAGCCTTGGAAGAACTGGGAAGGATAAGACCAAGGCAGGCCTGAGGAAAGGTCAGAGGGTGGGCAGGACGGGAGTGTGGGGAGCAGGGGCAGGGCTGTCCGGATGGAGCAGTGGGTTGTAAGAAGAGCAGTGACCCTGGGTCCTGCTGCCCTGAGTCTTTGTCCTGGGCCTGGTCAATCCCAGGAGACCAGGTTAGCAGGGCTGTGAGAGCCAGTGTGTGAAGCGAGCCCAGCAGCCCCTTCACACAGTCCTCTAGAATTCCTGCCGGCCATGAAGGGTCTTTAGGGGCAGCTGGACGTGGAGCCCTCTCAAATGGAAGCATGTCAGCACATCAGCCTTGGGAGGTGCTGAGGCTGAAATGAGGAGACTGAGCACATGCAGTGATCCCAAAGCATGTGTCCTCTGACTCATCCACCTCTGGGAGCGCCCTTTCCATGAGGAATAAACAGTGAGGACAAACCTAAGGTGAAGCTACAAGTCCTGAAAGTGTACAGGGGGAGAGTTCAAGTCTCATCCACCACCTGACACTCACTATAAGAACTTGTTCTCCAGTGTCAAGTGATTATGAGAGTTTTGTTCCCACTAGGATATGGCCATCATACGTGAATGTAAAAAGGAAACCAAAATCCTGGTGCAAAGTACCCTCCCGGTATCAAACAGAAATGAACCTTTCATCTTTGGCAGTGAAAAAGCAATGAAAGAGGAGTCTTGTGAGAAAGAAAATTTCTGAATGGCAAAGCAAGAAAAGATGACTATAAGCACAGTACAGTCAAAGGACATGGACACCATAACTCTATTATATCATTAAAATTTGGAAAGAACAAATCAGAATTCTACACATATTTCCTTCTTCTTCCTGATTTCATATTCACCTTCCTTAGTTTCTAAAGAACCGGGTGGAACCCAAGTGTTCTAGGAATTGTCTCGCTTTAGATCCTACCTGAGAGTTGTTCGCTATGTGAATCGTCATCAGCATCGCTGTTATGTATGCTCTCCACGATGCATTCTGTACAGACACAACCATGAGCATAAAGTTATTATACAAGTTGACCCACCCATTTCTCCTACTCGACTTGCTGGCTCACACAGCCTCCCCCTGGTCTTCCCTCCAGGTTCTCATACCTCCCCTGTGCTCTGTGCAGACAGAGTCCTTCAATAAGATATTGATCACCGTTGAAAATTTCAAATGAGGGAGAGATGCTGAGAAAATCACCTTTCGACCCCTCACTTCTATAGACCCATTTATAGCTTTCACCGTCAACCTTACCAACCTGAAATTCCAGATGTTACAGACACACTTGAAACATGGCTAGTGTGACCAAGCAAGTGTGTGTTTTTTGCATTTTTTAATAGAATGAGTTAATTATTGTTTGAACTAAATTAATCATAAATAGACACATTTGGTTAGTGGCTACCACACTGGAAAGCTCAGCTCTAAGAAATCCAAAGATGAGAAAGAGGCAACCAGCCACCCCTCCCCTGGTTGTTCTTTACTGCAGAAAATTTGATGGCCTGATCTGATCATTCGTATGTAGGTATATCTTGGGCTCTTGGACCCACGCCAGGCATTGCGAGAGTCCTTGTGGACACTGAAATAGTACAGTCAACACTCAGATCCAAGAGGAATTCCCAGCAAGGGGCCCACTTGTAGACAGAGGTGAAGGGCATGGCCCAGTACACCTGTATTAGACATAATCAGAGAGTAGGTGCAGAGGGGAGGGAGGCATTTCACTCTCTGCATGAGTCCATCCTTCTCACCCCTGACTCTAGAAGACCTGAGGAAGGCAGTGGAAAAGGCCCCGTAGGAGGTGAAAAATTTGTATACTGAAAACTACAGGACATTGCGGAAAGAAATTAAAGAAGAGACAAGTAATTGGAATGACATACCACGTTCATAGACTGGACTATTAAATACTGTTGGCATTTCTATACTACAGAAAGTGATGTACACATATATCGCAACAACCCACAAAATTCCATGTCATTATTATAGAAGCGGACAGAATCCTAAAATACATATTTAACCCCCCCCAAAGTAGATAAAACAATCTTGAGAGCAAAGAGCAATGATGGAGATGAACACTTCCTGAACTCAAAACACATAACAATGCCACAGTAGTCAAAACAGTCTGCTACTGGCATCAAGACAGTGAGATAGACCAATGAAATATAATAGAGAGATGCCAAATAAACGCACATATATATGGCCAACTGATCTTGGCCAAGGTTCTAAGATTACCAAGTGAAGAAAGGATAGTCTCTTCAACAATCAACAGAATGAAAAGGCAACCTATAGGATGGGAGGAAATATGTGTAAAACTTGCATCTGAATAAGGGACCAATATCCAGAATATAAAAGAAACTACTACAAGGCAATTTCAGAAAAACAGCGGGCAAATAACTGAGTTTAAAAATGGGTAAAAAGTTTCACTAGACATTTCTCCATAAAGACATACAAGTGGTCAATCTACATATGAAAATTTGCTCAACATCGCTAAGCATCAGGGAAATGGAAATCAAGCCACAAGGAGATATCACTCACACCTGTTAGAATGTGTATTATAAAAAGACAATTAGGGCTTCCCTGGTGGCACAGTGGTTGAGAGTCCGCCTGCCGATGCAGGGGACACATGTTCGTGCCCCGGTTTGAGAGGATCCCACATGCCGCTGAGCGGCTTGGCCCATGAACCATGGCCGCTGAGCCTGTGCGTTTGGCGCCTGTGCTCCGCGACGGGAGACCTCACAACAATGAGAGGCCCGTGTACTGCAAACAAAAGAAAGAAAAAAGAAAGAAAAAGAAGAAAAGAAAGAAAATTAATGGATGCTGGCAAAGATGTGAAGAAGTGGAACTTCTGTACCCTGTTTTGTACCCTTTAGTAATGTAAAATGGTGTAGCCATTATGGAAAACAGAATGGAGGTCCCCCAAAAATTATTGAGAACTCTCATAAAATCCAGCAATCACTCATTTAGGTTTATATACAAAGGAGATAAAACAAGAATGTCCAAGAGATATCTACAATCTCATGTCCATTGCAGCATTATACACAATACACAACATAGGAAAACCGCCTAGTGTCCATGGGAAGATGAATTAATAAAGAAAATGTGGTGTACACATACAGTGGAATGTCATTCAGTCTTTGAAAAAGAAGGAAATCCTGCCATTTGCAGCAACACGAAAGAACTTGGAGGACATTTGTAAGAGTGAAATAAGCCAGTCACGGAAGGTCAAAAACTGAAAGAAAACTCCGAGAAGCAGAGAGTAGAAGGGTGGTTCCAAGAGCTGGCAGGAGGTTGACATGGGAAGTCTCTGTTCAATGGTTAGAATGTGTTATTTCAAAATGGAAAAGTTCTAGACACATGCTGTACAAGGTGCATGTAGTCAACAGGACTGACTGGACATTTCAAAACTTGTTAAGACGTTGGATTTCGTCGTATGTGTACTTTTACAACAATAAAATATACATATGTAAAATAAATACCAAGTGGAAAAAGGGGAAAAAAGAAGAAAAATAAGGAAAGGGAGTCAACAGAGGGAAAGAAGAAAGGAGGAAGGGTCTCGAATGTACACAGGTATCAGGAGATAATGGGACAGAAGCTCCTCTCCCCAGGCTTTAAAGAAGACATCTCTCCAGAGTACACTCCAGCAAGAGGGGGATGTCCTTTCTCTTCCCCATTCAAGCAGAAGTGCCAATAGCATCCTAAGTGTGGCCCAGGCTGTGCTCAGGTGTACACTTTTCCTTGATCTCTAAACCAACCACCCCTGACTCCCCATGGCTCAGGTGCCCTTCCTGTATCTCCTTCCACTTCTCTAAAGCATTTCCCTCTTCAAGTCCAGCCCGAGGCTCCAATCCTGTCCTCACACGTGGGGTCCACTGAGCGGGTCTCTGCGTTCTTAAGAGCCTCCCTGTGAGTAGCAGGCACTGAATCGCACACCAGGGTTCCCCTCAGCACCATCAGGAAACTACGACCTAGGGATTGAGGATTTCTAGAACAACTTTACTCTTACACAGTCTCTTGGGTAAACAAGTGACATTTTACAATCAAGCATTTTCAGTGTTTTCTTTGGTGGGGAAAATATTGACACATATAAGGCAATCATATTCTATTAAAGTATGTATTTCTCAGAGGACTCACTATCGAAAAAAAATTTTTAAGTATAACTTTCCATGTTTTAATTGACTTTACTCCCAGACTTGTTTGCTTGCAAAAGCCTTCAGAAAATACCAAGAACCTACTTCATCTGGCAGTTTGCACAGCAACATGAGTGGAGATGCTCTTGTCACACTGCTTGGTTTCTCTGTCCCACCTTGCAAAGCACAACCTCCTCTCCGCCCTCCTGGGAAGGGAGTCAGTGCCCACCCTGAGCTCAATCCCTGGGGTAGATCTCTTGGTTCTGTCTTCACTGTATGCAGCGTTTCTTGCCCAGCACACAGAAACAGGGCCGGCACAAGTGATGGAAGACAGACTTTCCACAGGAGAAGGACATTTCGTTTCCTTAGCACAGAATCCGATAGTGAATATTAGCCTCAAAGGAGAAAGGTGGAGTGAATTTCCTCCATCTACTCCTGAAGGCTCCTTCTTTCTCGGACTCCTCCAGAACTGGGTGTGGCATGTGGGTACAAGCATGGGCTCCCTGCAAAAGGAAGGAGGCCTGACTAGCACTAGGTGCTTCAGGTAAGAGGGGAGGACTCATCCCGAGACTCTAATAGGAAACAGTTAGAATGAGGGAAGTGGCAGAGAGATGTATCATAACCATTCAGAATGCTATGAGACCTACTAAGGGATGAGATTTCTTATTAAATGAAGTTGTAATTGACACAGTAGTAGGCATGCTGAAACCCAGTTTTGTTCACTAAGAATCCAGCCATGGAGCAACTAAGCCCGTGCACCACAACTACTAAGCCTGTGCTCTAGAGCCCACAAGTCAAGGCCAAGATGTGGGGTATTGGAAAATTTGTACACTGCCTGTGGGAATGTAAGATGGTGCAGCTATTATGAAAAAGAGTATGGGGATTCCTTATAAAATTATAAACAGAAATATCATATGATTCAGCAATCACAGTTCTGGGTATATATCCAAAGGAAATTAAATCAGTATCACAATGAGTTGAACTTAGGTTCATTGCAGCATTCTCCACAATAGCCTAGATATGCAACCAACTTCACAAAAGAAGTAAGTGTCCTGTGCCTGAGCTAACCTTAGGTACTTCAAAACAACTCTGTAAGCCTCTTAGCCCCTTAGAGAGGATGAAAGCAATATTACAGTTAAAAGTAACTTGTCCCAATTCCCTTAGTCTGGAGTACTGAAACAGAAGTTCTACAGCAGGGGAAGCCTCCTAAACACACAGCACCTGCCAGGGTTTACCCCAGCCTTGGAAGAACTGGGAAGGATAAGACCAAGGCAGGCCTGAGGAAAGGTCAGAGGGTGGGCAGGACGGGAGTGTGGGGAGCAGGGGCAGGGCTGTCCGGATGGAGCAGTGGGTTGTAAGAAGAGCAGTGACCCTGGGTCCTGCTGCCCTGAGTCTTTGTCCTGGGCCTGGTCAATCCCAGGAGACCAGGATAGCAGGGATGTGAGAGCCAGTGTGTGAAGCGAGCCCAGCAGCCCCTTCACACAGTCCTCTAGAATTCCTGCCGGCCATGAAGGGTCTTTAGGGGCAGCTGGACGTGGAGCCCTCTCAAATGGAAGCATGTCAGCACATCAGCCTTGGGAGGTGCTGAGGCTGAAATGAGGAGACTGAGCACATGCAGTGATCCCAAAGCATGTGTTCTCTGACTCATCCACCTCTGGGAGCGCCCTTTCCATGAGGAATAAACAGTGAGGACAAACCTAAGGTGAAGCTACAAGTCCTGAAAGTGTACAGGGGGAGAGTTCAAGTCTCATCCACCACCTGACACTCACTATAAGAACTTGTTCTCCAGTGTCAAGTGATTATGAGAGTTTTGTTCCCACTAGGATATGGCCATCATACGTGAATGTAAAAAGGAAACCAAAATCCTGGTGCAAAATACCCTCCCGGTATCAAACAGAAATGAACCTTTCATCTTTGGCAGTGAAAAAGCAATGAAAGAGGAGTCTTGTGAGAAAGAAAATTTCTGAATGGCAAAGCAAGAAAAGATGACTATAAGCACAGTACAGTCAAAGGACATGGACACCATAACTCTATTATATCATTAAAATTTGGAAAGAACAAATCAGAATTCTACACATATTTCCTTCTTCTTCCTGATTTCATATTCACCTTCCTTAGTTTCTAAAGAACCGGGTGGAACCCAAGTGTTCTAGGAATTGTCTCGCTTTAGATCCTACCTGAGAGTTGTTCGCTACGTGAATCGTCATCAGCATCGCTGTTATGTATGCTCTCCACGATGCATTCTGTACAGACACAACCATGAGCATAAAGTTATTATACAAGTTGACCCACCCATTTCTCCTACTCGACTTGCTGGCTCACACAGCCTCCCCCTGGTCTTCCCTCCAGGTTCTCAGACCTCCCCTGTGCTCTGTGCAGACAGAGTCCTTCAATAAGATATTGATCACCGTTGAAAATTTCAAATGAGGGAGAGATGCTGAGAAAATCACCTTTCGACCCCTCACTTCTATAGACCCATTTATAGCTTTCACCGTCAACCTTACCAACCTGAAATTCCAGATGTTACAGACACACTTGAAACATGGCTAGTGTGACCAAGCAAGTGTGTGTTTTTTGCATTGTTTAATAGAATGAGTTAATTATTGTTTGAACTAAATTAATCATAAATAGACACATTTGGTTAGTGGCTACCACACTGGAAAGCTCAGCTCTAAGAAATCCAAAGATGAGAAAGAGGCAACCAGCCACCCCTCCCCTGGTTGTTCTTTACTGCAGAAAATTTGATGGCCTGATCTGATCATTCGTATGTAGGTATATCTTGGGCTCTTGGACCCACGCCAGGCATTGCGAGAGTCCTTGTGGACACTGAAATAGTACAGTCAACACTCAGATCCAAGAGGAATTCCCAGCAAGGGGCCCACTTGTAGACAGAGGTGAAGGGCATGGCCCAGTACACCTGTATTAGACATAATCAGAGAGTAGGTGCAGAGGGGAGGGAGGCATTTCACTCTCTGCATGAGTCCATCCTTCTCACCCCTGACTCTAGAAGACCTGAGGAAGGCAGTGGAAAAGGCCCCGTAGGAGGTGAAAAATTTGTATACTGAAAACTACAGGACATTGCGGAAAGAAATTAAAGAAGAGACAAGTAATTGGAATGACATACCACGTTCATAGACTGGACTATTAAATACTGTTGGCATTTCTATACTACAGAAAGTGATGTACACATATATCGCAACAACCCACAAAATTCCATGTCATTATTATAGAAGCGGACAGAATCCTAAAATACATATTTAACCCCCCCCAAAGTAGATAAAACAATCTTGAGAGCAAAGAGCAATGATGGAGATGAACACTTCCTGAACTCAAAACACATAACAATGCCACAGTAGTCAAAACAGTCTGCTACTGGCATCAAGACAGTGAGATAGACCAATGAAATATAATAGAGAGACGCCAAATAAACGCACATATATATGGCCAACTGATCTTGGCCAAGGTTCTAAGATTACCAAGTGAAGAAAGGATAGTCTCTTCAACAATCAACAGAATGAAAAGGCAACCTATAGGATGGGAGGAAATATGTGTAAAACTTGCATCTGAATAAGGGACCAATATCCAGAATATAAAAGAAACTACTACAAGGCAATTTCAGAAAAACAGCGGGCAAATAACTGAGTTTAAAAATGGGTAAAAAGCTTCACTAGACATTTCTCCATAAAGACATACAAGTGGTCAATCTACATATGAAAATTTGCTCAACATCGCTAAGCATCAGGGAAATGGAAATCAAGCCACAAGGAGATATCACTCACACCTGTTAGAATGTGTATTATAAAAAGACAATTAGGGCTTCCCTGGTGGCACAGTGGTTGAGAGTCCGCCTGCCGATGCAGGGGACACATGTTCGTGCCCCGGTTTGAGAGGATCCCACATGCCGCTGAGCGGCTTGGCCCATGAACCATGGCCGCTGAGCCTGTGCGTTTGGCGCCTGTGCTCCGCGACGGGAGACCTCACAACAATGAGAGGCCCGTGTACTGCAAACAAAAGAAAAAAAAAAAGAAAGAAAAAGAAGAAAAGAAAGAAAATTAATGGATGCTGGCAAAGATGTGAAGAAGTGGAACTTCTGTACCCTGTTTTGTACCCTTTAGTAATGTAAAATGGTGTAGCCATTATGGAAAACAGAATGGAGGTCCCCCAAAAATTATTGAGAACTCTCATAAAATCCAGCAATCACTCATTTAGGTTTATATACAAAGGAGATAAAACAAGAATGTCCAAGAGATATCTACAATCTCATGTCCATTGCAGCATTATACACAATACACAACATAGGAAAACCGCCTAGTGTCCATGGGAAGATGAATTAATAAAGAAAATGTGGTGTACACATACAGTGGAATGTCATTCAGTCTTTGAAAAAGAAGGAAATCCTGCCATTTGCAGCAACACGAAAGAACTTGGAGGACATTTGTAAGAGTGAAATAAGCCAGTCACGGAAGGTCAAAAACTGAAAGAAAACTCCGAGAAGCAGAGAGTAGAAGGGTGGTTCCAAGAGCTGGCAGGAGGTTGACATGGGAAGTCTCTGTTCAATGGTTAGAATGTGTTATTTCAAAATGGAAAAGTTCTAGACACATGCTGTACAAGGTGCATGTAGTCAACAGGACTGACTGGACATTTCAAAACTTGTTAAGACGTTGGATTTCGTCGTATGTGTACTTTTACAACAATAAAATATACATATGTAAAATAAATACCAAGTGGAAAAAGGGGAAAAAAGAAGAAAAATAAGGAAAGGGAGTCAACAGAGGGAAAGAAGAAAGGAGGAAGGGTCTCGAATGTACACAGGTATCAGGAGATAATGGGACAGAAGCTCCTCTCCCCAGGCTTTAAAGAAGACATCTCTCCAGAGTACACTCCAGCAAGAGGGGGATGTCCTTTCTCTTCCCCATTCAAGCAGAAGTGCCAATAGCATCCTAAGTGTGGCCCAGGCTGTGCTCAGGTGTACACTTTTCCTTGATCTCTAAACCAACCACCCCTGACTCCCCATGGCTCAGGTGCCCTTCCTGTATCTCCTTCCACTTCTCTAAAGCATTTCCCTCTTCAAGTCCAGCCCGAGGCTCCAATCCTGTCCTCACACGTGGGGTCCACTGAGCGGGTCTCTGCGTTCTTAAGAGCCTCCCTGTGAGTAGCAGGCACTGAATCGCACACCAGGGTTCCCCTCAGCACCATCAGGAAACTACGACCTAGGGATTGAGGATTTCTAGAACAACTTTACTCTTACACAGTCTCTTGGGTAAACAAGTGACATTTTACAATCAAGCATTTTCAGTGTTTTCTTTGGTGGGGAAAATATTGACACATATAAGGCAATCATATTCTATTAAAGTATGTATTTCTCAGAGGACTCACTATCGAAAAAAAATTTTTAAGTATAACTTTCCATGTTTTAATTGACTTTACTCCCAGACTTGTTTGCTTGCAAAAGCCTTCAGAAAATACCAAGAACCTACTTCATCTGGCAGTTTGCACAGCAACATGAGTGGAGATGCTCTTGTCACACTGCTTGGTTTCTCTGTCCCACCTTGCAAAGCACAACCTCCTCTCCGCCCTCCTGGGAAGGGAGTCAGTGCCCACCCTGAGCTCAATCCCTGGGGTAGATCTCTTGGTTCTGTCTTCACTGTACGCAGTGTTTCTTGCCCAGCACACAGAAACAGGGCCGGCACAAGTGATGGAAGACAGACTTTCCACAGGAGAAGGACATTTCGTTTCCTTAGCACAGAATCCGATAGTGAATATTAGCCTCAAAGGAGAAAGGTGGAGTGAATTTCCTCCATCTACTCCTGAAGGCTCCTTCTTTCTCGGACTCCTCCAGAACTGGGTGTGGCATGTGGGTACAAGCATGGGCTCCCTGCAAAAGGAAGGAGGCCTGACTAGCACTAGGTGCTTCAGGTAAGAGGGGAGGACTCATCCCGAGACTCTAATAGGAAACAGAATGAGGGAAGTGGCAGAGAGATGTATCATAACCATTCAGAATGCTATGAGACCTACTAAGGGATGAGATTTCTTATTAAATGAAGTTGTAATTGACCCAGTAGTAGGCATGCTGAAACCCAGTTTTGTTCACTAAGAATCCAGCCATGGAGCAACTAAGCCCGTGCACCACAACTACTAAGCCTGTGCTCTAGAGCCCACAAGTCAAGGCCAAGATGTGGGGTATTGGAAAATTTGTACACTGCCTGTGGGAATGTAAAATGGTGCAGCTATTATGAAAAAGAGTATGGGGATTCCTTATAAAACTATAAACAGAAATATCATATGATTCAGCAATCACAGTTCTGGGTATATATCCAAAGGAAATTAAATCAGTATCACAATGAGTTGAACTTAGGTTCATTGCAGCATTCTCCACAATAGCCTAGATATGCAACCAACTTCACAAAAGAAGTAAGTGTCCTGTGCCTGAGCTAACCTTAGGTACTTCAAAACAACTCTGTAAGCCTCTTAGCCCCTTAGAGAGGATGAAAGCAATATTACAGTTAAAAGTAACTTGTCCCAATTCCCTTAGTCTGGAATACTGAAACAAAAGTTCTACAGCAGGGGAAGCCTCCTAAACACACAGCACCTGCCAGGGTTTACCCCAGCCTTGGAAGAACTGGGAAGGATAAGACCAAGGCAGGCCTGAGGAAAGGTCAGAGGGTGGGCAGGACGGGAGTGTGGGGAGCAGGGGCAGGGCTGTCCGGATGGAGCAGTGGGTTGTAAGAAGAGCAGTGACCCTGGGTCCTGCTGCCCTGAGTCTTTGTCCTGGGCCTGGTCAATCCCAGGAGACCAGGTTAGCAGGGCTGTGAGAGCCAGTGTGTGAAGCGAGCCCAGCAGCCCCTTCACACAGTCCTCTAGAATTCCTGCCGGCCATGAAGGGTCTTTAGGGGCAGCTGGACGTGGAGCCCTCTCAAATGGAAGCATGTCAGCACATCAGCCTTGGGAGGTGCTGAGGCTGAAATGAGGAGACTGAGCACATGCAGTGATCCCAAAGCATGTGTCCTCTGACTCATCCACCTCTGGGAGCGCCCTTTCCATGAGGAATAAACAGTGAGGACAAACCTAAGGTGAAGCTACAAGTCCTGAAAGTGTACAGGGGGAGAGTTCAAGTCTCATCCACCACCTGACACTCACTATAAGAACTTGTTCTCCAGTGTCAAGTGATTATGAGAGTTTTGTTCCCACTAGGATATGGCCATCATACGTGAATGTAAAAAGGAAACCAAAATCCTGGTGCAAAGTACCCTCCCGGTATCAAACAGAAATGAACCTTTCATCTTTGGCAGTGAAAAAGCAATGAAAGAGGAGTCTTGTGAGAAAGAAAATTTCTGAATGGCAAAGCAAGAAAAGATGACTATAAGCACAGTACAGTCAAAGGACATGGACACCATAACACTATTATATCATTAAAATTTGGAAAGAACAAATCAGAATTCTACACATATTTCCTTCTTCTTCCTGATTTCATATTCACCTTCCTTAGTTTCTAAAGAACCGGGTGGAACCCAAGTGTTCTAGGAATTGTCTCGCTTTAGATCCTACCTGAGAGTTGTTCGCTACGTGAATCGTCATCAGCATCGCTGTTATGTATGCTCTCCACGATGCATTCTGTACAGACACAACCATGAGCATAAAGTTATTATACAAGTTGACCCACCCATTTCTCCTACTCGACTTGCTGGCTCACACAGCCTCCCCCTGGTCTTCCCTCCAGGTTCTCAGACCTCCCCTGTGCTCTGTGCAGACAGAGTCCTTCAATAAGATATTGATCACCGTTGAAAATTTCAAATGAGGGAGAGATGCTGAGAAAATCACCTTTCGACCCCTCACTTCTATAGACCCATTTATAGCTTTCACCGTCAACCTTACCAACCTGAAATTCCAGATGTTACAGACACACTTGAAACATGGCTAGTGTGACCAAGCAAGTGTGTGCTTTTTGCATTTTTTAATAGAATGAGTTAATTATTGTTTGAACTAAATTAATCATAAATAGACACATTTGGTTAGTGGCTACCACACTGGAAAGCTCAGCTCTAAGAAATCCAAAGATGAGAAAGAGGCAACCAGCCACCCCTCCCCTGGTTGTTCTTTACTGCAGAAAATTTGATGGCCTGATCTGATCATTCGTATGTAGGTATATCTTGGGCTCTTGGACCCACGCCAGGCATTGTGAGAGTCCTTGTGGACACTGAAATAGTACAGTCAACACTCAGATCCAAGAGGAATTCCCAGCAAGGGGCCCACTTGTAGACAGAGGTGAAGGGCATGGCCCAGTACACCTGTATTAGACATAATCAGAGAGTAGGTGCAGAGGGGAGGGAGGGATTTCACTCTCTGCATGAGTCCATCCTTCTCACCCCTGACTCTAGAAGACCTGAGGAAGGCAGTGGAAAAGGCCCCGTAGGAGGTGAAAAATTTGTATACTGAAAACTACAGGACATTGCGGAAAGAAATTAAAGAAGAGACAAGTAATTGGAATGACATACCACGTTCATAGACTGGACTATTAAATACTGTTGGCATTTCTATACTACAGAAAGTGATGTACACATATATCGCAACAACCCACAAAATTCCATGTCATTATTATAGAAGCGGACAGAATCCTAAAATACATACGGAACCCCCACCCCCAAGTAGATAAAACAATCTTGAGAGCAAAGAGCAATGATGGAGATTAACACTTCCTGAACTCAAAACACATAAAAATGCCACAGTAGTCAAAACAGTCTGCTACTGGCATCAAGACAGTGAGATAGACCAATGAAATATAATAGAGTGACGCCAAATAAATGCACATATATATGGCCAACTGATCTTGGCCAAGGTTCTAAGATTACCAAGTGAAGAAAGGATAGTCTCTTCAACAATCAACAGAATGAAAAGGCAACCTATAGGATGGGAGGAAATATGTGTAAAACTTGCATCTGAATAAGGGACCAATATCCAGAATATAAAAGAAACTACTACAAGGCAATTTCAGAAAAACAGCGGGCAAATAACTGAGTTTAAAAATGGGTAAAAAGCTTCACTAGACATTTCTCCATAAAGACATACAAGTGGTCAATCTACATATGAAAATTTGCTCAACATCGCTAAGCATCAGGGAAATGGAAATCAAGCCACAAGGAGATATCACTCACACCTGTTAGAATGTGTATTATAAAAAGACAATTAGGGCTTCCCTGGTGGCACAGTGGTTGAGAGTCCGCCTGCCGATGCAGGGGACACATGTTCGTGCCCCGGTTTGAGAGGATCCCACATGCCGCTGAGCGGCTTGGCCCATGAACCATGGCCGCTGAGCCTGTGCGTTTGGCGCCTGTGCTCCGCGACGGGAGACCTCACAACAATGAGAGGCCCGTGTACTGCAAACAAAAGAAAGAAAAAAGAAAGAAAAAGAAGAAAAGAAAGAAAATTAATGGATGCTGGCAAAGATGTGAAGAAGTGGAACTTCTGTACCCTGTTTTGTACCCTTTAGTAATGTAAAATGGTGTAGCCATTATGGAAAACAGAATGGAGGTCCCCCAAAAATTATTGAGAACTCTCATAAAATCCAGCAATCACTCATTTAGGTTTATATACAAAGGAGATAAAACAAGAATGTCCAAGAGATATCTACAATCTCATGTCCATTGCAGCATTATACACAATACACAACATAGGAAAACCGCCTAGTGTCCATGGGAAGATGAATTAATAAAGAAAATGTGGTGTACACATACAGTGGAATGTCATTCAGTCTTTGAAAAAGAAGGAAATCCTGCCATTTGCAGCAACACGAAAGAACTTGGAGGACATTTGTAAGAGTGAAATAAGCCAGTCACGGAAGGTCAAAAACTGAAAGAAAACTCCGAGAAGCAGAGAGTAGAAGGGTGGTTCCAAGAGCTGGCAGGAGGTTGACATGGGAAGTCTCTGTTCAATGGTTAGAATGTGTTATTTCAAAATGGAAAAGTTCTAGACACATGCTGTACAAGGTGCATGTAGTCAACAGGACTGACTGGACATTTCAAAACTTGTTAAGACGTTGGATTTCGTCGTATGTGTACTTTTACAACAATAAAATATACATATGTAAAATAAATACCAAGTGGAAAAAGGGGAAAAAAGAAGAAAAATAAGGAAAGGGAGTCAACAGAGGGAAAGAAGAAAGGAGGAAGGGTCTCGAATGTACACAGGTATCAGGAGATAATGGGACAGAAGCTCCTCTCCCCAGGCTTTAAAGAAGACATCTCTCCAGAGTACACTCCAGCAAGAGGGGGATGTCCTTTCTCTTCCCCATTCAAGCAGAAGTGCCAATAGCATCCTAAGTGTGGCCCAGGCTGTGCTCAGGTGTACACTTTTCCTTGATCTCTAAACCAACCACCCCTGACTCCCCATGGCTCAGGTGCCCTTCCTGTATCTCCTTCCACTTCTCTAAAGCATTTCCCTCTTCAAGTCCAGCCCGAGGCTCCAATCCTGTCCTCACACGTGGGGTCCACTGAGCGGGTCTCTGCGTTCTTAAGAGCCTCCCTGTGAGTAGCAGGCACTGAATCGCACACCAGGGTTCCCCTCAGCACCATCAGGAAACTACGACCTAGGGATTGAGGATTTCTAGAACAACTTTACTCTTACACAGTCTCTTGGGTAAACAAGTGACATTTTACAATCAAGCATTTTCAGTGTTTTCTTTGGTGGGGAAAATATTGACACATATAAGGCAATCATATTCTATTAAAGTATGTATTTCTCAGAGGACTCACTATCGAAAAAAAATTTTTAAGTATAACTTTCCATGTTTTAATTGACTTTACTCCCAGACTTGTTTGCTTGCAAAAGCCTTCAGAAAATACCAAGAACCTACTTCATCTGGCAGTTTGCACAGCAACATGAGTGGAGATGCTCTTGTCACACTGCTTGGTTTCTCTGTCCCACCTTGCAAAGCACAACCTCCTCTCCGCCCTCCTGGGAAGGGAGTCAGTGCCCACCCTGAGCTCAATCCCTGGGGTAGATCTCTTGGTTCTGTCTTCACTGTATGCAGCGTTTCTTGCCCAGCACACAGAAACAGGGCCGGCACAAGTGATGGAAGACAGACTTTCCACAGGAGAAGGACATTTCGTTTCCTTAGCACAGAATCCGATAGTGAATATTAGCCTCAAAGGAGAAAGGTGGAGTGAATTTCCTCCATCTACTCCTGAAGGCTCCTTCTTTCTCGGACTCCTCCAGAACTGGGTGTGGCATGTGGATACAAGCATGGGCTCCCTGCAAAAGGAAGGAGGCCTGACTAGCACTAGGTGCTTCAGGTAAGAGGGGAGGACTCATCCCGAGACTCTAATAGGAAACAGTTAGAATGAGGGAAGTGGCAGAGAGATGTATCATAACCATTCAGAATGCTATGAGACCTACTAAGGGATGAGATTTCTTATTAAATGAAGTTGTAATTGACACAGTAGTAGGCATGCTGAAACCCAGTTTTGTTCACTAAGAATCCAGCCATGGAGCAACTAAGCCCGTGCACCACAACTACTAAGCCTGTGCTCTAGAGCCCACAAGTCAAGGCCAAGATGTGGGGTATTGGAAAATTTGTACACTGCCTGTGGGAATGTAAGATGGTGCAGCTATTATGAAAAAGAGTATGGGGATTCCTTATAAAATTATAAACAGAAATATCATATGATTCAGCAATCACAGTTCTGGGTATATATCCAAAGGAAATTAAATCAGTATCACAATGAGTTGAACTTAGGTTCATTGCAGCATTCTCCACAATAGCCTAGATATGCAACCAACTTCACAAAAGAAGTAAGTGTCCTGTGCCTGAGCTAACCTTAGGTACTTCAAAACAACTCTGTAAGCCTCTTAGCCCCTTAGAGAGGATGAAAGCAATATTACAGTTAAAAGTAACTTGTCCCAATTCCCTTAGTCTGGAGTACTGAAACAGAAGTTCTACAGCAGGGGAAGCCTCCTAAACACACAGCACCTGCCAGGGTTTACCCCAGCCTTGGAAGAACTGGGAAGGATAAGACCAAGGCAGGCCTGAGGAAAGGTCAGAGGGTGGGCAGGACGGGAGTGTGGGGAGCAGGGGCAGGGCTGTCCGGATGGAGCAGTGGGTTGTAAGAAGAGCAGTGACCCTGGGTCCTGCTGCCCTGAGTCTTTGTCCTGGGCCTGGTCAATCCCAGGAGACCAGGATAGCAGGGATGTGAGAGCCAGTGTGTGAAGCGAGCCCAGCAGCCCCTTCACACAGTCCTCTAGAATTCCTGCCGGCCATGAAGGGTCTTTAGGGGCAGCTGGACGTGGAGCCCTCTCAAATGGAAGCATGTCAGCACATCAGCCTTGGGAGGTGCTGAGGCTGAAATGAGGAGACTGAGCACATGCAGTGATCCCAAAGCATGTGTCCTCTGACTCATCCACCTCTGGGAGCGCCCTTTCCATGAGGAATAAACAGTGAGGACAAACCTAAGGTGAAGCTACAAGTCCTGAAAGTGTACAGGGGGAGAGTTCAAGTCTCATCCACCACCTGACACTCACTATAAGAACTTGTTCTCCAGTGTCAAGTGATTATGAGAGTTTTGTTCCCACTAGGATATGGCCATCATACGTGAATGTAAAAAGGAAACCAAAATCCTGGTGCAAAATACCCTCCCGGTATCAAACAGAAATGAACCTTTCATCTTTGGCAGTGAAAAAGCAATGAAAGAGGAGTCTTGTGAGAAAGAAAATTTCTGAATGGCAAAGCAAGAAAAGATGACTATAAGCACAGTACAGTCAAAGGACATGGACACCATAACTCTATTATATCATTAAAATTTGGAAAGAACAAATCAGAATTCTACACATATTTCCTTCTTCTTCCTGATTTCATATTCACCTTCCTTAGTTTCTAAAGAACCGGGTGGAACCCAAGTGTTCTAGGAATTGTCTCGCTTTAGATCCTACCTGAGAGTTGTTCGCTATGTGAATCGTCATCAGCATCGCTGTTATGTATGCTCTCCACGATGCATTCTGTACAGACACAACCATGAGCATAAAGTTATTATACAAGTTGACCCACCCATTTCTCCTACTCGACTTGCTGGCTCACACAGCCTCCCCCTGGTCTTCCCTCCAGGTTCTCAGACCTCCCCTGTGCTCTGTGCAGACAGAGTCCTTCAATAAGATATTGATCACCGTTGAAAATTTCAAATGAGGGAGAGATGCTGAGAAAATCACCTTTCGACCCCTCACTTCTATAGACCCATTTATAGCTTTCACCGTCAACCTTACCAACCTGAAATTCCAGATGTTACAGACACACTTGAAACATGGCTAGTGTGACCAAGCAAGTGTGTGTTTTTTGCATTTTTTAATAGAATGAGTTAATTATTGTTTGAACTAAATTAATCATAAATAGACACATTTGGTTAGTGGCTACCACACTGGAAAGCTCAGCTCTAAGAAATCCAAAGATGAGAAAGAGGCAACCAGCCACCCCTCCCCTGGTTGTTCTTTACTGCAGAAAATTTGATGGCCTGATCTGATCATTCGTATGTAGGTATATCTTGGGCTCTTGGACCCACGCCAGGCATTGCGAGAGTCCTTGTGGACACTGAAATAGTACAGTCAACACTCAGATCCAAGAGGAATTCCCAGCAAGGGGCCCACTTGTAGACAGAGGTGAAGGGCATGGCCCAGTACACCTGTATTAGACATAATCAGAGAGTAGGTGCAGAGGGGAGGGAGGCATTTCACTCTCTGCATGAGTCCATCCTTCTCACCCCTGACTCTAGAAGGCCTGAGGAAGGCAGTGGAAAAGGCCCCGTAGGAGGTGAAAAATTTGTATACTGAAAACTACAGGACATTGCGGAAAGAAATTAAAGAAGAGACAAGTAATTGGAATGACATACCACGTTCATAGACTGGACTATTAAATACTGTTGGCATTTCTATACTACAGAAAGTGATGTACACATATATCGCAACAACCCACAAAATTCCATGTCATTATTATAGAAGCGGACAGAATCCTAAAATACATATTTAACCCCCCCCCAAAGTAGATAAAACAATCTTGAGAGCAAAGAGCAATGATGGAGATGAACACTTCCTGAACTCAAAACACATAACAATGCCACAGTAGTCAAAACAGTCTGCTACTGGCATCAAGACAGTGAGATAGACCAATGAAATATAATAGAGAGATGCCAAATAAACGCACATATATATGGCCAACTGATCTTGGCCAAGGTTCTAAGATTACCAAGTGAAGAAAGGATAGTCTCTTCAACAATCAACAGAATGAAAAGGCAACCTATAGGATGGGAGGAAATATGTGTAAAACTTGCATCTGAATAAGGGACCAATATCCAGAATATAAAAGAAACTACTACAAGGCAATTTCAGAAAAACAGCGGGCAAATAACTGAGTTTAAAAATGGGTAAAAAGTTTCACTAGACATTTCTCCATAAAGACATACAAGTGGTCAATCTACATATGAAAATTTGCTCAACATCGCTAAGCATCAGGGAAATGGAAATCAAGCCACAAGGAGATATCACTCACACCTGTTAGAATGTGTATTATAAAAAGACAATTAGGGCTTCCCTGGTGGCACAGTGGTTGAGAGTCCGCCTGCCGATGCAGGGGACACATGTTCGTGCCCCGGTTTGAGAGGATCCCACATGCCGCTGAGCGGCTTGGCCCATGAACCATGGCCGCTGAGCCTGTGCGTTTGGCGCCTGTGCTCCGCGACGGGAGACCTCACAACAATGAGAGGCCCGTGTACTGCAAACAAAAGAAAGAAAAAAGAAAGAAAAAGAAGAAAAGAAAGAAAATTAATGGATGCTGGCAAAGATGTGAAGAAGTGGAACTTCTGTACCCTGTTTTGTACCCTTTAGTAATGTAAAATGGTGTAGCCATTATGGAAAACAGAATGGAGGTCCCCCAAAAATTATTGAGAACTCTCATAAAATCCAGCAATCACTCATTTAGGTTTATATACAAAGGAGATAAAACAAGAATGTCCAAGAGATATCTACAATCTCATGTCCATTGCAGCATTATACACAATACACAACATAGGAAAACCGCCTAGTGTCCATGGGAAGATGAATTAATAAAGAAAATGTGGTGTACACATACAGTGGAATGTCATTCAGTCTTTGAAAAAGAAGGAAATCCTGCCATTTGCAGCAACACGAAAGAACTTGGAGGACATTTGTAAGAGTGAAATAAGCCAGTCACGGAAGGTCAAAAACTGAAAGAAAACTCCGAGAAGCAGAGAGTAGAAGGGTGGTTCCAAGAGCTGGCAGGAGGTTGACATGGGAAGTCTCTGTTCAATGGTTAGAATGTGTTATTTCAAAATGGAAAAGTTCTAGACACATGCTGTACAAGGTGCATGTAGTCAACAGGACTGACTGGACATTTCAAAACTTGTTAAGACGTTGGATTTCGTCGTATGTGTACTTTTACAACAATAAAATATACATATGTAAAATAAATACCAAGTGGAAAAAGGGGAAAAAAGAAGAAAAATAAGGAAAGGGAGTCAACAGAGGGAAAGAAGAAAGGAGGAAGGGTCTCGAATGTACACAGGTATCAGGAGATAATGGGACAGAAGCTCCTCTCCCCAGGCTTTAAAGAAGACATCTCTCCAGAGTACACTCCAGCAAGAGGGGGATGTCCTTTCTCTTCCCCATTCAAGCAGAAGTGCCAATAGCATCCTAAGTGTGGCCCAGGCTGTGCTCAGGTGTACACTTTTCCTTGATCTCTAAACCAACCACCCCTGACTCCCCATGGCTCAGGTGCCCTTCCTGTATCTCCTTCCACTTCTCTAAAGCATTTCCCTCTTCAAGTCCAGCCCGAGGCTCCAATCCTGTCCTCACACGTGGGGTCCACTGAGCGGGTCTCTGCGTTCTTAAGAGCCTCCCTGTGAGTAGCAGGCACTGAATCGCACACCAGGGTTCCCCTCAGCACCATCAGGAAACTACGACCTAGGGATTGAGGATTTCTAGAACAACTTTACTCTTACACAGTCTCTTGGGTAAACAAGTGACATTTTACAATCAAGCATTTTCAGTGTTTTCTTTGGTGGGGAAAATATTGACACATATAAGGCAATCATATTCTATTAAAGTATGTATTTCTCAGAGGACTCACTATCGAAAAAAAATTTTTAAGTATAACTTTCCATGTTTTAATTGACTTTACTCCCAGACTTGTTTGCTTGCAAAAGCCTTCAGAAAATACCAAGAACCTACTTCATCTGGCAGTTTGCACAGCAACATGAGTGGAGATGCTCTTGTCACACTGCTTGGTTTCTCTGTCCCACCTTGCAAAGCACAACCTCCTCTCCGCCCTCCTGGGAAGGGAGTCAGTGCCCACCCTGAGCTCAATCCCTGGGGTAGATCTCTTGGTTCTGTCTTCACTGTATGCAGCGTTTCTTGCCCAGCACACAGAAACAGGGCCGGCACAAGTGATGGAAGACAGACTTTCCACAGGAGAAGGACATTTCGTTTCCTTAGCACAGAATCCGATAGTGAATATTAGCCTCAAAGGAGAAAGGTGGAGTGAATTTCCTCCATCTACTCCTGAAGGCTCCTTCTTTCTCGGACTCCTCCAGAACTGGGTGTGGCATGTGGGTACAAGCATGGGCTCCCTGCAAAAGGAAGGAGGCCTGACTAGCACTAGGTGCTTCAGGTAAGAGGGGAGGACTCATCCCGAGACTCTAATAGGAAACAGTTAGAATGAGGGAAGTGGCAGAGAGATGTATCATAACCATTCAGAATGCTATGAGACCTACTAAGGGATGAGATTTCTTATTAAATGAAGTTGTAATTGACACAGTAGTAGGCATGCTGAAACCCAGTTTTGTTCACTAAGAATCCAGCCATGGAGCAACTAAGCCCGTGCACCACAACTACTAAGCCTGTGCTCTAGAGCCCACAAGTCAAGGCCAAGATGTGGGGTATTGGAAAATTTGTACACTGCCTGTGGGAATGTAAGATGGTGCAGCTATTATGAAAAAGAGTATGGGGATTCCTTATAAAATTATAAACAGAAATATCATATGATTCAGCAATCACAGTTCTGGGTATATATCCAAAGGAAATTAAATCAGTATCACAATGAGTTGAACTTAGGTTCATTGCAGCATTCTCCACAATAGCCTAGATATGCAACCAACTTCACAAAAGAAGTAAGTGTCCTGTGCCTGAGCTAACCTTAGGTACTTCAAAACAACTCTGTAAGCCTCTTAGCCCCTTAGAGAGGATGAAAGCAATATTACAGTTAAAAGTAACTTGTCCCAATTCCCTTAGTCTGGAGTACTGAAACAGAAGTTCTACAGCAGGGGAAGCCTCCTAAACACACAGCACCTGCCAGGGTTTACCCCAGCCTTGGAAGAACTGGGAAGGATAAGACCAAGGCAGGCCTGAGGAAAGGTCAGAGGGTGGGCAGGACGGGAGTGTGGGGAGCAGGGGCAGGGCTGTCCGGATGGAGCAGTGGGTTGTAAGAAGAGCAGTGACCCTGGGTCCTGCTGCCCTGAGTCTTTGTCCTGGGCCTGGTCAATCCCAGGAGACCAGGATAGCAGGGATGTGAGAGCCAGTGTGTGAAGCGAGCCCAGCAGCCCCTTCACACAGTCCTCTAGAATTCCTGCCGGCCATGAAGGGTCTTTAGGGGCAGCTGGACGTGGAGCCCTCTCAAATGGAAGCATGTCAGCACATCAGCCTTGGGAGGTGCTGAGGCTGAAATGAGGAGACTGAGCACATGCAGTGATCCCAAAGCATGTGTCCTCTGACTCATCCACCTCTGGGAGCGCCCTTTCCATGAGGAATAAACAGTGAGGACAAACCTAAGGTGAAGCTACAAGTCCTGAAAGTGTACAGGGGGAGAGTTCAAGTCTCATCCACCACCTGACACTCACTATAAGAACTTGTTCTCCAGTGTCAAGTGATTATGAGAGTTTTGTTCCCACTAGGATATGGCCATCATACGTGAATGTAAAAAGGAAACCAAAATCCTGGTGCAAAATACCCTCCCGGTATCAAACAGAAATGAACCTTTCATCTTTGGCAGTGAAAAAGCAATGAAAGAGGAGTCTTGTGAGAAAGAAAATTTCTGAATGGCAAAGCAAGAAAAGATGACTATAAGCACAGTACAGTCAAAGGACATGGACACCATAACTCTATTATATCATTAAAATTTGGAAAGAACAAATCAGAATTCTACACATATTTCCTTCTTCTTCCTGATTTCATATTCACCTTCCTTAGTTTCTAAAGAACCGGGTGGAACCCAAGTGTTCTAGGAATTGTCTCGCTTTAGATCCTACCTGAGAGTTGTTCGCTATGTGAATCGTCATCAGCATCGCTGTTATGTATGCTCTCCACGATGCATTCTGTACAGACACAACCATGAGCATAAAGTTATTATACAAGTTGACCCACCCATTTCTCCTACTCGACTTGCTGGCTCACACAGCCTCCCCCTGGTCTTCCCTCCAGGTTCTCAGACCTCCCCTGTGCTCTGTGCAGACAGAGTCCTTCAATAAGATATTGATCACCGTTGAAAATTTCAAATGAGGGAGAGATGCTGAGAAAATCACCTTTCGACCCCTCACTTCTATAGACCCATTTATAGCTTTCACCATCAACCTTACCAACCTGAAATTCCAGATGTTACAGACACACTTGAAACATGGCTAGTGTGACCAAGCAAGTGTGTGTTTTTTGCATTTTTTAATAGAATGAGTTAATTATTGTTTGAACTAAATTAATCATAAATAGACACATTTGGTTAGTGGCTACCACACTGGAAAGCTCAGCTCTAAGAAATCCAAAGATGAGAAAGAGGCAACCAGCCACCCCTCCCCTGGTTGTTCTTTACTGCAGAAAATTTGATGGCCTGATCTGATCATTCGTATGTAGGTATATCTTGGGCTCTTGGACCCACGCCAGGCATTGCGAGAGTCCTTGTGGACACTGAAATAGTACAGTCAACACTCAGATCCAAGAGGAATTCCCAGCAAGGGGCCCACTTGTAGACAGAGGTGAAGGGCATGGCCCAGTACACCTGTATTAGACATAATCAGAGAGTAGGTGCAGAGGGGAGGGAGGCATTTCACTCTCTGCATGAGTCCATCCTTCTCACCCCTGACTCTAGAAGACCTGAGGAAGGCAGTGGAAAAGGCCCCGTAGGAGGTGAAAAATTTGTATACTGAAAACTACAGGACATTGCGGAAAGAAATTAAAGAAGAGACAAGTAATTGGAATGACATACCACGTTCATAGACTGGACTATTAAATACTGTTGGCATTTCTATACTACAGAAAGTGATGTACACATATATCGCAACAACCCACAAAATTCCATGTCATTATTATAGAAGCGGACAGAATCCTAAAATACATATTTAACCCCCCCCAAAGTAGATAAAACAATCTTGAGAGCAAAGAGCAATGATGGAGATGAACACTTCCTGAACTCAAAACACATAACAATGCCACAGTAGTCAAAACAGTCTGCTACTGGCATCAAGACAGTGAGATAGACCAATGAAATATAATAGAGAGACGCCAAATAAACGCACATATATATGGCCAACTGATCTTGGCCAAGGTTCTAAGATTACCAAGTGAAGAAAGGATAGTCTCTTCAACAATCAACAGAATGAAAAGGCAACCTATAGGATGGGAGGAAATATGTGTAAAACTTGCATCTGAATAAGGGACCAATATCCAGAATATAAAAGAAACTACTACAAGGCAATTTCAGAAAAACAGCGGGCAAATAACTGAGTTTAAAAATGGGTAAAAAGCTTCACTAGACATTTCTCCATAAAGACATACAAGTGGTCAATCTACATATGAAAATTTGCTCAACATCGCTAAGCATCAGGGAAATGGAAATCAAGCCACAAGGAGATATCACTCACACCTGTTAGAATGTGTATTATAAAAAGACAATTAGGGCTTCCCTGGTGGCACAGTGGTTGAGAGTCCGCCTGCCGATGCAGGGGACACATGTTCGTGCCCCGGTTTGAGAGGATCCCACATGCCGCTGAGCGGCTTGGCCCATGAACCATGGCCGCTGAGCCTGTGCGTTTGGCGCCTGTGCTCCGCGACGGGAGACCTCACAACAATGAGAGGCCCGTGTACTGCAAACAAAAGAAAAAAAAAAAGAAAGAAAAAGAAGAAAAGAAAGAAAATTAATGGATGCTGGCAAAGATGTGAAGAAGTGGAACTTCTGTACCCTGTTTTGTACCCTTTAGTAATGTAAAATGGTGTAGCCATTATGGAAAACAGAATGGAGGTCCCCCAAAAATTATTGAGAACTCTCATAAAATCCAGCAATCACTCATTTAGGTTTATATACAAAGGAGATAAAACAAGAATGTCCAAGAGATATCTACAATCTCATGTCCATTGCAGCATTATACACAATACACAACATAGGAAAACCGCCTAGTGTCCATGGGAAGATGAATTAATAAAGAAAATGTGGTGTACACATACAGTGGAATGTCATTCAGTCTTTGAAAAAGAAGGAAATCCTGCCATTTGCAGCAACACGAAAGAACTTGGAGGACATTTGTAAGAGTGAAATAAGCCAGTCACGGAAGGTCAAAAACTGAAAGAAAACTCCGAGAAGCAGAGAGTAGAAGGGTGGTTCCAAGAGCTGGCAGGAGGTTGACATGGGAAGTCTCTGTTCAATGGTTAGAATGTGTTATTTCAAAATGGAAAAGTTCTAGACACATGCTGTACAAGGTGCATGTAGTCAACAGGACTGACTGGACATTTCAAAACTTGTTAAGACGTTGGATTTCGTCGTATGTGTACTTTTACAACAATAAAATATACATATGTAAAATAAATACCAAGTGGAAAAAGGGGAAAAAAGAAGAAAAATAAGGAAAGGGAGTCAACAGAGGGAAAGAAGAAAGGAGGAAGGGTCTCGAATGTACACAGGTATCAGGAGATAATGGGACAGAAGCTCCTCTCCCCAGGCTTTAAAGAAGACATCTCTCCAGAGTACACTCCAGCAAGAGGGGGATGTCCTTTCTCTTCCCCATTCAAGCAGAAGTGCCAATAGCATCCTAAGTGTGGCCCAGGCTGTGCTCAGGTGTACACTTTTCCTTGATCTCTAAACCAACCACCCCTGACTCCCCATGGCTCAGGTGCCCTTCCTGTATCTCCTTCCACTTCTCTAAAGCATTTCCCTCTTCAAGTCCAGCCCGAGGCTCCAATCCTGTCCTCACACGTGGGGTCCACTGAGCGGGTCTCTGCGTTCTTAAGAGCCTCCCTGTGAGTAGCAGGCACTGAATCGCACACCAGGGTTCCCCTCAGCACCATCAGGAAACTACGACCTAGGGATTGAGGATTTCTAGAACAACTTTACTCTTACACAGTCTCTTGGGTAAACAAGTGACATTTTACAATCAAGCATTTTCAGTGTTTTCTTTGGTGGGGAAAATATTGACACATATAAGGCAATCATATTCTATTAAAGTATGTATTTCTCAGAGGACTCACTATCGAAAAAAAATTTTTAAGTATAACTTTCCATGTTTTAATTGACTTTACTCCCAGACTTGTTTGCTTGCAAAAGCCTTCAGAAAATACCAAGAACCTACTTCATCTGGCAGTTTGCACAGCAACATGAGTGGAGATGCTCTTGTCACACTGCTTGGTTTCTCTGTCCCACCTTGCAAAGCACAACCTCCTCTCCGCCCTCCTGGGAAGGGAGTCAGTGCCCACCCTGAGCTCAATCCCTGGGGTAGATCTCTTGGTTCTGTCTTCACTGTACGCAGTGTTTCTTGCCCAGCACACAGAAACAGGGCCGGCACAAGTGATGGAAGACAGACTTTCCACAGGAGAAGGACATTTCGTTTCCTTAGCACAGAATCCGATAGTGAATATTAGCCTCAAAGGAGAAAGGTGGAGTGAATTTCCTCCATCTACTCCTGAAGGCTCCTTCTTTCTCGGACTCCTCCAGAACTGGGTGTGGCATGTGGGTACAAGCATGGGCTCCCTGCAAAAGGAAGGAGGCCTGACTAGCACTAGGTGCTTCAGGTAAGAGGGGAGGACTCATCCCGAGACTCTAATAGGAAACAGTTAGAATGAGGGAAGTGGCAGAGAGATGTATCATAACCATTCAGAATGCTATGAGACCTACTAAGGGATGAGATTTCTTATTAAATGAAGTTGTAATTGACCCAGTAGTAGGCATGCTGAAACCCAGTTTTGTTCACTAAGAATCCAGCCATGGAGCAACTAAGCCCGTGCACCACAACTACTAAGCCTGTGCTCTAGAGCCCACAAGTCAAGGCCAAGATGTGGGGTATTGGAAAATTTGTACACTGCCTGTGGGAATGTAAAATGGTGCAGCTATTATGAAAAAGAGTATGGGGATTCCTTATAAAACTATAAACAGAAATATCATATGATTCAGCAATCACAGTTCTGGGTATATATCCAAAGGAAATTAAATCAGTATCACAATGAGTTGAACTTAGGTTCATTGCAGCATTCTCCACAATAGCCTAGATATGCAACCAACTTCACAAAAGAAGTAAGTGTCCTGTGCCTGAGCTAACCTTAGGTACTTCAAAACAACTCTGTAAGCCTCTTAGCCCCTTAGAGAGGATGAAAGCAATATTACAGTTAAAAGTAACTTGTCCCAATTCCCTTAGTCTGGAATACTGAAACAAAAGTTCTACAGCAGGGGAAGCCTCCTAAACACACAGCACCTGCCAGGGTTTACCCCAGCCTTGGAAGAACTGGGAAGGATAAGACCAAGGCAGGCCTGAGGAAAGGTCAGAGGGTGGGCAGGACGGGAGTGTGGGGAGCAGGGGCAGGGCTGTCCGGATGGAGCAGTGGGTTGTAAGAAGAGCAGTGACCCTGGGTCCTGCTGCCCTGAGTCTTTGTCCTGGGCCTGGTCAATCCCAGGAGACCAGGTTAGCAGGGCTGTGAGAGCCAGTGTGTGAAGCGAGCCCAGCAGCCCCTTCACACAGTCCTCTAGAATTCCTGCCGGCCATGAAGGGTCTTTAGGGGCAGCTGGACGTGGAGCCCTCTCAAATGGAAGCATGTCAGCACATCAGCCTTGGGAGGTGCTGAGGCTGAAATGAGGAGACTGAGCACATGCAGTGATCCCAAAGCATGTGTCCTCTGACTCATCCACCTCTGGGAGCGCCCTTTCCATGAGGAATAAACAGTGAGGACAAACCTAAGGTGAAGCTACAAGTCCTGAAAGTGTACAGGGGGAGAGTTCAAGTCTCATCCACCACCTGACACTCACTATAAGAACTTGTTCTCCAGTGTCAAGTGATTATGAGAGTTTTGTTCCCACTAGGATATGGCCATCATACGTGAATGTAAAAAGGAAACCAAAATCCTGGTGCAAAATACCCTCCCGGTATCAAACAGAAATGAACCTTTCATCTTTGGCAGTGAAAAAGCAATGAAAGAGGAGTCTTGTGAGAAAGAAAATTTCTGAATGGCAAAGCAAGAAAAGATGACTATAAGCACAGTACAGTCAAAGGACATGGACACCATAACTCTATTATATCATTAAAATTTGGAAAGAACAAATCAGAATTCTACACATATTTCCTTCTTCTTCCTGATTTCATATTCACCTTCCTTAGTTTCTAAAGAACCGGGTGGAACCCAAGTGTTCTAGGAATTGTCTCGCTTTAGATCCTACCTGAGAGTTGTTCGCTACGTGAATCGTCATCAGCATCGCTGTTATGTATGCTCTCCACGATGCATTCTGTACAGACACAACCATGAGCATAAAGTTATTATACAAGTTGACCCACCCATTTCTCCTACTCGACTTGCTGGCTCACACAGCCTCCCCCTGGTCTTCCCTCCAGGTTCTCAGACCTCCCCTGTGCTCTGTGCAGACAGAGTCCTTCAATAAGATATTGATCACCGTTGAAAATTTCAAATGAGGGAGAGATGCTGAGAAAATCACCTTTCGACCCCTCACTTCTATAGACCCATTTATAGCTTTCACCGTCAACCTTACCAACCTGAAATTCCAGATGTTACAGACACACTTGAAACATGGCTAGTGTGACCAAGCAAGTGTGTGCTTTTTGCATTTTTTAATAGAATGAGTTAATTATTGTTTGAACTAAATTAATCATAAATAGACACATTTGGTTAGTGGCTACCACACTGGAAAGCTCAGCTCTAAGAAATCCAAAGATGAGAAAGAGGCAACCAGCCACCCCTCCCCTGGTTGTTCTTTACTGCAGAAAATTTGATGGCCTGATCTGATCATTCGTATGTAGGTATATCTTGGGCTCTTGGACCCACGCCAGGCATTGCGAGAGTCCTTGTGGACACTGAAATAGTACAGTCAACACTCAGATCCAAGAGGAATTCCCAGCAAGGGGCCCACTTGTAGACAGAGGTGAAGGGCATGGCCCAGTACACCTGTATTAGACATAATCAGAGAGTAGGTGCAGAGGGGAGGGAGGCATTTCACTCTCTGCATGAGTCCATCCTTCTCACCCCTGACTCTAGAAGGCCTGAGGAAGGCAGTGGAAAAGGCCCCGTAGGAGGTGAAAAATTTGTATACTGAAAACTACAGGACATTGCGGAAAGAAATTAAAGAAGAGACAAGTAATTGGAATGACATACCACGTTCATAGACTGGACTATTAAATACTGTTGGCATTTCTATACTACAGAAAGTGATGTACACATATATCGCAACAACCCACAAAATTCCATGTCATTATTATAGAAGCGGACAGAATCCTAAAATACATACGGAACCCCCACCCCCAAGTAGATAAAACAATCTTGAGAGCAAAGAGCAATGATGGAGATTAACACTTCCTGAACTCAAAACACATAAAAATGCCACAGTAGTCAAAACAGTCTGCTACTGGCATCAAGACAGTGAGATAGACCAATGAAATATAATAGAGTGACGCCAAATAAATGCACATATATATGGCCAACTGATCTTGGCCAAGGTTCTAAGATTACCAAGTGAAGAAAGGATAGTCTCTTCAACAATCAACAGAATGAAAAGGCAACCTATAGGATGGGAGGAAATATGTGTAAAACTTGCATCTGAATAAGGGACCAATATCCAGAATATAAAAGAAACTACTACAAGGCAATTTCAGAAAAACAGCGGGCAAATAACTGAGTTTAAAAATGGGTAAAAAGCTTCACTAGACATTTCTCCATAAAGACATACAAGTGGTCAATCTACATATGAAAATTTGCTCAACATCGCTAAGCATCAGGGAAATGGAAATCAAGCCACAAGGAGATATCACTCACACCTGTTAGAATGTGTATTATAAAAAGACAATTAGGGCTTCCCTGGTGGCACAGTGGTTGAGAGTCCGCCTGCCGATGCAGGGGACACATGTTCGTGCCCCGGTTTGAGAGGATCCCACATGCCGCTGAGCGGCTTGGCCCATGAACCATGGCCGCTGAGCCTGTGCGTTTGGCGCCTGTGCTCCGCGACGGGAGACCTCACAACAATGAGAGGCCCGTGTACTGCAAACAAAAGAAAAAAAAAAGAAAGAAAAAGAAGAAAAGAAAGAAAATTAATGGATGCTGGCAAAGATGTGAAGAAGTGGAACTTCTGTACCCTGTTTTGTACCCTTTAGTAATGTAAAATGGTGTAGCCATTATGGAAAACAGAATGGAGGTCCCCCAAAAATTATTAAGAGAACTCTCATAAAATCCAGCAATCACTCATTTAGGTTTATATACAAAGGAGATAAAACAAGAATGTCCAAGAGATATCTACAATCTCATGTCCATTGCAGCATTATACACAATACACAACATAGGAAAACCGCCTAGTGTCCATGGGAAGATGAATTAATAAAGAAAATGTGGTGTACACATACAGTGGAATGTCATTCAGTCTTTGAAAAAGAAGGAAATCCTGCCATTTGCAGCAACACGAAAGAACTTGGAGGACATTTGTAAGAGTGAAATAAGCCAGTCACGGAAGGTCAAAAACTGAAAGAAAACTCCGAGAAGCAGAGAGTAGAAGGGTGGTTCCAAGAGCTGGCAGGAGGTTGACATGGGAAGTCTCTGTTCAATGGTTAGAATGTGTTATTTCAAAATGGAAAAGTTCTAGACACATGCTGTACAAGGTGCATGTAGTCAACAGGACTGACTGGACATTTCAAAACTTGTTAAGACGTTGGATTTCGTCGTATGTGTACTTTTACAACAATAAAATATACATATGTAAAATAAATACCAAGTGGAAAAAGGGGAAAAAAGAAGAAAAATAAGGAAAGGGAGTCAACAGAGGGAAAGAAGAAAGGAGGAAGGGTCTCGAATGTACACAGGTATCAGGAGATAATGGGACAGAAGCTCCTCTCCCCAGGCTTTAAAGAAGACATCTCTCCAGAGTTCACTCCAGCAAGAGGGGGATGTCCTTTCTCTTCCCCATTCAAGCAGAAGTGCCAATAGCATCCTAAGTGTGGCCCAGGCTGTGCTCAGGTGTACACTTTTCCTTGATCTCTAAACCAACCACCCCTGACTCCCCATGGCTCAGGTGCCCTTCCTGTATCTCCTTCCACTTCTCTAAAGCATTTCCCTCTTCAAGTCCAGCCCGAGGCTCCAATCCTGTCCTCACACGTGGGGTCCACTGAGCGGGTCTCTGCGTTCTTAAGAGCCTCCCTGTGAGTAGCAGGCACTGAATCGCACACCAGGGTTCCCCTCAGCACCATCAGGAAACTACGACCTAGGGATTGAGGATTTCTAGAACAACTTTACTCTTACACAGTCTCTTGGGTAAACAAGTGACATTTTACAATCAAGCATTTTCAGTGTTTTCTTTGGTGGGGAAAATATTGACACATATAAGGCAATCATATTCTATTAAAGTATGTATTTCTCAGAGGACTCACTATCGAAAAAAAATTTTTAAGTATAACTTTCCATGTTTTAATTGACTTTACTCCCAGACTTGTTTGCTTGCAAAAGCCTTCAGAAAATACCAAGAACCTACTTCATCTGGCAGTTTGCACAGCAACATGAGTGGAGATGCTCTTGTCACACTGCTTGGTTTCTCTGTCCCACCTTGCAAAGCACAACCTCCTCTCCGCCCTCCTGGGAAGGGAGTCAGTGCCCACCCTGAGCTCAATCCCTGGGGTAGATCTCTTGGTTCTGTCTTCACTGTATGCAGCGTTTCTTGCCCAGCACACAGAAACAGGGCCGGCACAAGTGATGGAAGACAGACTTTCCACAGGAGAAGGACATTTCGTTTCCTTAGCACAGAATCCGATAGTGAATATTAGCCTCAAAGGAGAAAGGTGGAGTGAATTTCCTCCATCTACTCCTGAAGGCTCCTTCTTTCTCGGACTCCTCCAGAACTGGGTGTGGCATGTGGGTACAAGCATGGGCTCCCTGCAAAAGGAAGGAGGCCTGACTAGCACTAGGTGCTTCAGGTAAGAGGGGAGGACTCATCCCGAGACTCTAATAGGAAACAGTTAGAATGAGGGAAGTGGCAGAGAGATGTATCATAACCATTCAGAATGCTATGAGACCTACTAAGGGATGAGATTTCTTATTAAATGAAGTTGTAATTGACACAGTAGTCGGCATGCTGAAACCCAGTTTTGTTCACTAAGAATCCAGCCATGGAGCAACTAAGCCCGTGCACCACAACTACTAAGCCTGTGCTCTAGAGCCCACAAGTCAAGGCCAAGATGTGGGGTATTGGAAAATTTGTACACTGCCTGTGGGAATGTAAGATGGTGCAGCTATTATGAAAAAGAGTATGGGGATTCCTTATAAAATTATAAACAGAAATATCATATGATTCAGCAATCACAGTTCTGGGTATATATCCAAAGGAAATTAAATCAGTATCACAATGAGTTGAACTTAGGTTCATTGCAGCATTCTCCACAATAGCCTAGATATGCAACCAACTTCACAAAAGAAGTAAGTGTCCTGTGCCTGAGCTAACCTTAGGTACTTCAAAACAACTCTGTAAGCCTCTTAGCCCCTTAGAGAGGATGAAAGCAATATTACAGTTAAAAGTAACTTGTCCCAATTCCCTTAGTCTGGAGTACTGAAACAGAAGTTCTACAGCAGGGGAAGCCTCCTAAACACACAGCACCTGCCAGGGTTTACCCCAGCCTTGGAAGAACTGGGAAGGATAAGACCAAGGCAGGCCTGAGGAAAGGTCAGAGGGTGGGCAGGACGGGAGTGTGGGGAGCAGGGCAGGGCTGTCCGGATGGAGCAGTGGGTTGTAAGAAGAGCAGTGACCCTGGGTCCTGCTGCCCTGAGTCTTTGTCCTGGGCCTGGTCAATCCCAGGAGACCAGGTTAGCAGGGCTGTGAGAGCCAGTGTGTGAAGCGAGCCCAGCAGCCCCTTCACACAGTCCTCTAGAATTCCTGCCGGCCATGAAGGGTCTTTAGGGGCAGCTGGACGTGGAGCCCTCTCAAATGGAAGCATGTCAGCACATCAGCCTTGGGAGGTGCTGAGGCTGAAATGAGGAGACTGAGCACATGCAGTGATCCCAAAGCATGTGTCCTCTGACTCATCCACCTCTGGGAGCGCCCTTTCCATGAGGAATAAACAGTGAGGACAAACCTAAGGTGAAGCTACAAGTCCTGAAAGTGTACAGGGGGAGAGTTCAAGTCTCATCCACCACCTGACACTCACTATAAGAACTTGTTCTCCAGTGTCAAGTGATTATGAGAGCTTTGTTCCCACTAGGATATGGCCATCATACATGAATGTAAAAAGGAAACCAAAATTCTGGTGCAAAATACCCTCCCGGTATCAAACAGAAATGAACCTTTCATCTTTGGCAGTGAAAAAGCAATGAAAGAGGAGTCTTGTGAGAAAGAAAATTTCTGAATGGCAAAGCAAGAAAAGATGACTATAAGCACAGTACAGTCAAAGGACATGGACACCATAACTCTATTATATCATTAAAATTTGGAAAGAACAAATCAGAATTCTACACATATTTCCTTCTTCTTCCTGATTTCATATTCACCTTCCTTAGTTTCTAAAGAACCGGGTGGAACCCAAGTGTTCTAGGAATTGTCTCGCTTTAGATCCTACCTGAGAGTTGTTCGCTACGTGAATCGTCATCAGCATCGCTGTTATGTATGCTCTCCACGATGCATTCTGTACAGACACAACCATGAGCATAAAGTTATTATACAAGTTGACCCACCCATTTCTCCTACTCGACTTGCTGGCTCACACAGCCTCCCCCTGGTCTTCCCTCCAGGTTCTCAGACCTCCCCTGTGCTCTGTGCAGACAGAGTCCTTCAATAAGATATTGATCACCGTTGAAAATTTCAAATGAGGGAGAGATGCTGAGAAAATCACCTTTCGACCCCTCACTTCTATAGACCCATTTATAGCTTTCACCGTCAACCTTACCAACCTGAAATTCCAGATGTTACAGACACACTTGAAACATGGCTAGTGTGACCAAGCAAGTGTGTGTTTTTTGCATTGTTTAATAGAATGAGTTAATTATTGTTTGAACTAAATTAATCATAAATAGACACATTTGGTTAGTGGCTACCACACTGGAAAGCTCAGCTCTAAGAAATCCAAAGATGAGAAAGAGGCAACCAGCCACCCCTCCCCTGGTTGTTCTTTACTGCAGAAAATTTGATGGCCTGATCTGATCATTCGTATGTAGGTATATCTTGGGCTCTTGGACCCACGCCAGGCATTGCGAGAGTCCTTGTGGACACTGAAATAGTACAGTCAACACTCAGATCCAAGAGGAATTCCCAGCAAGGGGCCCACTTGTAGACAGAGGTGAAGGGCATGGCCCAGTACACCTGTATTAGACATAATCAGAGAGTAGGTGCAGAGGGGAGGGAGGCATTTCACTCTCTGCATGAGTCCATCCTTCTCACCCCTGACTCTAGAAGACCTGAGGAAGGCAGTGGAAAAGGCCCCGTAGGAGGTGAAAAATTTGTATACTGAAAACTACAGGACATTGCGGAAAGAAATTAAAGAAGAGACAAGTAATTGGAATGACATACCACGTTCATAGACTGGACTATTAAATACTGTTGGCATTTCTATACTACAGAAAGTGATGTACACATATATCGCAACAACCCACAAAATTCCATGTCATTATTATAGAAGCGGACAGAATCCTAAAATACATATTTAACCCCCCCCAAAGTAGATAAAACAATCTTGAGAGCAAAGAGCAATGATGGAGATGAACACTTCCTGAACTCAAAACACATAACAATGCCACAGTAGTCAAAACAGTCTGCTACTGGCATCAAGACAGTGAGATAGACCAATGAAATATAATAGAGAGACGCCAAATAAACGCACATATATATGGCCAACTGATCTTGGCCAAGGTTCTAAGATTACCAAGTGAAGAAAGGATAGTCTCTTCAACAATCAACAGAATGAAAAGGCAACCTATAGGATGGGAGGAAATATGTGTAAAACTTGCATCTGAATAAGGGACCAATATCCAGAATATAAAAGAAACTACTACAAGGCAATTTCAGAAAAACAGCGGGCAAATAACTGAGTTTAAAAATGGGTAAAAAGCTTCACTAGACATTTCTCCATAAAGACATACAAGTGGTCAATCTACATATGAAAATTTGCTCAACATCGCTAAGCATCAGGGAAATGGAAATCAAGCCACAAGGAGATATCACTCACACCTGTTAGAATGTGTATTATAAAAAGACAATTAGGGCTTCCCTGGTGGCACAGTGGTTGAGAGTCCGCCTGCCGATGCAGGGGACACATGTTCGTGCCCCGGTTTGAGAGGATCCCACATGCCGCTGAGCGGCTTGGCCCATGAACCATGGCCGCTGAGCCTGTGCGTTTGGCGCCTGTGCTCCGCGACGGGAGACCTCACAACAATGAGAGGCCCGTGTACTGCAAACAAAAGAAAAAAAAAAAGAAAGAAAAAGAAGAAAAGAAAGAAAATTAATGGATGCTGGCAAAGATGTGAAGAAGTGGAACTTCTGTACCCTGTTTTGTACCCTTTAGTAATGTAAAATGGTGTAGCCATTATGGAAAACAGAATGGAGGTCCCCCAAAAATTATTGAGAACTCTCATAAAATCCAGCAATCACTCATTTAGGTTTATATACAAAGGAGATAAAACAAGAATGTCCAAGAGATATCTACAATCTCATGTCCATTGCAGCATTATACACAATACACAACATAGGAAAACCGCCTAGTGTCCATGGGAAGATGAATTAATAAAGAAAATGTGGTGTACACATACAGTGGAATGTCATTCAGTCTTTGAAAAAGAAGGAAATCCTGCCATTTGCAGCAACACGAAAGAACTTGGAGGACATTTGTAAGAGTGAAATAAGCCAGTCACGGAAGGTCAAAAACTGAAAGAAAACTCCGAGAAGCAGAGAGTAGAAGGGTGGTTCCAAGAGCTGGCAGGAGGTTGACATGGGAAGTCTCTGTTCAATGGTTAGAATGTGTTATTTCAAAATGGAAAAGTTCTAGACACATGCTGTACAAGGTGCATGTAGTCAACAGGACTGACTGGACATTTCAAAACTTGTTAAGACGTTGGATTTCGTCGTATGTGTACTTTTACAACAATAAAATATACATATGTAAAATAAATACCAAGTGGAAAAAGGGGAAAAAAGAAGAAAAATAAGGAAAGGGAGTCAACAGAGGGAAAGAAGAAAGGAGGAAGGGTCTCGAATGTACACAGGTATCAGGAGATAATGGGACAGAAGCTCCTCTCCCCAGGCTTTAAAGAAGACATCTCTCCAGAGTACACTCCAGCAAGAGGGGGATGTCCTTTCTCTTCCCCATTCAAGCAGAAGTGCCAATAGCATCCTAAGTGTGGCCCAGGCTGTGCTCAGGTGTACACTTTTCCTTGATCTCTAAACCAACCACCCCTGACTCCCCATGGCTCAGGTGCCCTTCCTGTATCTCCTTCCACTTCTCTAAAGCATTTCCCTCTTCAAGTCCAGCCCGAGGCTCCAATCCTGTCCTCACACGTGGGGTCCACTGAGCGGGTCTCTGCGTTCTTAAGAGCCTCCCTGTGAGTAGCAGGCACTGAATCGCACACCAGGGTTCCCCTCAGCACCATCAGGAAACTACGACCTAGGGATTGAGGATTTCTAGAACAACTTTACTCTTACACAGTCTCTTGGGTAAACAAGTGACATTTTACAATCAAGCATTTTCAGTGTTTTCTTTGGTGGGGAAAATATTGACACATATAAGGCAATCATATTCTATTAAAGTATGTATTTCTCAGAGGACTCACTATCGAAAAAAAATTTTTAAGTATAACTTTCCATGTTTTAATTGACTTTACTCCCAGACTTGTTTGCTTGCAAAAGCCTTCAGAAAATACCAAGAACCTACTTCATCTGGCAGTTTGCACAGCAACATGAGTGGAGATGCTCTTGTCACACTGCTTGGTTTCTCTGTCCCACCTTGCAAAGCACAACCTCCTCTCCGCCCTCCTGGGAAGGGAGTCAGTGCCCACCCTGAGCTCAATCCCTGGGGTAGATCTCTTGGTTCTGTCTTCACTGTACGCAGTGTTTCTTGCCCAGCACACAGAAACAGGGCCGGCACAAGTGATGGAAGACAGACTTTCCACAGGAGAAGGACATTTCGTTTCCTTAGCACAGAATCCGATAGTGAATATTAGCCTCAAAGGAGAAAGGTGGAGTGAATTTCCTCCATCTACTCCTGAAGGCTCCTTCTTTCTCGGACTCCTCCAGAACTGGGTGTGGCATGTGGGTACAAGCATGGGCTCCCTGCAAAAGGAAGGAGGCCTGACTAGCACTAGGTGCTTCAGGTAAGAGGGGAGGACTCATCCCGAGACTCTAATAGGAAACAGTTAGAATGAGGGAAGTGGCAGAGAGATGTATCATAACCATTCAGAATGCTATGAGACCTACTAAGGGATGAGATTTCTTATTAAATGAAGTTGTAATTGACCCAGTAGTAGGCATGCTGAAACCCAGTTTTGTTCACTAAGAATCCAGCCATGGAGCAACTAAGCCCGTGCACCACAACTACTAAGCCTGTGCTCTAGAGCCCACAAGTCAAGGCCAAGATGTGGGGTATTGGAAAATTTGTACACTGCCTGTGGGAATGTAAAATGGTGCAGCTATTATGAAAAAGAGTATGGGGATTCCTTATAAAACTATAAACAGAAATATCATATGATTCAGCAATCACAGTTCTGGGTATATATCCAAAGGAAATTAAATCAGTATCACAATGAGTTGAACTTAGGTTCATTGCAGCATTCTCCACAATAGCCTAGATATGCAACCAACTTCACAAAAGAAGTAAGTGTCCTGTGCCTGAGCTAACCTTAGGTACTTCAAAACAACTCTGTAAGCCTCTTAGCCCCTTAGAGAGGATGAAAGCAATATTACAGTTAAAAGTAACTTGTCCCAATTCCCTTAGTCTGGAATACTGAAACAAAAGTTCTACAGCAGGGGAAGCCTCCTAAACACACAGCACCTGCCAGGGTTTACCCCAGCCTTGGAAGAACTGGGAAGGATAAGACCAAGGCAGGCCTGAGGAAAGGTCAGAGGGTGGGCAGGACGGGAGTGTGGGGAGCAGGGGCAGGGCTGTCCGGATGGAGCAGTGGGTTGTAAGAAGAGCAGTGACCCTGGGTCCTGCTGCCCTGAGTCTTTGTCCTGGGCCTGGTCAATCCCAGGAGACCAGGTTAGCAGGGCTGTGAGAGCCAGTGTGTGAAGCGAGCCCAGCAGCCCCTTCACACAGTCCTCTAGAATTCCTGCCGGCCATGAAGGGTCTTTAGGGGCAGCTGGACGTGGAGCCCTCTCAAATGGAAGCATGTCAGCACATCAGCCTTGGGAGGTGCTGAGGCTGAAATGAGGAGACTGAGCACATGCAGTGATCCCAAAGCATGTGTCCTCTGACTCATCCACCTCTGGGAGCGCCCTTTCCATGAGGAATAAACAGTGAGGACAAACCTAAGGTGAAGCTACAAGTCCTGAAAGTGTACAGGGGGAGAGTTCAAGTCTCATCCACCACCTGACACTCACTATAAGAACTTGTTCTCCAGTGTCAAGTGATTATGAGAGTTTTGTTCCCACTAGGATATGGCCATCATACGTGAATGTAAAAAGGAAACCAAAATCCTGGTGCAAAGTACCCTCCCGGTATCAAACAGAAATGAACCTTTCATCTTTGGCAGTGAAAAAGCAATGAAAGAGGAGTCTTGTGAGAAAGAAAATTTCTGAATGGCAAAGCAAGAAAAGATGACTATAAGCACAGTACAGTCAAAGGACATGGACACCATAACACTATTATATCATTAAAATTTGGAAAGAACAAATCAGAATTCTACACATATTTCCTTCTTCTTCCTGATTTCATATTCACCTTCCTTAGTTTCTAAAGAACCGGGTGGAACCCAAGTGTTCTAGGAATTGTCTCGCTTTAGATCCTACCTGAGAGTTGTTCGCTACGTGAATCGTCATCAGCATCGCTGTTATGTATGCTCTCCACGATGCATTCTGTACAGACACAACCATGAGCATAAAGTTATTATACAAGTTGACCCACCCATTTCTCCTACTCGACTTGCTGGCTCACACAGCCTCCCCCTGGTCTTCCCTCCAGGTTCTCAGACCTCCCCTGTGCTCTGTGCAGACAGAGTCCTTCAATAAGATATTGATCACCGTTGAAAATTTCAAATGAGGGAGAGATGCTGAGAAAATCACCTTTCGACCCCTCACTTCTATAGACCCATTTATAGCTTTCACCGTCAACCTTACCAACCTGAAATTCCAGATGTTACAGACACACTTGAAACATGGCTAGTGTGACCAAGCAAGTGTGTGCTTTTTGCATTTTTTAATAGAATGAGTTAATTATTGTTTGAACTAAATTAATCATAAATAGACACATTTGGTTAGTGGCTACCACACTGGAAAGCTCAGCTCTAAGAAATCCAAAGATGAGAAAGAGGCAACCAGCCACCCCTCCCCTGGTTGTTCTTTACTGCAGAAAATTTGATGGCCTGATCTGATCATTCGTATGTAGGTATATCTTGGGCTCTTGGACCCACGCCAGGCATTGCGAGAGTCCTTGTGGACACTGAAATAGTACAGTCAACACTCAGATCCAAGAGGAATTCCCAGCAAGGGGCCCACTTGTAGACAGAGGTGAAGGGCATGGCCCAGTACACCTGTATTAGACATAATCAGAGAGTAGGTGCAGAGGGGAGGGAGGCATTTCACTCTCTGCATGAGTCCATCCTTCTCACCCCTGACTCTAGAAGGCCTGAGGAAGGCAGTGGAAAAGGCCCCGTAGGAGGTGAAAAATTTGTATACTGAAAACTACAGGACATTGCGGAAAGAAATTAAAGAAGAGACAAGTAATTGGAATGACATACCACGTTCATAGACTGGACTATTAAATACTGTTGGCATTTCTATACTACAGAAAGTGATGTACACATATATCGCAACAACCCACAAAATTCCATGTCATTATTATAGAAGCGGACAGAATCCTAAAATACATACGGAACCCCCACCCCCAAGTAGATAAAACAATCTTGAGAGCAAAGAGCAATGATGGAGATTAACACTTCCTGAACTCAAAACACATAAAAATGCCACAGTAGTCAAAACAGTCTGCTACTGGCATCAAGACAGTGAGATAGACCAATGAAATATAATAGAGTGACGCCAAATAAATGCACATATATATGGCCAACTGATCTTGGCCAAGGTTCTAAGATTACCAAGTGAAGAAAGGATAGTCTCTTCAACAATCAACAGAATGAAAAGGCAACCTATAGGATGGGAGGAAATATGTGTAAAACTTGCATCTGAATAAGGGACCAATATCCAGAATATAAAAGAAACTACTACAAGGCAATTTCAGAAAAACAGCGGGCAAATAACTGAGTTTAAAAATGGGTAAAAAGCTTCACTAGACATTTCTCCATAAAGACATACAAGTGGTCAATCTACATATGAAAATTTGCTCAACATCGCTAAGCATCAGGGAAATGGAAATCAAGCCACAAGGAGATATCACTCACACCTGTTAGAATGTGTATTATAAAAAGACAATTAGGGCTTCCCTGGTGGCACAGTGGTTGAGAGTCCGCCTGCCGATGCAGGGGACACATGTTCGTGCCCCGGTTTGAGAGGATCCCACATGCCGCTGAGCGGCTTGGCCCATGAACCATGGCCGCTGAGCCTGTGCGTTTGGCGCCTGTGCTCCGCGACGGGAGACCTCACAACAATGAGAGGCCCGTGTACTGCAAACAAAAGAAAAAAAAAAGAAAGAAAAAGAAGAAAAGAAAGAAAATTAATGGATGCTGGCAAAGATGTGAAGAAGTGGAACTTCTGTACCCTGTTTTGTACCCTTTAGTAATGTAAAATGGTGTAGCCATTATGGAAAACAGAATGGAGGTCCCCCAAAAATTATTAAGAGAACTCTCATAAAATCCAGCAATCACTCATTTAGGTTTATATACAAAGGAGATAAAACAAGAATGTCCAAGAGATATCTACAATCTCATGTCCATTGCAGCATTATACACAATACACAACATAGGAAAACCGCCTAGTGTCCATGGGAAGATGAATTAATAAAGAAAATGTGGTGTACACATACAGTGGAATGTCATTCAGTCTTTGAAAAAGAAGGAAATCCTGCCATTTGCAGCAACACGAAAGAACTTGGAGGACATTTGTAAGAGTGAAATAAGCCAGTCACGGAAGGTCAAAAACTGAAAGAAAACTCCGAGAAGCAGAGAGTAGAAGGGTGGTTCCAAGAGCTGGCAGGAGGTTGACATGGGAAGTCTCTGTTCAATGGTTAGAATGTGTTATTTCAAAATGGAAAAGTTCTAGACACATGCTGTACAAGGTGCATGTAGTCAACAGGACTGACTGGACATTTCAAAACTTGTTAAGACGTTGGATTTCGTCGTATGTGTACTTTTACAACAATAAAATATACATATGTAAAATAAATACCAAGTGGAAAAAGGGGAAAAAAGAAGAAAAATAAGGAAAGGGAGTCAACAGAGGGAAAGAAGAAAGGAGGAAGGGTCTCGAATGTACACAGGTATCAGGAGATAATGGGACAGAAGCTCCTCTCCCCAGGCTTTAAAGAAGACATCTCTCCAGAGTACACTCCAGCAAGAGGGGGATGTCCTTTCTCTTCCCCATTCAAGCAGAAGTGCCAATAGCATCCTAAGTGTGGCCCAGGCTGTGCTCAGGTGTACACTTTTCCTTGATCTCTAAACCAACCACCCCTGACTCCCCATGGCTCAGGTGCCCTTCCTGTATCTCCTTCCACTTCTCTAAAGCATTTCCCTCTTCAAGTCCAGCCCGAGGCTCCAATCCTGTCCTCACACGTGGGGTCCACTGAGCGGGTCTCTGCGTTCTTAAGAGCCTCCCTGTGAGTAGCAGGCACTGAATCGCACACCAGGGTTCCCCTCAGCACCATCAGGAAACTACGACCTAGGGATTGAGGATTTCTAGAACAACTTTACTCTTACACAGTCTCTTGGGTAAACAAGTGACATTTTACAATCAAGCATTTTCAGTGTTTTCTTTGGTGGGGAAAATATTGACACATATAAGGCAATCATATTCTATTAAAGTATGTATTTCTCAGAGGACTCACTATCGAAAAAAAATTTTTAAGTATAACTTTCCATGTTTTAATTGACTTTACTCCCAGACTTGTTTGCTTGCAAAAGCCTTCAGAAAATACCAAGAACCTACTTCATCTGGCAGTTTGCACAGCAACATGAGTGGAGATGCTCTTGTCACACTGCTTGGTTTCTCTGTCCCACCTTGCAAAGCACAACCTCCTCTCCGCCCTCCTGGGAAGGGAGTCAGTGCCCACCCTGAGCTCAATCCCTGGGGTAGATCTCTTGGTTCTGTCTTCACTGTATGCAGCGTTTCTTGCCCAGCACACAGAAACAGGGCCGGCACAAGTGATGGAAGACAGACTTTCCACAGGAGAAGGACATTTCGTTTCCTTAGCACAGAATCCGATAGTGAATATTAGCCTCAAAGGAGAAAGGTGGAGTGAATTTCCTCCATCTACTCCTGAAGGCTCCTTCTTTCTCGGACTCCTCCAGAACTGGGTGTGGCATGTGGGTACAAGCATGGGCTCCCTGCAAAAGGAAGGAGGCCTGACTAGCACTAGGTGCTTCAGGTAAGAGGGGAGGACTCATCCCGAGACTCTAATAGGAAACAGTTAGAATGAGGGAAGTGGCAGAGAGATGTATCATAACCATTCAGAATGCTATGAGACCTACTAAGGGATGAGATTTCTTATTAAATGAAGTTGTAATTGACACAGTAGTAGGCATGCTGAAACCCAGTTTTGTTCACTAAGAATCCAGCCATGGAGCAACTAAGCCCGTGCACCACAACTACTAAGCCTGTGCTCTAGAGCCCACAAGTCAAGGCCAAGATGTGGGGTATTGGAAAATTTGTACACTGCCTGTGGGAATGTAAGATGGTGCAGCTATTATGAAAAAGAGTATGGGGATTCCTTATAAAATTATAAACAGAAATATCATATGATTCAGCAATCACAGTTCTGGGTATATATCCAAAGGAAATTAAATCAGTATCACAATGAGTTGAACTTAGGTTCATTGCAGCATTCTCCACAATAGCCTAGATATGCAACCAACTTCACAAAAGAAGTAAGTGTCCTGTGCCTGAGCTAACCTTAGGTACTTCAAAACAACTCTGTAAGCCTCTTAGCCCCTTAGAGAGGATGAAAGCAATATTACAGTTAAAAGTAACTTGTCCCAATTCCCTTAGTCTGGAGTACTGAAACAGAAGTTCTACAGCAGGGGAAGCCTCCTAAACACACAGCACCTGCCAGGGTTTACCCCAGCCTTGGAAGAACTGGGAAGGATAAGACCAAGGCAGGCCTGAGGAAAGGTCAGAGGGTGGGCAGGACGGGAGTGTGGGGAGCAGGGGCAGGGCTGTCCGGATGGAGCAGTGGGTTGTAAGAAGAGCAGTGACCCTGGGTCCTGCTGCCCTGAGTCTTTGTCCTGGGCCTGGTCAATCCCAGGAGACCAGGTTAGCAGGGCTGTGAGAGCCAGTGTGTGAAGCGAGCCCAGCAGCCCCTTCACACAGTCCTCTAGAATTCCTGCCGGCCATGAAGGGTCTTTAGGGGCAGCTGGACGTGGAGCCCTCTCAAATGGAAGCATGTCAGCACATCAGCCTTGGGAGGTGCTGAGGCTGAAATGAGGAGACTGAGCACATGCAGTGATCCCAAAGCATGTGTCCTCTGACTCATCCACCTCTGGGAGCGCCCTTTCCATGAGGAATAAACAGTGAGGACAAACCTAAGGTGAAGCTACAAGTCCTGAAAGTGTACAGGGGGAGAGTTCAAGTCTCATCCACCACCTGACACTCACTATAAGAACTTGTTCTCCAGTGTCAAGTGATTATGAGAGTTTTGTTCCCACTAGGATAAGGCCATCATACGTGAATGTAAAAAGGAAACCAAAATCCTGGTGCAAAATACCCTCCCGGTATCAAACAGAAATGAACCTTTCATCTTTGGCAGTGAAAAAGCAATGAAAGAGGAGTCTTGTGAGAAAGAAAATTTCTGAATGGCAAAGCAAGAAAAGATGACTATAAGCACAGTACAGTCAAAGGACATGGACACCATAACTCTATTATATCATTAAAATTTGGAAAGAACAAATCAGAATTCTACACATATTTCCTTCTTCTTCCTGATTTCATATTCACCTTCCTTAGTTTCTAAAGAACCGGGTGGAACCCAAGTGTTCTAGGAATTGTCTCGCTTTAGATCCTACCTGAGAGTTGTTCGCTATGTGAATCGTCATCAGCATCGCTGTTATGTATGCTCTCCACGATGCATTCTGTACAGACACAACCATGAGCATAAAGTTATTATACAAGTTGACCCACCCATTTCTCCTACTCGACTTGCTGGCTCACACAGCCTCCCCCTGGTCTTCCCTCCAGGTTCTCAGACCTCCCCTGTGCTCTGTGCAGACAGAGTCCTTCAATAAGATATTGATCACCGTTGAAAATTTCAAATGAGGGAGAGATGCTGAGAAAATCACCTTTCGACCCCTCACTTCTATAGACCCATTTATAGCTTTCACCGTCAACCTTACCAACCTGAAATTCCAGATGTTACAGACACACTTGAAACATGGCTAGTGTGACCAAGCAAGTGTGTGCTTTTTGCATTTTTTAATAGAATGAGTTAATTATTGTTTGAACTAAATTAATCATAAATAGACACATTTGGTTAGTGGCTACCACACTGGAAAGCTCAGCTCTAAGAAATCCAAAGATGAGAAAGAGGCAACCAGCCACCCCTCCCCTGGTTGTTCTTTACTGCAGAAAATTTGATGGCCTGATCTGATCATTCGTATGTAGGTATATCTTGGGCTCTTGGACCCACGCCAGGCATTGCGAGAGTCCTTGTGGACACTGAAATAGTACAGTCAACACTCAGATCCAAGAGGAATTCCCAGCAAGGGGCCCACTTGTAGACAGAGGTGAAGGGCATGGCCCAGTACACCTGTATTAGACATAATCAGAGAGTAGGTGCAGAGGGGAGGGAGGCATTTCACTCTCTGCATGAGTCCATCCTTCTCACCCCTGACTCTAGAAGACCTGAGGAAGGCAGTGGAAAAGGCCCCGTAGGAGGTGAAAAATTTGTATACTGAAAACTACAGGACATTGCGGAAAGAAATTAAAGAAGAGACAAGTAATTGGAATGACATACCACGTTCATAGACTGGACTATTAAATACTGTTGGCATTTCTATACTACAGAAAGTGATGTACACATATATCGCAACAACCCACAAAATTCCATGTCATTATTATAGAAGCGGACAGAATCCTAAAATACATATTTAACCCCCCCCAAAGTAGATAAAACAATCTTGAGAGCAAAGAGCAATGATGGAGATGAACACTTCCTGAACTCAAAACACATAACAATGCCACAGTAGTCAAAACAGTCTGCTACTGGCATCAAGACAGTGAGATAGACCAATGAAATATAATAGAGAGATGCCAAATAAACGCACATATATATGGCCAACTGATCTTGGCCAAGGTTCTAAGATTACCAAGTGAAGAAAGGATAGTCTCTTCAACAATCAACAGAATGAAAAGGCAACCTATAGGATGGGAGGAAATATGTGTAAAACTTGCATCTGAATAAGGGACCAATATCCAGAATATAAAAGAAACTACTACAAGGCAATTTCAGAAAAACAGCGGGCAAATAACTGAGTTTAAAAATGGGTAAAAAGTTTCACTAGACATTTCTCCATAAAGACATACAAGTGGTCAATCTACATATGAAAATTTGCTCAACATCGCTAAGCATCAGGGAAATGGAAATCAAGCCACAAGGAGATATCACTCACACCTGTTAGAATGTGTATTATAAAAAGACAATTAGGGCTTCCCTGGTGGCACAGTGGTTGAGAGTCCGCCTGCCGATGCAGGGGACACATGTTCGTGCCCCGGTTTGAGAGGATCCCACATGCCGCTGAGCGGCTTGGCCCATGAACCATGGCCGCTGAGCCTGTGCGTTTGGCGCCTGTGCTCCGCGACGGGAGACCTCACAACAATGAGAGGCCCGTGTACTGCAAACAAAAGAAAAAAAAAAGAAAGAAAAAGAAGAAAAGAAAGAAAATTAATGGATGCTGGCAAAGATGTGAAGAAGTGGAACTTCTGTACCCTGTTTTGTACCCTTTAGTAATGTAAAATGGTGTAGCCATTATGGAAAACAGAATGGAGGTCCCCCAAAAATTATTAAGAGAACTCTCATAAAATCCAGCAATCACTCATTTAGGTTTATATACAAAGGAGATAAAACAAGAATGTCCAAGAGATATCTACAATCTCATGTCCATTGCAGCATTATACACAATACACAACATAGGAAAACCGCCTAGTGTCCATGGGAAGATGAATTAATAAAGAAAATGTGGTGTACACATACAGTGGAATGTCATTCAGTCTTTGAAAAAGAAGGAAATCCTGCCATTTGCAGCAACACGAAAGAACTTGGAGGACATTTGTAAGAGTGAAATAAGCCAGTCACGGAAGGTCAAAAACTGAAAGAAAACTCCGAGAAGCAGAGAGTAGAAGGGTGGTTCCAAGAGCTGGCAGGAGGTTGACATGGGAAGTCTCTGTTCAATGGTTAGAATGTGTTATTTCAAAATGGAAAAGTTCTAGACACATGCTGTACAAGGTGCATGTAGTCAACAGGACTGACTGGACATTTCAAAACTTGTTAAGACGTTGGATTTCGTCGTATGTGTACTTTTACAACAATAAAATATACATATGTAAAATAAATACCAAGTGGAAAAAGGGGAAAAAAGAAGAAAAATAAGGAAAGGGAGTCAACAGAGGGAAAGAAGAAAGGAGGAAGGGTCTCGAATGTACACAGGTATCAGGAGATAATGGGACAGAAGCTCCTCTCCCCAGGCTTTAAAGAAGACATCTCTCCAGAGTTCACTCCAGCAAGAGGGGGATGTCCTTTCTCTTCCCCATTCAAGCAGAAGTGCCAATAGCATCCTAAGTGTGGCCCAGGCTGTGCTCAGGTGTACACTTTTCCTTGATCTCTAAACCAACCACCCCTGACTCCCCATGGCTCAGGTGCCCTTCCTGTATCTCCTTCCACTTCTCTAAAGCATTTCCCTCTTCAAGTCCAGCCCGAGGCTCCAATCCTGTCCTCACACGTGGGGTCCACTGAGCGGGTCTCTGCGTTCTTAAGAGCCTCCCTGTGAGTAGCAGGCACTGAATCGCACACCAGGGTTCCCCTCAGCACCATCAGGAAACTACGACCTAGGGATTGAGGATTTCTAGAACAACTTTACTCTTACACAGTCTCTTGGGTAAACAAGTGACATTTTACAATCAAGCATTTTCAGTGTTTTCTTTGGTGGGGAAAATATTGACACATATAAGGCAATCATATTCTATTAAAGTATGTATTTCTCAGAGGACTCACTATCGAAAAAAAATTTTTAAGTATAACTTTCCATGTTTTAATTGACTTTACTCCCAGACTTGTTTGCTTGCAAAAGCCTTCAGAAAATACCAAGAACCTACTTCATCTGGCAGTTTGCACAGCAACATGAGTGGAGATGCTCTTGTCACACTGCTTGGTTTCTCTGTCCCACCTTGCAAAGCACAACCTCCTCTCCGCCCTCCTGGGAAGGGAGTCAGTGCCCACCCTGAGCTCAATCCCTGGGGTAGATCTCTTGGTTCTGTCTTCACTGTATGCAGCGTTTCTTGCCCAGCACACAGAAACAGGGCCGGCACAAGTGATGGAAGACAGACTTTCCACAGGAGAAGGACATTTCGTTTCCTTAGCACAGAATCCGATAGTGAATATTAGCCTCAAAGGAGAAAGGTGGAGTGAATTTCCTCCATCTACTCCTGAAGGCTCCTTCTTTCTCGGACTCCTCCAGAACTGGGTGTGGCATGTGGGTACAAGCATGGGCTCCCTGCAAAAGGAAGGAGGCCTGACTAGCACTAGGTGCTTCAGGTAAGAGGGGAGGACTCATCCCGAGACTCTAATAGGAAACAGTTAGAATGAGGGAAGTGGCAGAGAGATGTATCATAACCATTCAGAATGCTATGAGACCTACTAAGGGATGAGATTTCTTATTAAATGAAGTTGTAATTGACCCAGTAGTCGGCATGCTGAAACCCAGTTTTGTTCACTAAGAATCCAGCCATGGAGCAACTAAGCCCGTGCACCACAACTACTAAGCCTGTGCTCTAGAGCCCACAAGTCAAGGCCAAGATGTGGGGTATTGGAAAATTTGTACACTGCCTGTGGGAATGTAAAATGGTGCAGCTATTATGAAAAAGAGTATGGGGATTCCTTATAAAATTATAAACAGAAATATCATATGATTCAGCAATCACAGTTCTGGGTATATATCCAAAGGAAATTAAATCAGTATCACAATGAGTTGAACTTAGGTTCATTGCAGCATTCTCCACAATAGCCTAGATATGCAACCAACTTCACAAAAGAAGTAAGTGTCCTGTGCCTGAGCTAACCTTAGGTACTTCAAAACAACTCTGTAAGCCTCTTAGCCCCTTAGAGAGGATGAAAGCAATATTACAGTTAAAAGTAACTTGTCCCAATTCCCTTAGTCTGGAATACTGAAACAAAAGTTCTACAGCAGGGGAAGCCTCCTAAACACACAGCACCTGCCAGGGTTTACCCCAGCCTTGGAAGAACTGGGAAGGATAAGACCAAGGCAGGCCTGAGGAAAGGTCAGAGGGTGGGCAGGACGGGAGTGTGGGGAGCAGGGGCAGGGCTGTCCGGATGGAGCAGTGGGTTGTAAGAAGAGCAGTGACCCTGGGTCCTGCTGCCCTGAGTCTTTGTCCTGGGCCTGGTCAATCCCAGGAGACCAGGTTAGCAGGGCTGTGAGAGCCAGTGTGTGAAGCGAGCCCAGCAGCCCCTTCACACAGTCCTCTAGAATTCCTGCCGGCCATGAAGGGTCTTTAGGGGCAGCTGGACGTGGAGCCCTCTCAAATGGAAGCATGTCAGCACATCAGCCTTGGGAGGTGCTGAGGCTGAAATGAGGAGACTGAGCACATGCAGTGATCCCAAAGCATGTGTCCTCTGACTCATCCACCTCTGGGAGCGCCCTTTCCATGAGGAATAAACAGTGAGGACAAACCTAAGGTGAAGCTACAAGTCCTGAAAGTGTAGAGGGGGAGAGTTCAAGTCTCATCCACCACCTGACACTCACTATAAGAACTTGTTCTCCAGTGTCAAGTGATTATGAGAGCTTTGTTCCCACTAGGATATGGCCATCATACATGAATGTAAAAAGGAAACCAAAATTCTGGTGCAAAATACCCTCCCGGTATCAAACAGAAATGAACCTTTCATCTTTGGCAGTGAAAAAGCAATGAAAGAGGAGTCTTGTGAGAAAGAAAATTTCTGAATGGCAAAGCAAGAAAAGATGACTATAAGCACAGTACAGTCAAAGGACATGGACACCATAACTCTATTATATCATTAAAATTTGGAAAGAACAAATCAGAATTCTACACATATTTCCTTCTTCTTCCTGATTTCATATTCACCTTCCTTAGTTTCTAAAGAACCGGGTGGAACCCAAGTGTTCTAGGAATTGT